>NC_058026.1:8431170-8739295 GCF_019176455.1 Solea senegalensis | reverse complement strand
CTACATCTCCAGCTGCAGGCCACACAGACAGCCAGGTAAAATTATTTTGCACTTGAAAAAGAGAGCACAAACCTGCAGCAAGGCAGTTCAGTTTTCCACTGTGTCGATATGCTCACCTATCTTGCAATGATTAACAGTTGATTTTAAAAACTCCTGAGTCTGTATCTGTGTTGGGATCACCATTCAAATATGATGATTTCTTCTGTGGGTCATAACCTACATCTCCAGAAAATGTCTTCAAAGTCTGTCCTTTTCTCTTTGAGTCACACTGTTTACAAACACACAAACGTGGCCGAAAACATAGCCTTTTGACACAGTATTAATACTTTTTGTAGGAGCCAGTATTGAGTTAATTAAGTTTAGGGTTAGTTGATAATTAATGCAGAATTACTTTTTACGGTGTAATTTGTTAACAGTTAAAAGAATACTTCACTGATTTGCATTTAGCTTTGTATTACTAGAATAAGACTTTTTTTGTGCTTCCTAACCTCAGTTTCCTCTGAGTTGAGAAATATCTTTATTCTTTTCTTTGTTATGTGCCCACCAGTGACACTTGGTGTGGTGGGCATGTAACAAACAAAAATAATTACATAAAAAGAATTTAAGAGTTTCTCCTTTATTTCTCCTTTAAAGTAGTTAACTGTTGACCATAATCCTTTGATTAAATTCTTGCAAGGAAAAGAAAGGGACTTTGTGGAACTTTGATATCTTTGACGGCTATGATATAGAGTGAGAGATATGTACTCGGAAATATCTAGTAGTTTTGTAGGTTGACGTGTTCTATGAAGCTGTACTATGTTTGGTGTAAAAAGGTTTTTTTTGACCGTTAGGTCACACTATATTACTGTTATAGATCGTCATTCACGACCTGGAGCATCAAGGGAATATTTATGTGTTGTTGATCCAAAAGAAGCTCGGACATATGCGGATGGAAATGTAACTTAGATGTACGGCAGGTGGAAATAAATGTGCAGACCCTTCACGTGACTCTTGCCTTGGTGATTGAGGAATTGAAACGGTACCTACAACTTTCGGTGGCCTTAGAATTAAGGGCCCGTTTGCCACTAAAGGCTCTGTTACCTGTTACTTAAATAACCTTTAACATGCTATAACTCTGTGTCCTTGAAACTACGTTCCCTTGATTATAATCTCAATTGCCTTTTTTTTTTCTTCTCCTTGCTGACATTCAGAAAACTTCTCTCCAGAGAAAAACACCCCCCTGTGAGAAAAATGATTGTTGCTGGCATCATCACAAGGTTTGTTGACTTCCTGGCATGGTCAGAATGTCCTCCCATCCAGTTTGAGGCAGCTTGGGCCC
This sequence comes from Solea senegalensis, assembly GCF_019176455.1. NCBI lineage: Eukaryota > Metazoa > Chordata > Actinopteri > Pleuronectiformes > Soleidae > Solea > Solea senegalensis. The sequence goes on along the minus strand of NC_058026.1, from coordinate 8,737,977 downwards.
TGACCAACATCGCCTCAGGTACCTCGTACGAGACCACCGTTGTAGTGGAAGCAGGAGCCATCCCAGCCTTCATCAATCTGATGTCTTCACCCAACCTGCACATAAGTGAACAGGCCATTTGTGCCCTGGGTAACATTGCAGGCATGTAGGCTCTCTTTGTGTTTCATTTTCATGGCATTTGTTATATGTTAGGATCTTTAGTGTTTGCAGGTGTTGTTGGTTTCCAGAGGCATTTTTCAGTTGAATCAAAATATGTTAATGACTGTCACTGTAAAATTCTGGAGTGTGTTGTTGAGCTCAATCCAAAGGTAATTCATGCGAGATAACAAGGTGACCATGGAACCAATGCAGTCTTTTTCGCTCACAAATCCATTATTTTCAATGCGCCTGTTTTTTTCTTTAGATACTGGCCAAAAAAGTAGGTCATACTGGTCTTTGCATGCAGCTCTGAGGTTTTGGCTGCTTACAGAAGCACAGCTTTTGATATGCGTCACTAAATTATGTCGAAGTAAATCTAAGCAATTTCACTATGTCAATTATTTTGTTTGTTCTGTGCTGTGATTGCTCTGGTGACGAGAGATGACTGAATGTGTTCTCCTAAACTCAGGTGATGGATCCAACTTCAGAGACCTTGTGATTAAACATGGTGGACTCCGCAGGATCCTGGCCATTCTGGCAACCCCTGACCTGTCTCTATTTCCTGTGTGTTTTTCATTTTATTAACATGACTGCTCAGTTTAAGATGCACTTCTACTCTTTGTGGAGATTCTCATGAACTCAGGCGATAGTTACAGTGAGACGCACTATTGTACATGACACTGTAGCCCTTTGAAGACCTTGTATATTCAAACCAGATACATTCGAAGCCTATTGTTATTACGAGCATTAAAATGTGCCTGTATTACTTTTGTGTCTCCTTTGACAAATATTTGCTTTGGGCAGATTAGGAATTACATCCAACAGCTGCACCTGTATTTAGATTAAAAATGTATGCTATGAATCTTAATTTAGCATTAATACATTAAGGACATTTTAATTATTGTTGACTGTGACTTTTGATGCCAAATTGATCACTGCAACAAGTGCCTTTACTTTTGATTTTGTGTTTTCTTTTGTATTTCTTTGCATGTGTTTTGTTGAGCTTGATAAGCATTGTTTCATTTGGATAATTGCTATATTATTGAGATATTAGTCCCTGTTGAAAAATCTGTGAACATATTCTAATTAGCCTTTTGCACAGAGTGGAAAATCTTACTTATTGACGTTTGAAATGTCAGTGTTTTGGAATCTATAGTTTTGGCTGTCAACTTTCTGAGCCTTTATTTAAACTGTAGTCAAGAATTCGAGTTTATGGATTGTTAAATATCCTGGGACACTAACTTCATAGAGAGGACTTGTCAGCCTTGTCGGTATCATTGTAAACTGTATGTTACTGTACAATTAACATGTAATGACTAATAACATTTGACTCTTAACCCATCAGCTTAACTTCCTGCGTAGTATCACCTGGACGCTGTCCAACCTATGTCGGAACAAGGAACCAGCCCCTCCTTTGACAGCAGTGCAACAGGTGCTCCCCGCCCTGCTACGTCTCCTGCACCATGACGACAGTGGGATCCTGGCACACACCTGTTTGGCTTTGTCCTACCTGACTGATGGCTCCAATGAAAGAATAGAGGTGGTGTTGCAGGCTGGCCTGGTGCCTCGCCTCATACAGCTTCTTGCCTGTGATGAGTTATCCATTTTGGTATGTTAAGTTTGTTTAATGTCATTGTGGCTATACTTTCTGTTGTTTAGTACATTTAGTTTACAGTTTGTGTTCAAATCAAAAATATTGTCAGGTATTAACAGACAAGATGAGTCTAGTTGTACTTTAGGACTTGATGAACAAAGAGTAATTCAATATCAAATTGCACTGTAATCTTTAACATCACCAACAGCTGTACAATATATAATTCCTTAATAGTGAGGACTAAAATGTTGTGACTCTGTCCTTTTACTTCCCAGACTCCAGCCCTGAAGGCAGCTGGCAACATTGTGACTGGGACCGATGAGCACACACAGCATGTTCTGAATGCAGGTGCCCTAATGATATTCCCTGACCTGCTGCGTCACCGTATGACCAACATCCAGAAAGAAGCAGCCTGGACAGTGTCCAACATCACAGCTTGCAAGAGCTCCCAGATCCAGGAGGTTATTAATGCAGGACTGATTCCCATTCTGGTGGAGATCCTCAACAAGGTGAGAAAGCAGAGCAAGTAGCTCATATGTTGTACTGATTAGTTTAGGTGTGGTTGTCTTCTGCTTTTATTTACCCTCCTTGAAAGCGTCTTGACTTCAACTCTAGTTCTTGCTTGAAATCTTGGTTGAGCATAATAGCATGTGTATGCATATTGTCTATTGTGTGTGTATTTACAATTTATTTTTTGTTTTAAATGGCTGTACAAGGCTCATGTAGTATTTCCTTAGTGTCTTTAGTATTTCTATACTTACTGAAACATCAGAGACCTCTTTTCTGTTTAGGGGGACTTCAGGACTCAGAGGGAGGCAGCATGGGCTGTTGCCAATTATGTCAGTGGTGGAACAGTTGAGCAAGTGGCCTACCTCATCAGCTGCAGTGTGCTGGGGCCTCTGCTCAACCTACTGAATGCCAAAGACAGCAAGATTGTCTTGGTCATCCTGGACACAATCCAAAATATATTACAAGTAAACAAACTCTTATTTTAGATAGAATGAAACCTATGTTTTTAGATTAAATCTGTGCTACCTAACATGGACTGTATAATGCCTGTAAAATAGACTAGACGTGAACGAAGATGCAGGGGAAAAAAAGGTTCTGATGTTTGATCAACAAAACAGCAAGGAAGGAAATAGATTTAAGAGATACTAACCTTAAAATGTTTTCTTGCTCCTTACTTCTCCTTTTTTTTAGATTAGATTAAAGGCAGGTCTCAATTTGATCTTGTATTAGAGATTAAATAATGGAAATTGTTTGTTGACAGTCATGGATTTAAATGTGCCGTCACAGGTTAATCTATTGTGTGGGGAGCTAACTCTTTTTTTTCCCTTTCCACAGGTGGCACAAGAAGATGGTGAGGCTGAGAGACTGTGCCTTATAATAGAAGAGTTGGGTGGTTTGGAAAAGATCGAATCACTGCAGTCCCATGAGAACGAAGCTGTCTACAGGTCCTCTTTCAACATTATCCACAGATTCTTCTCTGAAGAGGTTCGTGTTGTTGATAACAGGTGCTCCCATAGGTCAGGCACACAGAAATGATAGCTACATTTTGATAAATCTGAACCTGAAAATGATTGAGAAGATGACAACAAAGATCAGCGCCAGTGTTGATTACAGTGATCTATTGATCCACAGAGATTACATAACAAATGCAGTTTAAATATTAACTTCCCTATAAGCACTGCTTTCACTTTGTTATTCACAGAGCTACCAGAATGTATTTTCCACAGAAAACCGATGACCCAGTTTATTCTGTATCCAAATAGTGTTCACCTGATGTTTTTTCATGCATGGGTGCTTATTATGACATAACACCTGCTCTGAGGAAAAGTACCAGTGTACTTACCAGTGTCATAATACTGCTGCGTCTTTATGACCGTGAACCATTTACTGTCTGCGAGGGAACTGAAAGTTGTCTGTTACCAGTTTGCAACATACCCTTTTCTTGCTAATATCAATTCTTAATCAGTCAGTTTATCTTAATCCATGTTCATGAAACCACCCATAAAACAAGACTTTATAATCCTCTATTGCTCCTGTCTTTCAGAAAGAAAATGTGTCTCCTAAGGCTACAGAAGAATGCTATTCCTTCCCGGTCCCCGATGAACAAATCTCTTTTAAGTTTTAATATGCCTAGTTTGCTGTTTGTAACATAATTTATAATTTTTTTGTTTACTTTGTTTTTATATTTGTCTTTTGTAGACATTTTGTCCTTGTATCTAACAAACAAAGCTGGATACAAATCTTTGTTATAATAAATATCCAAAAATACATTTTATATGTTTTCATGTTTTCTTGATGTGTCTGATTTAGTTGGTCAAAAATGACAAAAATGTTGAAGTTTGGGGAAAAAAACAGTTCTTTATGGGACTGGGACGTGATTCTGACACCACTAGGTGACACTGTGCCTATTCTTATTCTCTTCAACTTCAAGGAGTGTGTTGTTTTTTGAGCCATAACGTTGTTTAATGCATCCATTAAATATCACAGCAGATGGCTAAGGAAAGAGGACCCAGACACTTAAAAGTCTCTTTGTTAAGACTAGTGTTTCATTCATTAAACGTTTTGAGGTTCATTTGTTGAATGAGCAGCCAGAAAGGCCCCATCATAGTTTTATGTTTATGGCATTATCCCTATTATGCAGGTCTGTGATTGGAAGTAAAATAATGTCTCTAAAAAGTTGTTTTTTTAAGTGGCTAAATGAGCTCAAAATGGACGTTTCCCTCTGTACAACCATGCTGTTAACTCACCAATTTCTCACCGATCTGTATGAAACATGTCTTAAGATGTAAGTCAAAAAATGTGAACCAACCATTGTCATCAATTTACAATAGTATTCATAAGATTGTTTGGGCTGGTTGCTTACAAAAAGCTCTTCACATTTGGCCTGGAAATAAAGTACTGTATTTTCAAAATAAAATGAAAAATAAAAAGTATAACATTATGTAAATTGTAAAAGTTTAAAAATTAAACCACAGTACATCATACCTTCTAAAATCAATATAAAGATTAATGACAAAAATGATAATTGACTGAGATTTAGAGCTCTTTTGAACTGCTTTAAGGGTAGCCTTTGTAAATATGAATGAAAAAGGAAAACTTGAGATTTTCACACACAATTTAATTTTGCTCAGTAGTATTTTCGTCTTCCAGTATTTCCCACTTTATGCATCTACAGAGACAGCAGATACATGTGACTAGGAGTGCACTGTTGTATTGAAATGGAGCAGACAAACAGCTGTTTAATGTAACATTCATTTGTATGTAGCATCTGATGTTATTTTGCCTAAAGCTCTTTTATATTTTAGATATAAAATACACACACATATTGTTTCCATCCTGGCACCATGAGTGCGCCATTAACGGTATACCTTTGGCTGCGTGGTTCAGATGTGCTTTTATTTTGACAGTTGTGAGCGGATATGCTTTTGTTCGTCACCTGCTCGAGCTTGTCGGGTCTGTCTGTGGGAGCAATCTTCACCACCACCATCATCATCATCATCATCAGCACTAACTTCAGTCTGAGCTGCTTGGGCAGAGGAGACGTCTGTCCGTATGGAGGATAAACCGTTCACCTGATTTGTCTTCGCCCGTGGTTTGCGGCATGAGCTACACCTGGAAACGTAGACATTTGTATTTTTCTTTTTTACATGCAACTGGCTCAAGATGTTGTTCCATCGATATGACAACGATACCATTCACCAGTCAGCGTGATTTGCTATGGTGATACTACCAGCTAACCCCAAGCTAGCAGAGGGATTGTTTTGGGAGATACCTTTTTTTTTAAATACTCTCACGCTGACACACGAATTAGTGACTTTTGTGGATTTTTTTTAAATCAAGCTGGAACACAAAAGGGAATGTCTAACCAAGGAGTTAGGAGAAATGGCCCAGTAAAGCTGCGGTTAACAGGTAAGCGCATTTAAACCTCCTGCGCCGCTCGATAGCCTGTTAGCTTGTTAGCATGTTAGCCAGCCAACCAGGTTTACGAACATCTGCTGGTGGTGGCAAAGTAGGTACTTCTGAGAGTAATTATTAACATTTGAATCCACGTAGTACCTCACCTTTTTCTTTTATACCATACAATGTTTTTCACATATGAACAGAATTCAGCTCACACGAGTCCCCTATGCAGTTGTGTAAAGCAATAAATGAGCATTGCTAGTTAGCATACATTGGTATTATACTGTGTTGTCTATGAGTAACTTAGCTGGCTAACGTTGCTTCATTTTTCATTGCAATGGAGGTTTCTCGAAAGCTCGCTTACATTTGAATACTAAAGCTTGATAATGGTTGTATGTGATAATGTGATAATGTGATTTTGTTCTTTAAGCATCTCAGCCTAGTTTTATGTGATTGCCTTTCAGAAGTGTCTACCCATGTCGTCATTTAAAACACACATAAATCAGACATCTGTACAGGGGTCTTTATACTTGAGCTATAGGGGTGCAACTATTAATATTAATTGTCAACTATTTTGATAATTGGTTTGAGTGTTGTTTTTTTTAATAATTATAACAAGCTATCTCATTTTTCAGCTTGTTAATGTGAATATTCTTTGGTTTCTTTGCCATAGAACAAAGAAATTATTAAAATAAACATAGCAAGACATTTGAGAACATTGTTACTTCCAGGTTTGGGAAACACCAAACATTTTCTGACATTTTATGGTCTAAACAAGTACTCAATTTATCAAGAAAATAAACAACAGATTAATCAATTATGAAAATAATCGTTAGTTGCAGCCTTTGAAATCATACATATAGCACTTGCACTTATTCCTGTCATTGTGTTATGGAGAGAGGAACTGTGGAAAAGCACAGACAATTATCACAACTACATTATTTGGCTTTATGTAATTTTCATTAAGCTGCGGTCTTGTTAAAGGGATAGTTCAGATTTTTTGTAGTCTGGTCATATGAGGTATTCACTAATTACAATCACCCAGTATGTTTACACAGTGTTATATTTTACACATTTATTATGTAAAATAACATAAATAAATGTGTTAGTTTGTCTACAATTGGACTGAAATTGACGGTATGTCCCTGTGATGGACTGGTGATCTGTCTATGGTGTACCCCGCCTTTCACCCTATTTCAGCTGGGATTGGCACAGCGCCCCCTGCGACCCTCATGTGCAGGATAAAGTGGTAGAAGATGGGTGGAGGGTATACATGCTAATTTGACTAAAACTGCACTCAATATAATTTCTCATAGTATGATCAACACACAGACGAACCAGAGTTGTACTCTGGTTGGGGCACACTGCACATGCACCACACTTTCCACCCCCTGCTAATATCCATAAATAATCGAAGAACCCAGTGCACAGAAGAATATGAAAAATGGCAAAATTCAGGCTGGTACTTTAATTTGGACTGATGTGGAGACTGAGCTTAAAGAATTGCTTGTAGTGGTTGTTGGCATTGCCTAATACCCACAAGCTGAAAGAGGGTGTGTTGCTGGGGGTATCACCACTGATTTCTTGAACTGATTCCATTCCGATTCACAAGGTTCAAATTTGATTAATTAGGATATTGATTAATTCAGACATATTTCAGTTTCCATGCCAAGTTTGCTTAGTTATGGAAGAGTGTTTTTACATAACTAATGCTAGAAACTATATGAAATGTGTTAAAAATTATGTTTATATAAAAAATGGACCAAATAAATAACCAATAAATGCAATTTTTTTCTTTAACATAACCACACAGGGTAACCCTCTAGTGCTGTTGTAGGTGACAATTCAATCATAAACATTAATTAAAAATGTGTTCAGGTTCAAAATATCCAGCCTAGAAATGCTTCAGACATATTAAAGTAATTAAGTTGTCCAGCAGAGGGTGCTGTGAGGAAGCCTGGCCTGCCTCCATGCCCGCTTTGGTGACGTCCATAGAGAAAAGAGTGTTTTTAGCAGTGGAGTAACAACTCCTGTGTTTATTGATGTACAGTCACTGATTTTCATCATAGTTCTTTGTACATCACATGTTGGTGCAAAATTGGGAGAAGTCAAAGAACGGGAAAGGATTATACATGTTTATTTTGAGGACATTAAACAGCACACTACCACGTTGAGTTAACTTTATGAGAAGAGGTTAGAGGAACAGAAGTATTTAATGAACCCCACCTAATTACTTCTGCAAACACATTTACTCTACCAACCAAAAGCCTGCACACAAGCTGACAAATACTTCAGCTGCCACCTTGTTGTAATGGATGCTGTAGTGATTATCCAGTCATCAGTTAATGGGAAAGTAGAGGAATGCATTTAATTTTTGCTGCTCTAATATCATGTTTGAAAATTCCTCATAATCATGTAAATGATGTGATCTTTCAGACCATGTGCTGCAGGTGAATAACAGGCTCATTTACCTACATGGATGAATTAGTACTTTAAATACTAATGAAAGCTCAAAGGCATACCCAGCCATCCTCCCTGCTCACCCGCCCTGGGTTTCTTTTTTTTACCTTTCCATATGGAGAATGGTTTTTCATGGGCTGCTGAAGTGGTCTTCAGACGGAATCCTAGGAATGTGAAACCTCAGAGAGGAAATATGAGTGTTTCTCGATCATAGACGCATCCTCTGCCTGTCCGTTTACAGAAAAAGGTCAAGGAGGATAACTCTCACTTTGTGTGTGTCTGTGTATTTCTTTGTTTGTGTTTGTGCGTCTGTGTGGTGACAGATCTTGGGGGTTCATATGGTAAAGATTGACCAAAATTGCTGCTGAAATGGTGGTGATGATCAGTGATGCTGAGTAAACATTTAGACTGGTGCATTCATTGCAACTAAATATGTGTTTAGTTGTGGCCACACAATTCTGCATTTGATTGCGTGTGCATTTAGACCAAACATTGGATGCTAGTCGTAGTTTAGTTTTTCTTTTTCTGCTCTGTGGTCTCATGGTTAACATTGTTTTTCTCAAAGGCAGAATTGGAATTGTAGAATTAAAAATCTTGGATCTAAGGGAGTTAAGGGAGTTGAAACCATTGTTGTTTTTCAGGATTTCAGTTCAATTCCATTTTATTTGTATAGTGCCAAATCACAACTTTTATTATCTCAAGGTACAATACATACTAAAGCAGAAACCTTACAATATTGTATAGAGAGATGAGAAAACCCAACAGTTGACACAATGAGCAAGCACAAGGCATCAGTGGGGAGAAAAGAGAGTCAACGGAGAGAGAGAGTCAAGGTTAATGTCATGTAATAATGTCATATTGATACCCCGAATGAGTGTGAATGCACCACTGGAGTTCTCCCGGCAGTATTGGCCTTTTGCAGCATAATTTACAAATGGTTCAGGTTTCAGGTTATAGGCTTTATCAAAAAGGAAGGTTTAAAATCTAACTTTAAATACAAACCGGGTGTCCACCTCCCGAATCGACACTGAGAGGTGGTTCCACATGAGAAGAGCATGCTAAGAGAAGGCTCTGCCTCCGTTCTACTCTTATAGACTATGAGAACAACAAGTAAGCCTGCATTTTTGGGACCAAAGCCATCTGTTTGGAAGATAAGGTAACACTATTTCTTTACGGTATGATGGTGCCTGATCATTCAGTACTTTGTTGGTGAAGAGGATGATTTTAAATTAAATTCTGTATACTTGCACTGAACCAAGCCAGCCAGACATTGTAACACATCATCAGCATCTTACATCCCCCCACACTGTATAAAAAGTTATTATTGATCAACAAATTTAGCTCGCGTTTGCAACATGTCTTCATGTCCCCACAGAGCTTGCTGCCAAGATAGTAAAAGATCTTGGAATTTGAGAGAGCTGGTTTTCCAATTACAGCAGGGAACAGTTGGTGAAATTCCCCCTTTGTCTCACGTGCAGCAAGATTCAATATAAGATTTACCGTAATTGAACAAAAGTATGGTGTTTTCACTCTCCTTAGTTCACTGGATGGAGTTTGGCATTTGGTGAGGTTAACGACATGAGATGTACATGGGGATGAATTCATCTCTTCTTCCCATTTAAATATGTGCCTTTGGCTGCACCGTGGTCTTGCTGCATTTGCTGCTAGTGAAGGAGTCTGTCTTTGTGATCTATTTCCTATATTAGGCTCCAGTTGGCACATAGCAAGCAGGGAATGACTGGAAGAATCATCTCAGGACTCTTCCTGTTGTGTATGAATGTATGACACTCGAGCGAGTGAAACCATATTTTTCATCTACTGTCATTCTGTGTGAAAGTGTGTACAGGCTGTTTTTTGAATTGACTTGACTAAGCGGATTTTGCATAGGGTAATGGGCTAGGTAGTGCTTTTTTTAAGTGATCATTACAGTTTGTAAAATGTTTGTGCTGGCACTGGTGCTTTTGTGTGTGTTTGGTGAGGGAGGGAGAAGCCAGGAAGCTAGTAATTAAGATAAAGATCCCGCCTCGGTCCCTGGCCCAACATTAGCGCGGGAGCAGAGTGCATTTGAGGGAAGTTATCATGGACCACTGTCTCAGTATTTGCTGTCAGTGTTCAGAATGTACAGCTGTGTCTTTCAGCTTGCTTGTATGTCCAAGCACAGTGTCTGTATTCTTAAAACAGAAGACAAGCATGCCTTTATACAGGGTTGAGCTTCCACAAGATGTACTGCCAGCAGGCAGTGCTGAGCTACATTAGGCTTGTTGACTTCCTGAAACATGAAGAATGAATGTTATGAAGAGTAACCTATGGTGATAGTGAGAGACAAACTACAGATGTCAACTGACAACTTATGATGCCCACATGGGGTCGCAAAATATTTCTGCATTAATCATTAGTTTTAGCAAAATAGAAAATAAAAAATGCAGACTTCTCTAAATGTTGAATATTTAGTGCAACATTAAATCACCATATTGTGAGGTGCTGATTGGGTAAGGAGTTGACTTTATCCGCTGCTGGCAACTCAAGATTTTGACGGTTCAATGTTGACCTGAATAAGCAACTTTGATTCATCAGCAGTCGATATCGGTGAGTCCTACAGTGACAATTTAAGGGAGGGATATAAAATATTTATTTTCATCTCTGTGCCTGGCTAACAGCCAGTTTATAGCACCTAAATACCTGTGCTCTACTGCTGGAGCACGTCAGCTTGACTTTCAGCGTTTTCACCCTCTGTTGACATGACACAATTGGTGGTTCCGTGCAAAACGAAAGAAAGTCGTATTGACATTGTCAGGACATAGTTTTGCAGTTGGTTGTAGTAGCACTGCAGCAGTTCAGCAAGGTATCTGTATGTACCTCATACCTGTACTCGAATTAGCATTTCTATTTGTAGGTAATATGTCCTTGGAATCTACTACATTTCTCAGGGTGATGCTCATTGCCATGTTGGTTTGGTTTTCCACTTTTAGGATTCAAACACTAACGTTAACTGGGCCTCTTGTGTTTTCTGGACATGTCTGTCACTTATCTGTCATTTTTGAGTGAAATATGATTTGCTTGTCTTCATCCCAGAAATTTAAGGGGAGGCAGCATTTTGTGCTTACACTCGGATGAGTGTGAGAGAATGTGTTTTTTGCTTAGTGTGTGTATACTGTACATTCTTGCTTACTATGTGTGTGTCTATGTGCTTCATCTCAAACATTTTATTCTTGATCTGCCATGACAAGAGAAGCCCATATAGAGCAGTTCTTGGCGGCTGCTGCTGCTGGCAAAGCCTTCTGTTGTCATCACTTTGTCCATCACCTCATCCATGTTTTTCCTCATCTACACATTGTTTTTCTTGTTCTGCTGCAGCACAGATTGTTGTTTTCCCCAGTGCATTCCCACTGGATAGAAGAAAAATTTTCACTGATTAAGTTGGTTCCATGAAGAATTATTTTCTTTTAATAATCGTAGTAAATTATTTTAAATGTACTTGTTCAGAAGATTCTTTTGAAGGCCACATGCAATCATTCATCTTCTACCACTTTATCTTCCACATGAGGGTTGTGGTGGTACCTAAAGCTTTAGTGCATTTGGTGACCAGTAAGACAAGGGCTGTTAATATGAAACAAGTGTCATGATGACACTGACCCTGAATGTGAAATTCTTTGACACAAAGGCCCCCTTTACATCAAGCATTAAAATTTTGTCTGTTTTCTGTGATCAGATAGTGATTGAATTTGCTTCACCACATGCATTTACACCTGGTATTTTTAAAGAATTGTCATCTTGTGCAAATATGTATGTGTGAAATCTGCATAGTCCTTGTCAAGAAAGAAATGATGAAATGTGAGCAACTGTCTGCTTGACTGTCTGGGGTTGTTGTGTTGTGGTTATTTTTGGAGTATAGCAAACTTCCTCCAGCTTTGTTTAGTCTGCATACTAGCAATTGACTACACACACACACAGGTGTTATGCACTCATTAAATGCTCATGTCGCGCTCAGTATAGAGCAGTGAACACACAGAAATCCAGCATTTTTTGGAAAAAGCAAATGTGTTTATTCACCTCACACAGCCACACTTAATACTACTTAAAACTCCTCATGTGGGGTTACTTGTGTTATGTGATATATCTCTAAAAATAGAAAAATATAATTTTATTTTCAAAGAGTCACCCCTTTAAATTACTCAATATGAGTCCCCAACTCACTGTCAGCATTAACTTTGATTTCACAGTTTATTGAAGTATTACAATGGAACTTATTAATATACTGTACCTGAATGGGCATGAGAGGCTATTGCCAAACAAAGTATTTTGTAAAAACTGCTTTGCGCTTTGATTTCGCTGCTGTTGGATACCTTGATTCCTAGTCTGACGTTTTGTCATTGTAGTTGTTTTACAACTGAGAGTTATAGTGAATATTTTCAAGGAATGTGGATACTCCCTGAGAGGATGCCTATGTTTGCCTACAGCCATCGTTTTTACTGTGACATTGTTGTAGTTGTAGCTTGTTTTATTTATGCATTGTAAATCATTTTGTAGTACAGCTGCACAGTTACTCACTGACTAAACTAAATCCCTTTCCCTATAATCAACAGAAACTCAGACAGAGTGAATGCATTGTTAACCTAACCCATGGGTTTTAGCACCAGACACCCAGTAAGAAACATTCCGAGGTCTAAGCAGTTCTATATAAACTACCATTTTACATCCTTGGTCTGACCAAGCCCCCCTCCCTCATTAACATGAATTATGAAATCTCCTGGCAGTTTATTTTCTACATTTTTTATGTATCACATCAATTTATGGCAGTCCCTGAAGTCATTATTTAAATGTACCTACACAACCTACATATATTATACACAGTATGATTATTGCCCTTTAAATCCAATCCTCTTGTGCTTGTGCTCAAAATGTTGACTTTTCAAATCAAATGAATATCATGGGAATTCACAGCTTCATAACTGTTTTGGGGCACCTTTCTCATCTGTGCTTACATTTCATGCTACAATGCGAGTCCAGGTTTCTGGCATGTGGAATTATACCCTGTCATTTCATTGATAAATTTGTTTTATGTTGTCTTGTGGATTTTCCTCAGGGTTGGCACATTTATTATAACACAACCACAGCAAAGCCAAAATAGAGGAGAATTGCTCTAGGGAGGTGTCAGCTGTGTGCAGCTGGTCACTCCTTTATTAACTCAAGATGAGTGCTGCTTGTTATCTGATCAGGCCATAATGATTTGTTTGGAACCTTTATTGTTGACAATGACAAAGACATGCTGGCTTTATATTTTCAGGCATGTTTTTTGTATCTCAAACCAGCAACACATTGAGGAAGAATGTGGTTAGGGGACAGTGACTTTGTAGATGAAAGATGAAAAGCATTCTTTTGAATCTAAACTACCTTTCAGTATAAAGGAAATTTGGCTGACGGACGATCTCAGTTTAAATTGTACAACTTAAACATGTCTGAGTACAAAGCATGCATAAGTATGATTGTTATGAAGTGTACCATCCTGTGTTTTTGCATAGTGTATTACAATATGGCCCATCTTTTTCTCTTTTTTGTTAATAGTTTTGGAAAACTTGTTCTTAGACCCACTGCAGATGTAGACTGGTTGTTTTTGTCAATCCCCAGTTTAATCTGCTTTTTAACTTAAGAATTTGGAGGCATTTGTGTACTGTGGAGCAGGAAAATGGAAAGACTGAACACCTCAGAATTGCATAACAGCCTCAGACTAGAGAAGACTTTGGCTTCAATATGCAGAATACATTAAACTTTCCAAGTGCTTCAGGAGATTTTTTTTCTGCTGAATGTGGAGAGGTATCACATTTTCTTTTCATAGGGATACATGTCTGACAGCCTCTACCTCCAAAAATAATAATCAAATAAATAAAAATGAAGTCTTAAGAAGCTTGAAAATATGCAAAAGCAGTTAATTGGTCTACAAATGTGATTATTAGTTTGTGCCGATCTGTGTGTTGCACTTTAATGCATCTTGCCTAATTCTCTTTCTTTTCACATTTTACTCTCTGCCCTTCACTGCAGCCTCTCATCTGTATCCTGCTTTTTTCTATTTAGTCTTATACGCTCTTCTTTTGCAAACAGGATGTCCCTCATCTCTCTGTCATTTCTCTCTCAACCTTCCACTGCCTCACTCACCCCCGGATCTAGCCCAGACAGCTGACAGACAACTCTGCCGCTGTGGCTCCAGTTTGGTGTTTTTTTTTTTTTGTTTTTTTTTAATTCTTTATCTGTTTTCAACTTGTGATGTGCATGTGTCTCCACACACTTCCTGTACTGATCCCTCCCCACACTCCAGTACTTTTTACACTTTATGGTTTGCTTGAGGGCCCAGAGGAGTCAAAAATGTATTTGAATTTTAATCCCTTAAAGGTTTCCTATTGTCTCCATAGAAAGAACAATGGTAATTGTACTGCTTTCACTTTCCTCTACTACATACCTAATTTTATATGAATTAACTTATTTCATAAGTTAATTCTAAATTGTGATCTTACTGTTTATAAAAATCATAGGTTAATTTTTTGGTTAATTTGAAAGAAGAGCTTGACATTGATACGATTAAGAAAAGTAATTTGGATCAGTTACTGCTGCTAAGTTTTGTTTGTAGCACTTCACTGATTCTAGAGAAGAGAGGGCAGTGTGCAACATCCAAGAACTTCCACAGTTGTCTCACTGTTGCTGGGCTGAAAGCATAAATATTAACTAACTTTTGTCTGAGTTGATAAAAAAATTCTCCTTGCTCGTGTTGTTTTGACAGAGCCGGTAGAATTGGGAAGATGGGTTAGAGTGTATGGATCACACTTTTCTCCCCCAGTAACAGTACTATTTTCATGCTACTATTTCTGCACTCCGACTTCCCTGCTGTATACGTGTTGTGTCTGGTGGACCACTCAGCATCTATACTGAATAAACTCACTCACATACACTGCCACTCTAATCACATCCCACTCCCTGAGTCTGTGTTTTCAGTTTAATTGTGGGTTAGAGTCAGGTGTAGGACATGAGTGTTGCAGTGTTTTTTTTTATTGTCGGGATGAGGATCAAGTAGCTCGGATGGTGCTGGTGCACCACAGCATCCCACACAGCTATTAACATAATCACAATAACAGCAGGCTTTACCACCTTGTATTGAAGTGCAACAAGTCATCGTAAGACGGTTTCTGTTCCCATTGTATGAGACACACTGCTCTAATTGTAAATAGCTTCATACTATACTTCATCAGGAGAATAACCAAAATCTTTAAGAGAAACAAAGAGCCCTTCTGGCTTTTTAAGGTAACCACTGGCATCTGCCCACTTTTCCACAGTGAATATAAATGTTTGCATGTTGTTTTGCATGAATTCTTCTGTACTAATCTGCTCTTCAAATTAACCACTGTCTTAAATTGAATAAAATAGAATTGATTTGGAGGACCTGTGGGAACTATTTGTATTCAATTGTTTTCCTTTCCAATGTGATCAATGACTTGGGGGGGGGTAAGAAAAGGGCCTGTTTTCTTTCAAATTAACATGATTATTATTATTTTTTTTACCTAACTTGTGCAGTTTTCCTTTTTACCACTGGAGTTTAATGATTCATCATTAAGACCATGAAAAATGTCAGTGTTTTCTCATTTCTCTTTTTCTAAAGGACAAACAAACCAAATGGAGATGGTTAATGAATTCTGCCATCCATGTGGAAATCAACACATGCATACAAGTATAGCTCAGACACACAGTAAATCCAGCTTGTATTTTTTTTGCACAGACTTACAAACACACAATCCAAGAGTTTTACATCACTGCATCACAATTATAATTTAAGTTAATATAAATGAAACTAGGACAAAGACGTTTTGTGCATACAACTAAGCCTGTACCTGTGAAACAGGTACAATAATCACATCAATCTAATTGAAGACAAAATAAAGCCTTAACTTTGCTCAAAATTGATTTTACTGGAAATAATCTAAACAAACATAACAAATTGTTTTGGGCCTGTGAACTTGCTGCATGGATTGATTTCTGTTTGGATGAACCACAGCTTTCAAACCATGTAATCTTAATAAGCAACACCCTTTACTGTGTCTTTGTTTTTGTCTTTTGTCTCTGCTTTAGTCACGTATTGAAGCAAGGAAACCCCTTTCCTGTCCAGTCCCATATAAGTTTGACCTTGGGTGAATCATGTGCGTTAGTCTCCTGTGCTTCAATACATTCCTGAGACAGTTGTTGCATGAATCATTTACAGTATACTGAAATGGATTGTGCTCATAAAGAGACTTGACCAACTTTACATCAGCTAAAGCCACGTGCAGACAAAATAATCTCCCAGCCATCCATGTTCCTTAATGATTCATATGGGAATTACTTTACTGTGGCATGATATTATACCTAACTGTATCTAGATTTAAATTCAATCTGGGTTCTTCCAATATGACTATTACATCTACTTTGTGACTTGGTCTTTATGAGCCCAACTCCCTCTGACTTTCACATATTTCTTCTACATTTTTCTGTTCATAATCTCATCATCCCTACTTGGATTGCTACCATCTAGACTCCATCCATCCATTGTGAGGCAGCTTGCCTCCACCTGTAAACAAATTTAGCTAATCCCTCATATTCTTTTAAAATGTTTATCTCTAGCCAAAAGTTGTCACTACACTTGGCAGCTACTTATGGTGTGTTCACACATTTGCATTCTAAGTATCTGACAAACTGAAACCCAGGTTGCGGGTGTGTGTGGTAGTAATTTACCTTCTCAGCTCTGACTATATGATTAGTTTTATATACTATATACTAAACTATACTTCTAATCGTTCTGTATTTTTTAATGTTCTTGTATTGGTTTACATGGATTGGGCTGATCAGAATGATTTTGCACTTGATTTCCAGCAGGGTTTATTTAGCTCTCTGCTGATGTAGCTAAAAATAAAGCTGTTTTGTAATAAAGCAGAGATTATACTTTCTGGCATTTTTTATACTTAATCATCTTCTGATCTTCTGTCTTACTACTACTACTACAGTAATGTGGCTCTATTCTTTTCAGCCAATTAAACAAAAAAGACACACATGCTGATAAATAAGATGGCTCTAGACGATGCAGAATGTGACAATAACAAAATACAGCATTGGTATGAGCCTCTTCTTAAAGGTTATCATACATTATCATAATGCCACTTTGGCAATTGAAGTGTCAACTAACATATTTTCTCAAATTCTCACAATACAGTTACAAATTTAACTCGGATATTTGCCCATTCTTTATCCCCTTTCTTCGTACCTGTCATCTCATATTATCTCATGTTCACTGTAAACAACCTGTCACTGCCAGAATATTGTGGTCAAAATTAACCTCTCCCTTTTCTTTCTCTCCCTCCGTATTCCCATATTTCTCATGCTTTTCTCCCCTCTACTCTCTGCGTTCCACAGATAGATTTGTGACTCTAGATAGACCGCTTTCTTCTCCTCCTTAAATTCCACCCTCTCTATAGTTCTTAATTCCATCAGAGTTTCCTGCCTCCAGATGAACATTGTGTCTTTACCTTCTCACCCCTTTCCGACCCAACCCCTCCTCCTTGGTGTAGTAATTACGTTTCACTCCAGATTCCTGACTCCAGTTTGTTGGCGTCTCCTTGGGCAGCAGAGAGGGGAAGAAAGAGGAGGGAGTGTCAGCTGTAGCTTGCTGGCCTCTCAAATGAATGACATAATTGGCATCCTGAGCATTCACTGGGCTGGAGAATGGCTAAGGGTGGGAGGCTGGGAAGGAAATGCAATGTAGATTAGAAGCTCAGTTTGGCAACATTGACCGAGTTAAGAGCCCTATAAATGCAAATTCACACCACACCATTATTTATGCTGCAGTATGTACTTGCAGCATAAACCCGAAGTTGGTCACGTATACACAGCACTTGTGCTGGACTTCTTGGCAGCATGTATTCTCTGCGTGTTCTTCAGAATGAGCAATCCCACCAGGGAGGCGTGAGGAGGGAAAGAGGAAGTATTTTGTTGAACTACTGGACAATGCTGTGAATGAGACAGTGTGGGGCTGTAGCAAGAGTCATAACAGGGACCTTCCCTTTTTAAACATGTACCTTCCTTTTTTAATTAGGGGTTTTAGTCTCTAATGACTCAGGGAATCTTGTGGTGAATGATAGAAAGACACGTTTTGCTGTTTATTTTCAATACTTTGTAATAAGTGTCTATAAATGTGGCTTTCCTACATGTGAAGAGAGATTAAGCTGTTTTCTAGGCCTTGAATTGTTTGGAAATCACTTTAAGAAGCCTCTGCAGAATAAACCTTGTCATCCAAATATAAATAATACATTTAATAATTTTATTTATATAGCACTTTTCAAGCATAAGCACAAAGTGCTCTCTAGATAAATACAATTATTACAGAATAGGGATAAAAATAAATTAAAAGTGAACCAAATTTCAAATAAAAATACATACAAAACAAATAAAATGAGATCACATCAAGCAGCTCTGAGCACTACATATAGAATTATAGAGAATTATATGATTGTATATAGTGTATTTTATTCAGCCAGTCACTGTGGAAAATCCACATTGGCTAATATCAGGTAAACGGGGCAAAAACAAACAAAATAAATTGGGCCTAATGCACAACGTACCTGTACTCTTTTGAAGAAGCATGGATGTCAGTGGATAATCATAATTGGCACCTCATCATAAACTCAAACATATCTAACATTTTCTGGAATCATTTGGTTGCCTTAAATTCAACTCCACCAAGTTATGTTTCAGTTGTGTTGTTGAAGTATTGACAGTTGGGTCATTAAACCTTGTTGTATGTCTGTCAAAAAGGCTTTATGAAGAGAAACAGATGTTGTGTTAAACAATATGAAGCATATCAATAATTGTTTTTAATTTTTTGGTCACCCTGAAGGAATTTATCCTGAGTTGGTGGAGCTGAGAGACTCACAAGTGTTTCAGGATTTCTAAACTGCACATTCTTTTTGAGCAACCCCAAATCCCAGCTCACAATTGGTAACTCTTCACTATTATGTGCACAATTTTGCGATGTTAAACACTAGCACAACACAAACTTCATGACATTACACCCACTGACAGGTAGGTTGATTATGTTAATTAAAGAATTCAATAATTTTGACTTTTTCTTTTTAAGCCAAGCCGGTTATGAGAAGTGTAATGACATTTCCATCAAAACAGAAGTGAGCACAGATACATTACATGTGGAAAATAGTCTTATGCAAAAGCTGGTTCATAGACTTACGAGATAAGTTTAGACAGTGTCATTAAACATTTTATGATCAGATAGTAATATACAATAACATGATGGATGATCATAGGATCCCATCTTCTACAATGGTTCTTTACGAAACATTGTCAGCATCCATGCTGCATCAACGTTGATGAAGCATGAGGTGACTTTCCTGTCCTTGTAGTGCCAGAGTTAAGTGAACAAATGAACCACAAAATGGCTGCACTTCACCAGGGAGCTGGCAGTACAGCAATGCTATGACAACAACCCCTTTGGTCTAGGGCAAAGCAGTTCTGTGATTTGATGACATTAACTTGGACTCTTGGAAGAGGTGAGAGGCATGCTGGTGGTTCAGTGGACTGTGCAATGTATAAATCTTACACTTTTCTGAACTTGAATACAGCTCGTGTCCCCTGTCTTGAACTCCCCTTTCTTTATGAACAAATTATATTCGCACATCCAGGATCGTCAGAAAATCCAAATTTATAGTTAATAGTTGAAGGTTACTTTGTTGCTTTTGTAAGCATCTGCAGTGTGACTTAGAGATGAAAAAACACCATCTAAATAAAGATCATCAATTCATCCATCTACTTCATGGATGTCCAGTGAGCTGGCTGGACACATTTTACCTGCACTAAAACCACTTGATCCATCAAAAGTCCACTATTTCCTTCCTCTAACCCTTTTTCCAACAAACAGTTGGGAATTAAGCAGTCATAGCAAATGGTAGCTTGGAGACTCCCTTGAGAAAACAAGTGTCAATCCCCTGACACACTCTAACTCCTGTCTGTTTATGACCCTTCACCCTTTAACCAGAACTAATGCCAACCTTCAGCCTGGCCTTTATATTCAGACAGACAGAGACGTTACAAAGCCCCCTTCTCTCTAACTGCCTCTTTCTGAGCTGAGATGCACATTGTGCAGTACCATTATCATATGCCCTAATATGTGCACATGTAAATTGCAGTATGGTATCAGTGGGGTTGTGTATATTTAGTATCACTAATGCTGCACATTTTAACTGTAAGTCATGCAGAGTCTCTGACCTATGTGGCATACAGTGTTTCCCATAGGTTCACAGAAATAATGGCTAACACAGGAGAAGCTCTCTAAATGAACTGAAATCAAAGGGGTACACATAAGTACTAATTAACATATATATATGTTATCTATGTGTGTGTGTGTGTTTGTATATATATACATACTTATACATATATGTGTATGTATGTATATATATATATTTATATATACATATGTGTATATGTATGTATATATATATATATATACATATGTGTATATGTATGTATATATATTTAAAAAAAACACTCATCTCCTTTTCAACAGTATATTTAAACCCACAATAAAGCTGCAGACTTAAATGGTGCACTACAAGTTCCCCTGGAGATGGGAAGCTATGGTTGACCTCTAAAGCCTGAGGACATTTTGTCTGGGTCAATGACAGAACACTGCCTGCCTCCATGTCCCTTAGAAACCAGACAGTGGTAAAGGCATTATCCCACGATGCTTGTTTGTTAGATGGAAAGGCTTGGTTTGGTGTGACAGTTAAGTTTGATTTATGGCTTGTTTCAGACAGTGGACTAGAGTGACTCACCTACAAATGGTCCCAAAACAGCAGCTGTTTCAAATATTTTGCTAAACAAAGCATCATAGTTGCCCTCTAATTTGATACAAAGATGTTCTTCCTCTATCCATTGACTGTGTGAGGAAGATACTGAAGATTTCCATTTAAACAGAATAATGTGTCGGGCCAGCAGGGTAACAAATGCTATAAAGACTGATTGTGATAGGCGCTATGGGTGGAACAATACCAAACCACCTGGTATTAGGCACTATAAGTGTAGTGATTTTGACTGTCATAGATAAATATGTGGGTCTTGAGGAAAAACAACACTGTGCAAAACATTAAAAGTAAAGTGGATATACCTTCTTTTTATTGTGACTTTTTTTTTAAAGTCACAAATAGTTTAACCAGTTCATAAACAAGTGCAGTAATATTACAAAACAGACCCATCTTAACATTTCCCATTGGTTTGCTACTATAGCAATGAATATTAAGTTGATATATTAAGTCCTATTTTAGCCCTCTTGCACTAAAATAAGATAGAAATGTTACTCTGGTGTCCTGTTGAATGGTTGTCTTCCACAAGATCAAGAATGAGTTATCAACATTTACTCACCATATATACAGTTTTTAATGTTTTTTTGTCCAACTGTCTTCCAAAAAATTCTTATTAGTTTGATCATGGGATGGTGATGTCCTGAGCTTCTCCTGAGTTGTATGCAGAACAGTCCCACCCCTCGGCTTTCTGGTCATTTACTGATTCGTAGTTGACCTAGCTTGTCGTGTTAGGATGTTAATGAATGGTCCACTTCCAGCCCCTGGTCACCATGGCCTGCTTGCTCACATGGCAGCAAATCAACACAGTTGAATACACACAGGGAGCAGAGATGAGATTTGATCTTGTGCAGCCACTGCCACTGATGGTTGAATCCACAGTGGCATGGCCATAAGACCAGATAATATTGTCAACATATTAAACCAAGTTCATCAAATTAATCTTTTCAGAACATTTCTTAGACCAACTTTGAACACTTTATTTGTAATTTTCCAATAATCATATAAAACAATTATATTCAAAAATCTACCTGACAGACAGGCAAAAAACAAATAAAACAAAAAAAAGAGCTCCTAACATAACTTATTACAGGATCGAACAAGGGCAGGTGTAAACATTCAGAGTTCCAGTTCCAGACCAGGTAAGTTGTTCACATAAGTTATTAGAAGGTCCCAGGTTTTGTAGAATCTCTTGATGGAACCGTTGAGGGTGCATCTTATTTTTTCCAGCTTAACATTCTGCATGACATCCCTAATCCAGTGGTGGTGTGATGGAGGAGCAGCAGCCTTCCATTTAAATAAAATCAATCGTCTAGCTAATAGGGAAGAAAAGGCAACGACCGAAAAAAAGGTGACCAGAAAGGAACACATTTTGGAAAAGACCAGAACGTATGATAGGATGTAACCTCACAATGGGTTCGGAAATATTCTTGCTAATTTATCTTTTGAGAAGTGCAACCTGTGTAACACTTTAAACTGTATTAAAGCAAGTCTGGAACATATGGAAGAAGAGTGGACTCTTGTCCCATTCCAAGTCATTTTCCCACTGTTCTCGAATATGTTAAATAGAGATTGCAGCTATCCATGATATGGGAATCAATAAATGATATTCTGCTCTCATTCAGCATATTGACCCTTAATAGGGAATCCAAACAGGAAGGAGAGGGGAATGTAGGAAAATTAGCAAACTTTTTACGAGTAAAATCTCTAATTTGTAAGTATTGCAAAAATGCTTAATTGACCGAATTTTCTCGATAGTTGTTGAAAGCTAGAAAATATATCATTAACATATAGGTCCTCAGTACTGTGAATACCCTTGTCATACCAAATTTTGAAGCCCTTGTCCATTATGGATGGTTGAAAAAGATGATTATGTATTTTTGGTGAATGAATAGAAATACTCTGAATACCCAGACATGGTTTACAATGCGTAGGGATTGTGTTACAATTATATTATCCTTAATACTTTGCAGCCCAGTAATACATGCCCAAATTTGGAAGTGAAAGCCCACTTACACCTTTTGGTCTTTCCATAAATTATTTTCTTATGCAAGCTGATTTATTATTCCCTATAAAGTAAGAGGTAATTTGATTAAATGCCCTGAAAAAAGATTGTGGTTCTAAAAACAGGCAATGCCTGAAATAAATATGGTACAATATTCATCTTTATAGAGTTTGTTCTCCCAATAAGAGATAGTGGCGAAGTAGACCATATTTTAGTATCTTGTTTGCACTGTTCCAACATAGGAGTGAGGTTACTTGGTGACTTTCGTACCTAGATATGTAAAGGACTCTGCGGACAACTTAAGTAGCAGATTGGGGTAGTCTCTGGCATTACTGGTAATGGGGAGGTATTCACTTTTATTAAAATTTAATTTATACCCAGATATGTTTCCAAATTCCTTAAAGATTCTAAGGACTTCAGGCATAGTTATGATGTGGTTGGTGACGTGAAAGTAACAAGTCATCTGCATAAAGCGAGACAGTGTGAGTATCTCATGTGGTATGAGATACATGAGATACCTTGTATACTATTATCACATCTAAGAGCTATGGCTCCATAGCTAAAGCGAAAAGCAACGGACTCACTGGATCTTCTTGTTTTGTCCCTCTGTGAAGAGGAAAGTACTCAGATGAGATCCCATTGGTATAAACTGAGGCAGTCGGGTCAGTGTAAATGAGCTTGATAAGATGACTGAAGTTGGGGCCAAAACCAAACCTGCCAAGTGTATGAAAAAGATAATCCCACTCAACCCGATCAAACGCCTTTTTGGCATCAAGCGATATTACTGCCTCTGGATGAATTGCTAGATTCAGTGTAGATCAGGGTTGTCAAACTCATTTTTGTTCAGGGGCCACATACAGCACAATTTGATCTCAAGAGGGCTGGACCAGTAAAAATAGTAAAATAATAGCATAATAACCTATGAACAACAAGAACCCCTTTGTTTTTTCTCCTTTGTTTTACATTTACTGAAGGATCATTTTACAAAACATGAAATTTCTTGAGAAATATAAGTGCAATTTCAACAATATCATGCCTAAATTTACTATTTACACAGCACACTGGATCTATAAAGGCACAAACATTTAGTCACGGGTATCTGGAGCATTTGACATTATGTTTAGATTAGTGTGAAATTTTAACAAATTCATCCTGTGGGCCGATTGGACCCTCTGGCGGGCCGTATGTTTGACACCCCTGCTGTAGATGATGTTGAACAATCGTCTCAGGTTAAAATAAGCTTGTCTGCCCTGGATAAACCCAGTCTGGTCCTCCGAAATGACATGAGGAAGAATTGTTTCAAGTTGGAGTGCAATGGGCTTTGAGAACACTTTACCATCACAGTTTGTCAAGCTGATTGGTCTATAAGATGAGCAATCTCGAGGGTCCTTATTCTTCTTTAATAACAGTGTAATAGATGCCTGGCGGAGTGTAGGCGGAAGAATGTTATTCTCCAGTGCTTCTGCAAAGACTGAGAGAAGAAGAGGGGCAAGTTTATCTTTGAATTTTTTTATAAAGAAATTGTTATGGATAACTGTAGGAAATGTAGTATTTTGAGTTAGGGCAAGGTAGTTATCAACTGAAGCATCTAGTTATTACAGAATTGAACTAAAGCTATGGTCATTGTCGGCCTGTTTCACCGCAGGATATCAGCTTTACTCAGTCATGACATTTTAGCCTTGATTTTGACTTTTAGTCATTTGCAAATACTGTGTGTCTGTAAGGACTGGCTTACATATGTACTTTTAAAACAGATATATTGATGGCTGTGGTAGGTGATTTTGTTTCTGGGTTGGACTTTCCACCGGTATTCTGCCAAGATTTCAGGCCTATCTCTCTCTCATTTTTCTCCTCTCTGCCAACAACATGGTGTCCGTTTTGTCCCATGAGTTTTTGGCTGGCTGTCTCTGATTTGGCATGCACCCATACTGTGAGACTTGCCAGTGTTATTTCCCCTGACAGGCTGATGGTCAGTGTTCATTCAGTTGCCCAGTGTAATTTGATTTGTTTTGAAACTGTCTGTTCCCATGTTGTGATTTTGTCTGATTTGTCTCACTGTGACATTCTGGTCTCCACGTTGAATTCTTGTAATGCAGGGATAGGTCCACAGACATGTTTCTATGTATTTTGGAAGTGGTTGTTATTTCTAAATTCATGGCAGTTTCACATACTTTGACATCTGGGATGCAACCTATGTTGACAAGTGTCCAACCCTGCTCTGTTTTAATGTCCTTGACTGAGAGACTATAACAAAGCCAGTGACATATCATGAGTGTACTGAGTTAAGTATTTTTATCGGCCAGGACAGCCAGTTTGCTTAAGTAACCTGTTTTTTTTTTTAGTGACATGATTTATATGACGTGGCACATGCAAGTTTATTTATTTCCTCATGAGTATATAAATTCACTTGCCACTTCTTTAGGTAAAACTGTTCAACTACTCTTTAACACAGATATCTGGTCAACCAATAACATTGTGGCAACAGGCATGTAGAAGTATCATACCTAGCATCAGAATGGTGAAGACATGTGATTTAAGTGACTTGATTTATACTAATAAAAGGAGACCATTGCTCTGCAGAATGCAGTAACTACATTGTATTGCTTGTATGCAGTTTTATGTATAATGCATCATATTAACATCTGAGACAATGAAATCATTGCACGGGCTCTGTGACATTTTATCATTACGATTAAAGAATTGAATCTTTCTGCACCTATTTGTGTGTGTGTGTGTATATATAAAGCCCTTATGTTATTGTCTAAATGTTACTTATATAATATGCATATTTGCAGCGCATTGAGTGTTCTGGGAACTGTGGAGGATTTACACATTGTAACTTCTACATAAGTCTTCTAGTTCCAGGTCAAATAGAACAGGCAATCTTTTATCATGATATGGTAGTAATGGATTGGAGGTGTCTGACATGTCTTGGTCTTGTTTTCTTTTCAATTACATCTTTCCACCTTGATTTTTAACATCAGGGGCATCAGGGACATGCTTCACACACAGAAAATATTAAAATAGTAGTATTTGTAGTATAAAGCACTAGCCGAGTAAGAGATATGACAAATGAAAGACACATACAGTAAGAACAAACAAGCCATATATTTGTAGACAGAAAAGTAAACATCCAATTACAAGACACTCAAATTAGTATATATATTCACTGCTACTTTATGTGATATCAGCTTTTTTTATTCTTAAATATGAAATACAGTGGAATATGTTGTGACTTCATAGTGTATTTGGTGGGCTCAAATATATTTGAGTGGACTTGAGTGGCTTGTCATTTTTTTTGTTTGCATAGTTCTGGTTTGTCACTAACATCTCTCCATGTTTCTTCTCTTACAGTCTTGTGTGCAAAGAACCTGGCAAAGAAAGACTTCTTCCGTAAGTAAAGGCTATTTTTACGTGTTGCTTGTCCCACCCCCCTTTGTGCATTGAATGGCCCTTGTCAGCAGTGGCAGCTTGCTGATTTTTGAAGCCATGTTGTAAATTAAGTCTCCACAGAGCTGTCTGTCTGTTGTATGCACCAGGAAGCCTGGCAAACACAGGGACCCAACAATAATCCAACTTCTAAGAAAAAAAACTTCAGGTCCATGATAATGGAAGCATTAGACTTGGTTACAAAAGCTATAACAACACAGAAATTGTACTTTATTGTACATCCTTTTGCTGTAAAAATGTGAAGTACTGTGTCATATTAGCAAGTCTGAATGGGGGATTACAAGGAGACTAGAGAGACCACTCACTGGTGACCTACTGCTCACTGGGTACTTTGGCTTTTTCAGACTATGCTCTGTAAATGCTAGAGATGATTATGCAAGAAATTCCAAGTAGATTAGCAGAACTACTCAGACCAGCCCGTCTGGCATCAATGCCAGACGGGCTGTGCCATGCCAGGTTCAAAGTCACTTAAATCACATGTCTTCCCCATTCTGATGCTAGGTATGATACTTCTACTTGCCATTTGCCACCATGTTATTGTTTGATCAGATATCTGTGTTAAAGAGTAGTTGAACAGTTTTACCTAAAGAAGTGGCAATTGAATTTATATACCAATGAGTAAATAAATAAACTTGCATGTTCCACGCCATAATAGTTGGATCCGACTCAAACAAAACAGAAGTACACATCAGCATGCAAAATGTGAATGCTTTTTTGTTTCTGTGCTTTGTAATTCACTGTTTCTTAAAGGGGACATATTATACCCTATTTCCCCCATTAAAATAGTTCCCTGGTGTCCTAATGAACATGTCAGTGACATGCTTTGGTCAAAATACCATAAGGATGAAGAATCATAGTAGTTCAATAACCCTGCTAAACCCGCCCCTTTCAGAACGCTCGGTTTTCGTGCATGGTCCCTTTATATGCAAATGAAACACAGGCAAACACACACCCACTTCTTCCAGGGGGTTTCTGATTTGTCCTCTTTACAGCGCTTTACAGCTCTATTCGTCTCCCCCTCCCTCCACTAGCTCTCTGACAATATCAACATGTCAGCGAGAGTGCCGTCACAGGAAGAGACGTCCTACATAAGGATCGAGCCGAACACTGTCCAACTGTAAATCAGTTAAAAACACTTAGGAACAGAAGATCAGCGGTGACACAGAGAGTGCAGCACCGCTGCACAGAGAGTGCAGCACCGCTGATCGCCACCGCTGATCGCCAGCGGCGCGCTGAATAAACTGTATGTTGCTGTATCAGACCGGAGACTGTGCTCCGGAGACCTCACCACCACTGACCAGCTCCGGTGCTCCGGCGAGCTGGCGATCAGCGGTGCTGCACAGAGAGTGCAGTGCTGCACAGAGAGTGCAGTACCGTGTAACGCGCCACCGCTGATCGCCAGCGGCGCGCTGAATAAACTGTATGTTGCTGTATCAGATCGTGTGTTCGTGTGTTCGCACCACTTCACATCAGACTGCGAACAGCGGTCGCCGTATTTAGTCAGGGGACGTATTTCACCGACGTACAAACACACAAATTGTTAAGAAAAGATCACATGCTCCGGTCATGGAGGACGTACTGAACAAATATGTTTAATTAGGACGTGTCAGAATGGTCAGTTATGAGCTCTTTGTGATCTTTTCTCAACAATTTGTGTGTTTGTACGTCGGTGAAATACGTCCCCTGACTAAATACGGCAACCGCTGGCCGCAGTCTGATGTGAAGTGGTGCAAACACACGAACACACAATTGCTGACTTTATCCAGCACATTAGCTTCATATATAAAATCCTCTGTAAAACACTTTGCTCCACTGTGCAGCCACCAACAGCACACTTGTCCCGCCGCGTTGACATAATACCGCTCTTCCTCCCTCGCCTGCACTCTCGCAAGGACAAGGTGGAGCTAAGGTGGAGCTTGCGAAGTAAACGTACTGGTGGGGCAGTAACATTCGCGGTGAAATGCGCATGCTGACGTCATAAGCGCAGGGAATTCAACATCGAGCGTTTTATCGCCTATACTTACACTAAGCGGAACCACGAAAACATGACTGAGTATTGTTTTTCCACACTTTGGCGACTGGTAGGGCCCCCAGAGTCCCAAATATCAGTATTAAAATGGTTAAAAAGTTGATTTTGCATAATATGTCCCCTTTAACATTAACACATGCCTCTGTGTGGGTGATGAGGGCAGACTGTTCCTTGCCTCTGGCATTAACGTAAGAGATGACTTAAGTTCCATTGTTAAGAGGATTTGACAAAAGGATACCTTTTACCTGCCCACCAACAACAATAAGTGCAAGTTGTGGTCATGGAAAATCATTTATTTGCAGAAATAGCAGGATGTTTACCCAATAGGTTGCTTCCCCATTAAACTGGCCGTCATACATACAGACAATAATGTATTCATTTTTGTCTAACAAGCCTTTACACAAAGCAGTAACACACAGCCGCAAAGAAGGAAGTGCAAGGACAACAGTAGGGTAACTAAACAGGTTTTTATCTGTGTGAAGTATCGGTGCCCGGAGGGATAAACTCTGACACATTTAAGATGCACATAGATGTGTACCTTTACACAGACCAACACACAGAGCACCAGATAAACACAAAAAACCTTAACAGATTGCCATCTGAATGAGGTATGATGTAAGACTTGTGCTTAGCTTTCTGCTCTTTATTTTATTTTATTTTTGCCAAAACCAGACTTACTATGGTGAGTTTATGAACTTCCAACTTCCAAATGCAGGTATTTCTCTGCTCAGATCAGTAACAAGCTTAAACTTTTCTTGACAGAGTGTTGACACTTGGCATTCACTAGAGACTGCATTATTCCCAAAATGTACAAATGTAGCAGAGAAAGCAGACAAAATGCTCTGAAAGGTCTGAAAATTTGCCAAAACCAGACTTACATACTATGGTGACTTTATGAATTTACAACATACAAATGTTTTCTAAATGTGGCTTGTTTGATATTGTTCCCAAACACTCTCTGCCTGCAACACCAACATGAAACAAAGAGCATCCAATTGTAGATTTTAAAAATGTAGTATGTAAGTCTGGTTTTATTTACACTGATGTCCATTGCTGAAACAACAAAATTAGCATCTGCAGTCAATATGAATAGATCACACTAATGCAAAGTAATTGTGTGTCATTTATGGTTAAGAATAGAGTTCCCTGAAAAAGCATCTATGATTGTAGTGTTTTCCATACATTTATTTATTTATGGCAGCTTGTTATTTAGCAAACTATGGATTGCGTTACGCCATTTTTATATGTAAATTGTTGCAGTCTTTTTTTAGATGGCTGCATTTAAGGGGCATTGGTGATGTTACTTTTTGCATGTGCTAAACAAACTTTGCTTACATACTTTTACAGGGTTGCCAGATCCTTTTGCCAAAGTGGTGGTGGATGGGTCAGGACAATGCCACTCTACAGATACTGTGAGAAATACGCTGGACCCAAAGTGGAATCAACATTATGATCTGTAAGTCAGCAGGACTTGTTGCTAGATGCCATGTAGTGCTTTATGTATTAAAATACAAATGTAGTGTACATGTGTGGGGTTGAGAGTGATATGTATGAAATAGTACAGAAGCCATGGGAGCCAAAAATGTTACATACTGGTTTTGTTCTTTAGCATGTCTTTGTGTGCAACTGCCATAACAAGTGTTTGAGGAATGTAGATTATTTTCTGTGTGCAGAGACACCCATCTGTAAACCTTTTCACAAGTATTTCATGTGAACAAAACATCTTGTAGGGTGAGATTTTAGACATTCCTCAGCACAACCCTCAGCAGACATATTCATGTGGTATTTCTAAGATAAAACACAACTCAGACCGATATGTGATATTTGCTTCAATAACTGTTTTGGGTGCTTGAGCTTCATTAGTTTCTCTGAAACAGATAAGATTCATATAGGGGGCACATTTAAAAATCTAAGTAACATAGAGCTCGAATCAGGTAGGTTTCCTCTCACTTTAAGGCTCAGAGATGTATGCAAATCCCTGAACCCTGAGGAAAATAGTTGGAGAAGTGGAGCAAGTTCATATATAATTTTGATTGTTAGAAATCCGTAGTAAAGCGAAAGAGTCATGGGAGTGCGTGAGTGAGTGAAATGCTTCCAAAGAATTACAAAGACAAGAAGATGAAGGCTGAGTGAGTATATGTATGACTGGTTGTCTTGTAATGCCATTCTAAGCAGATATATTATAAAATAATAAAATGTTAATGTCAATCATTGAACATAAAGGTAGAAAATCTATATATGAACAAATATGCATCAGCAACAGTTTTGATGATGAATTAATCATTAAAAGCGTAAATTGCAGACATCAACAGTTACAGCTTCTCACATAGTTTTTGCTATTTTCTGACATTATATAGACCAAATGATAAAAAAACAAACTAGACTAATGAGTTTGATGTATGACTGAATTGATTGCAGATGTCGACGAAGAATGTATATTTACATTTTATTTGTCCATGCATGTGTGCCAATACTTATATCTTGCATGTAACTGCAGTTTGACCTTTCTGATCATACACTTTCATTTTCCAACACACACCTTAGATACCCCCCCATTTTACATAATTCACTTCCCCCTACTGGATCCCCACACTCCTGGAGGAGTATGTTCCCCAAAAGTGACCCCTGGCCTCTTCCTTTGGTTCAGGAAATGGCTAACATGCCATGGTGAGCAGATGGGAGTGGGCTTGGCAGATGGCCAGCTCACACCCCCTCTCTCTAGCCTCTCTAACTCTAGGGGGTGGGGCCTTTCCCCACGTGGCACTAACACCTCCAGGGTCCCCACAAAACTACTCCATTTTTAAAATCTACAATTGGATGCTCTTTGTTTCATGTTGGTGTTGTTGGCAGAGAGTGTTTTGGAACAATATCAAACAAGCCACATTTTTTAAAACATTTGTATGTTGTAAATTCATAAAGTCACCATAGTATGTAAGTCTGGTTTTGGCAAATTTTCAGACCTTTCAGAGCATTTTGTCTGCTTTCTCTGCTACATTTGTACATTTGGGGAATAATGCAGTCTCTAGTGAATGCCAAGTGTCAACACTCTGTCAAGAAAAGTTTAAGCTTGTTACTGATCTGAGCAGAGAAATCCCTGCCTTTTATTTTTGTCAATGCTGTTCATCTTTAAGCTTGTTTATTTTCAAGTATGGACCGTTTGTGCTGTTCATCTCTGGTATATTTTCTACAACTGAGCAGCCAACTGAAAATGGATAATCTGCTTCCTACAGAGACGCATGAACGTCCAATCGTCATGTGATATATCAGGTCTGCTAGTGTAGACAGAAACTTATGATAAAGAGCTGAAATGTGTTTTGTGTTGTTTTTTAAGAACTGTTGGGGAAGATTGTGTGCTTACTCATTTTCTGTTTGAGCAGCAGTATTTCCCCCCAGTAATGTACATAATGATGGTGCAGCTGCAGTTATTTTTTACTATCACATGGCAATCCCTGTTAGACAGACATTAGTAGTAGCTGCCAAGTTGTCTATCTTCACATTATCTGCCACAAGATTGCATAAACACACATTATTTTCCAAAGGTGAATAACTCCAGACATTTTATAGGGGTTAACGTTGTGGAAGACTTAATGTCTGTCAGCAGTTAGTTGCCACAGTCAAAACATGGATATACAGTGGAGAGAATATTGAAAAGCAAGAAAATATAACTTGATATGAGAATAGTACACCGTCTCTCATTATTACTGTCTATTTTCTCAGTCTTGGACTGACAGAAAATGTTCACCTTAAGTCAGCATGCGGTTTGCCACTTGTGCCTTCATTGCTCTCAGAAGATGACTGAAGGTTATTTAACCCTCACTATTTTCCATTAAGAGAGGGAGCAAAAGCCTGTCGAAGCATTTGTTCAGACTTGGAAGAGCGAAGTAAACTGCATAATTAGTAAGGTAACCATATATTTTAAGGGGAAATACAAAATGATACTTTGGCATCAACTGTAGCTACATTAATCAGAGCAAGGTACTTGATATGACCAAGTCAGAGCTGTAGAATGTGTTCTGGAGTCTTTTTTTTCCCTGTGTAACTGTCAACAGCTGAAGGATGTCCAATATTAATGTAAAATATCCAACCTTGAAAGACTAAGATTCTTGATTCCCCATTGTAACACACATTCTCTGGCAGGAAAAAGGTTTGGAAGTCCTGCATGTCTGGATTTAGTACTGTATGTTCTTGCAAGTTCATTTAAATGCGTATATGTGCAGCCACCACTGTTTTTATATTTAATCAATCTGGTATTTCTTGTTCATAGGAGTATGCCCAAGAAACACCATTTAGTACCTACTCTTGGTATTGTTTGCCATTAACAGGAAAAGGCTCTCATGAATAAAATAATTAAGAATTGACTTCAGGAGTGAGTCATATGCATACACATTTCTAGGTAATTGTATCTCTTATAATGTCCTCAGGGAATTGCATACTTAATGACTTTTTGACAATGTTCAGAATTGTGTGTTATTTTAACACTTTGTGACTTTATAAAACACTTGGAGATGTCTAGAAGTATTTTAAATAACAATAATGTTTGAGCACAAAGCAATAAAACATCCACATACATAGATCCCTCAGCCAATAGGTCAAAACTGATACTTATAATACTGGGGGCCTTGGGAATTCATATTTTACCCACAACCATATGTAGAAGACAGTCATAATCAGCTCAGTCTGTAGTTGACTGTTATCCTCTGTGCAATCCAGTTATTCCCTGTACCACATGAGCCCTCCCCCATCTGTATCATTTTTATGTAAATAGCAGTGTAACAGCTATGTTTCAGTTAAATTAAATAATTAGTTACTGGTCCACCTGTTCTCAGATGCTCAGTGGAGCTCAGTCCTGTCACCTGCTCTTTCACTTCTCTGTTTTTGGTTTTAGCCCAGAACCCCAACTTTGCACAATGCACCTCTGCATCACCTTTACATGTTCTTATCACAGCCAAGTTGTGTGAAAGGAAGGGGATGCTGGTTACCGCTATTTTGTCTGTGATAAAGATCAGTCTGATACATTTGTTTTACACTCTTCAAACTAAGTTTAAGCCAACTACTAAGCTGTTAACTCATTTGAGCTGCTCACTCGAACTGTGGAAGGAACACACTTTTTTGGTGGCAATTTTGAGGTCTCACCATTTTTCTTTCTTTACCTTTAATATAGAGAATTGTGATCAAGCAGTAAGCGTCAATATATGTTGACTTGTGCAATATCCCAAATCAATATTCTAAACCCAACTGGGCTTCTCTTGTCATCACCATCACTCTTGACTGCCGTGTTGACTTCTCTTCACACTGTTGCTTTCTGACTTCCTTTGATCAGACTTTTCAGTAAAACAGGATCTTTTGAAATTATGATTATGATGTCTGTATTCAGCTTCTGACACCTCTGTTCATGGTTGTATTCCGCATCTCTGTGTCGTAATCTCAAGGGGAAAGGTCTCTAAACCATGACTTTATTAAAGCCTGATCAGGCACACGTACATTGGGACTGGGTGAGATACATATGAATCACACAGTGATTTCTCTATGCAAGTTTGATAAATGAGGGCCACTCTAACTTGAGTAAAGTGTTCACCACCCACACAGGGTGTCATTTAATTTAAATTTCATTTTAGCTAAACTGAATTTATACATTTGGATTAGTTCAGTAGGGAAATCCCACTCTCTGCCAGTGATATACAGTATAATACAGGTTTTTGCTTCAGCGCTAACGGCTAGGCTGTAATTATGTGTGTGTCATTTGATGTTGGTGAATGATTGTGCGTGAACTTTGTGTGTTTACTGTAACAGCTGTCTGAGTCGCAGACAGCGGTGGAGCAGTTCACGGGAACTTCCTCTGTTGTTCAACCACGACTAGACTGGCCTCAGCTGGCAGACACATGAGCACACACACACACGTTAATTTAAAATCAGCTAATCTGCCTCATTACACAGTCTGAAAGTCTCAACCACAAACACAGTGTGCTTTGTTCCCATGCTGTCAGGAGAAGTAGTTGTAAGTGATACAAATAAGTTTAGTCAATTATTAATTTGTGATAATAATAATAATAATACGTTTTCGGATAAAGATCTATCTTAGGTTTAAGCACAAATGCAGCATGCATACAAGACTATACCATAAGCTGCAAATGATACCTGGCACAAACCAGCACCATGGGCAACACACATATTAAATACTATTTTCTGCTGCACTTGCTGTCTGGTGTACTGGTTGTAGAATTGGGTGAGGTCAGGGGTTTGCTTCTTAGAAACAGTTGAAATTGATTGCGCTTTTGACAAACAAAAACCTAATATGCTCAAGCCGCATGTCTGTAGATATTTTTTTAAATTATGTACAGTATGACAGTACTGCAACACAAATGTTTTCCGTGTTATTGACTCATTTGACTTGGGAATAATACTCCCTCTCTTCTTCCATCAGATACATTGGAAAGGCAGACTCCATCACCATCAGTGTATGGAACCACAAGAAGATCCACAAGAAGCAGGGTGCCGGTTTCCTGGGCTGTGTACGCCTTCTGTCCAATGCCATCAACAGATTAAAGGACACTGGCTGTAAGTGTGAGTGTATACACTTTAAACACAGATCTTAATCAGGTTGCAGGTGTTTCTCTGCACATTTACTATTGCCTTTGCTTTTTAAAACAAGAGAGGCTTCATCTTTTTTGTTTTGTGTTGTGCTATGATGGAATAGCTGGCTGTATTGCAAGCTGAAGAAAAATGTATTTCTTGCAAACAAAGTTAAACATAAAGTTGTTTAGATGTATGCTGTATGTCCTGCACTAAACGCCCATAGTCAGACAGATTTGAGGGCCAGACCTACTGTCTCCACAAGAGGCAATCATTGTGTTTGGGTGACGGTCTTTTCCTGTGCTTCTGTTTTATCTGGCTACAGCAGTGTGATAGCTAGCTAGCCTGCTGCTACATGTTTCCTTCTTTTAACACTGCTCTTTTGCATCCCCGGCTCCTAGTTTGTTACTGCTCAAATGCCAGCTATTAATTGCCATAAGATTTATGGCAATAGTACACAGGCAACTCCTTTAGGCAACACGTATCAGAAATATTGCATGCTGTAGACATCTGGCACACAGGATTAAATCAATAGCTAGGGATGGGTATCGAAAACCGGTTCTTGTTGAGAACCGGTTCCGACTGTTTTGATTCCTTGGAATCGTTTGCCAGTTTTGCAAACGATTCCCTTATCGATTCCGAGCGGGCGCGAATGACGTCACCACGCACGTTGCGTAGCTTACGCAAGATAGGTACGCAACGTGCGTAGCGACGTCCAGTGCAGTGCAGCCGGCAACATGGCACCCAAGCGGTACAAACGCTCGAAAGTGTGGTTACATTTCACGAGAAAGGGTGACAACAGGGTAACTTGCAATATTTGCAAAGTGGAGATTTCATCAACGGGAGGAAATACTACCAATATGCAGAAACATTTGCGCACACAGCATGCGATAACTTTGAATGAATGTCGCGTTTTCGATACGCTCCGAGTCCGGAGTGATTCTCAACCCAGCAGCAGCAGCAGCAGCAACGTTAGCATGTCCTCCTCTGCTGTTAATACCGCAAGTAACAACACTGCCTATCATGTTAGCGCCATTTGCCTCGTTGTAAAACCTGCTATTACTAACAGTTAACATTAAATGAATGCCTTCTGCATTTAATTTAGAAAATGACCGTGACAACTTCGTCATAGCTGTAATAATGCACAGTTCCATTGAGTTTGACTGAATTCGTCACTGGCTATTAGAAAAATGTTACTGGATGTTACTGGCCATTCTTGTATTTGCCACAGAATAACTTATCTTGTATTGTATGTTGTTAATTTCTAAATACAAGAATATTTATTTTATTATTATTATACCTCAAGACAGTTTGTAAAGTCATGTTACTTCTAACTGAACTAAAGTTGATTCTAATTGACCTGTTTGTTCTCCTTTTTTCCAAATGAGAATCGATAAGAGAATCGATAAAGAACCGAATCGTTTAGCAGAATCGAAAATGGAATCGGAATCGCAAAAATCTTATCAATACCCATCCCTATCAATAGCCACAATTCATTTTAGAGCTATAAAACCTGTCAGGGACACAAATAGCTTTTTCTCTTTGAGTTACAGGCCAAAATTATGCTGACATAGTTATTGTCACTGTTTGGCACAGGATACGCTTTGTTTTGCAACTGATTTAGGCCTGATCCCATTCCTCATTTTACTCCTACCCCTTGGAGGTAGGCTTGCCCCTTGGACCTGAGTTACAAGAGGTAATGGTGAAAATCTAGCTCTTTGAACCTTCAAGTGATATATCATCACTAAGCAGAGGCAAAGGTTTTTGCTGGAGATAAAAAACAACAAAAAAACAAAACATCAACAACAAAAACATTCTGCAGCAAGGTGGGGATATGTCAAAAAATGGCATAAACACCCAGGAATATTAGTCAATATCAGTTTATGATATGTAAAAGAGCCTGCAAACATATTTTGCTGTGGTTAACATAGCTACACAACTTGTGACCAAGGTTAGTTTTATGTTGATAATATTTGATTCCTTGGATTTGGATAATGTGGGAAAAATCTCTTAACCCTCGGTTTGTATTGTGCCCCTACAAATTTGAGTTTAAAAGGCTGGTTTGCCCCTACACTACACCCTGCCCTTCTACCTCAACTTCCGCCTCTACAGATGATTGAGCAAAATGGAGGGGTTGGCTACGCGGTACGAGAAAGGGGTGAATGGGATTGAGCCTTAGACTCTTATACTCTTTATTACACTTGGCTGCAGTCCTTGTTGTCAAATTAACATTCCTTCCACTCATTCTGTTCATTTTCCCTACTTTTCTGACAGATATATGCTACACGTTTACTCTTTTTTCATACATCCAGCCTTCTTCCTGTTTTAATTCATCCACTCCACACAACAACCATGCCCACAACTACTTTAGGAGTTGTCTGTCTGAATATAATTACCATTTGTTGTATGCATTTTTATCCAAACTGCATAGTTGCATACTTTCAAACCAACTGCAACTGCAGGCAGTTGGTTGACCCGTTGAAGCGACAGTGTCCAAACTGTCCAGCTAAATACTTCACATATAGAGTTTGGAAAGGTTTCCAGCAACTTTTCCATTTTCTTCTAAATTACATTCCTGGCTTATAAAATTCCCCTGTCCAACAAGAACTGCAACGGCCTCAGCATTATCATAAAACGGACCTGGATGACCATGGAAGACTTGTGATTTGTCCATAGACACACTATAGTCTCCATTCAACCTCTAGACCACCCATTTAATGTACTGCAATGATGGCAGAAATTATACATTGTCTCATCCGCAGGAAGTGGACCAAACCAGTGACATGATTTGTGAAACCAGTGTTTTGTGTGACTTTGTCATTGTTCAGTGAGCTTTATTTAGATGGACCCATGTGAATAAAGTACACTGGATGTCTTGGTTACTTGAAGGCATAGGCATACACATAGCTCATTTTGTCATCCAGTGCAAGCACTAACTCTCAGTATAGTTTCACTTCTCCACATATACACCCACATGGTTTTGCAAACCAAAAGGGGATCCAGCAAGAGATTTTACTAGAAGTCTGTCTGGCTCTACCCTGAGCTCCACTTCCTGTAGCATCTCAAATGCAAAACTCTTAGTGCTCTGCCCCACTTCTTAACCCACAAACTCATCTGCTCACACACCACCAGTTTTTCAAAAGGACTTGACCTTGAAATGTGTTAGCTGTACTTAATAAACTTACTTATAAACTAGGGAAGGTTGTTTCTGAAGAAATTGCAGTGGGATTGCTGCCCTCTGCTCAAGGCAAAGCTAGTTTGGCACACTGCATTTAAGTGGTTTGATTGAGAAGACATTATGAATTGAAGTTTAGAATGATATTAAGTAGGAAGTATTTACAAAATATGAATACATTCTTTAGGTCTAAATATCGCGGTATGAAGATGAGGTGCAGCACAACCACGGATGACGTCACTTCCCATTAAGACTGGTTCAGGCAAAAATAATGGCCACTGCCCGAGATTTCAATCCAGTGTTTTGGCAATTATGAAATATTCCATTTCGGAAAATACAAGCAATAATGTACTAATTAAGGTGAACATACAGTGAAATTGAAACAAATGTTTATTGTGCTGTAACCCCAAAACCATGTCTTAGCTCTGAAAAAGCTATTTAAAGTTGTGAGGACAAGCCAGAATTATCTTAGAAGGTCAAAAGGTCCTCACAAAAATAAGTTCAATCAAATAATTTTTACACATGACATGTACACACGCAAAACAGATTGAAACCACTTATGGTAGCTCATATGAATTGATGTGTTCATATTGAGTATGTACTAAGGTCATTGTAAAACACATTTGTGGCAGCTTTTAGTAACCGCTCAGTGTTATGGGTGATGGGTGCCTGTGTCTCTCTCCTCTATAACAGAAAAATCTGCTCACTATTCCAGCCGTGAAAGGCTTAGACCGTCACTGTTTAGTCTAGACATGCACCGAGAATAAATGCACTCGCATACATAAACACACACAAGTCTGGAAGGAGGTTTGTTTACATAAATTTAGTCTATACAAACAAACAGATGCACTATTTGCATGTGTGCATGCAAACATCATACAAGGTAAAGATGAAGACTGCATCAATTCAGTCTTGGCTTTAATTTTAGAATTGACACATGGAAAAATGGGTTTTCTCTCTAGCTCCTTTCTCGTTCTCTCCTCTCCTTTTTTCTGCCTTTTTCCCTTCCCGCATCATATCTGTCTTGTATCGGTCTATATTCTTATTATTCATGTTTAAGTGAGACACAGTTTGCATTGTTAGTACTTGCCAATTGATGGAACTACTGGTCCTTGTGCTGCAGCTGGACCTGTAGTGCATGCGTGTGCGTGTGTTTGTGTGAAAAAGAGAGACTGCAGTGTATCTGTGTCTGGATCTTATTCAGAGTCTTCCTGGGTTGTGTTCCTGTGCTGTCTATGTCTGGCAGCTCTATCCTGTGCTGAGCGCACAATGAGTTCTTGGTTTTCCAAACACAAGATTACTAACAAATTCTGTCCCAATTTTTGTGACATTGGTGTCTTAAAAACTTTTTTCCCACACAAAGGGAGTCTGTGCAGTGTCTTCTCTCCTGCATGTTATCGCTGCATGGTTTAATCATTTTAAAGGCACATTAACATATAGACTTTTGGGCTGTCACTTTATCCAAAAATAAAGTTTGAACAAAAACATAAGCCACCATAATCAAAGTGGATCCCAGGCCAAAATGTGCTCACTGTACCCTCTGAAGGACCATGCAGTAATTCCTTTAGGTGGTGTGATGGGCTTCTAGACTGAGTTTCACCCATGTTCGCTTTTTCATGGTTTTTAAATGGGAATAGATGCAAATGATGTTGTGTTTTCTTTATTTCCCTCTAGATCAGAGACTCGACCTGAATAAACTGGGCCCCAATGACAATGATACTGTGAGAGGACAGATTGTAGGTAAGGATCACAACTTCAGTGGCTCCAATGTACATGTGACAAAAGTACAGTGTCGACCGGAAATTTTGATCGTTAAATAGACGCTTAAAATGTACTTCTGTTACTACACTGTTTGAAACATTGATCATTAACATAAGATATAATGATACATTGTGTCTCTTTCCCTCTGAAATGTAAATTATAATTTATTGCACATAACAATTATCCTTATTTGTTTACACATAAATTGGAATATTCCAGAAACGGATAGTTTTTTATTTTGTGTTTATGATAGTAGTCATAATAAGTCTCGTCTTTTTTCTACTTGTGCTTGTCTGCAATAGTTTAAAAGGGATTATTTATTTCTTTTTAACAACAAAAAATCTAAATGGTACAAGCGATTATAGGTTTTATAAAACCAATTCTGAATGTATTAAATGTTCGTCATCACTATTGGAGCTGGGATCGGTTGTAAAATCTTAGTGATCTACAGCATGTCTTTGTTTATTGTGTAGTAAGTCTACAGTCGAGAGATCGCATTGGATCAGGAGGGCCTGTGGTGGACTGCAGTCGTCTCTTCGACAATGACTTACCTGACGGGTCAGTAATAATTTTCCTTCAAAATTAGTACACCTGTTACTCAACGCATCACTCCGTCTAGCTTTGCTAGAAGAGACTAATTTCAGTTGATTTTTTTTTTTTTTGTCATTCATGCCGTTTTTTACAATGCAATTTCTAACCTATTTATCTTAATATGTCATGAGGCAGGTGGGAAGAGAGGAGGACAGCTTCTGGAAGGATACAGTATTTGAACCACATAACACGTACCACACAATGGGAGAGACCTACCAGGTACATGATCTGCACACCTTCCCACGACTTAAAAAAAGATTCTTCTTGCTTTCAGCGTTCGACTGCCTGTCATAAATGCAGCTATAGCTATAGCCAGGCAGCCAGGAACAACTGTCGCCGTCCTCCTTGGCCCATATCAATGTTAAGGTGGTGTGCAAAAAAAAGCACAAGTCCTCCTTGGCAATGTTCAGAAAATGGCACTTTTGTGCTCAATTATTTGATTGTTTTGGATTGTTACCATGTGTTTTTATACTATTTCACTATTCCTCACTGGCTCTAGTCCCAGCTCCTGACTTAGAATAAACATAGTGGTGGTGATAATGAAGAAAAAGGACATATTGGAGAAGTAGAGTAGCTCAGATAGTCAGAACAGTAGGCGGAACATAAAGACAGTGATGAAAGGGGTGACGGAGGTGCAAATAAAGTGAGTGTGGAGTAAATATTATGGAGGGGGATAAGGTGGGCTGACAAATGTCCATGGATTTAGACAACCAAAGTAACTCTGGACATACGCATGCACAACAACCCCCAGAGTCAGTGTCAGTGAGGCCAGCCTGTCTGTGTTTGTGTGTGCTTATCAGATATCTGCTTTAGATGTCCTGCTCTTCAGTAGCACACGCACACACGCACTCTAAGATTCGACAGTATGAGGACTTTGTTTGTTCTTATTGCGACCCATAATCACTCACAAGCTTTACCTTAACCATGAAACATATATTTCCCTTTGAGGACTGATGACACACACTGATTTCTAGACTTGACCTGTAGCACATCTATAACACATAGTACTTTCTTTGCACCCTTTACAAAGACATTGCTGCATTCACATACTAAAACATCAAGCCAACGACTGACCATATGTCTCCTTTAACACACTCCTGTAAAGAAATGCAAATATGAACGTATGTGGTTTGCAGTTTCTAAATATGTCATGAGCATGTTTAAATGAAATCTGTTATTTAAAAATAGTGTTAAAAAAAACTCTTGAGAAAAACACACTGATACCATTGACTTGTATAGACATGAACATGGTGTACTTTGTATTCTCTCCCAGGCCAGCGTCTGAGTATTCCAGCCCATCAGGACGTCCGCTTAGCTGCGTGGTGGATGAAAACACACCAGTGATGACGCCTGTTAATGGGGCTGAGGCCAGTGGTCCACCAGGTGAGCAGCGGATCCAGGAGAGACGGGTTAGATCGCAGCGACACCGCAACTACATGAGTCGGACGCACCTGCATACGCCGCCTGACCTGCCTGAGGGTTATGGTGAGAGACACGACACACTCACCGGGACACGAACATAATCTCTCTCTCCATTACCTGATTGTCTTTTCCAGAATTCATTTTGTAAATGTAGATAAAGAGTGATTGAGTCTTACTATTTTACTTGCATTTATGTTCTCCGTTGTGAGCATGAGCGGTAGTGTGCTTTATGAATAGCAGTATCAAAATGACATTCTGATAAGCTGCTTATCCCCGCGTAAACGTGATTTGAAAATAATCTAAAAAAAAAAGATTGGCTTTAGTCATATTATATTATTATACTCTGTACTTACCAGAGTTACTGGTCATGGTGAGTAGCTCTTGCTTGTAGCATGAAGGAATTTATATGTTTTAATGGAGAATCAAATGAAATGTCCCTTTTATCTTCCTCTCTTCTTCCCTCTCTGTTTCTCTGGCCAGCCCTAGGCTCAGTCGCACTGTATCTGTTAATTCTCCTCCCCTCTCCCTCCTTACCATAGTACCACATCATAAAAACTGCATTCAGTGCTCGTGCTGTGTGTTTATACTCATCCTCTCCTCTCCTCTGCAGTTTTCAAACACTTCCAGTATTGGAATGCTGTGTTTTTGCACACTGATATTCCCACAATGAAGAGAAAAAGCTTTTCATAGCTTGGTGTTTAGTTCAGTGGAGGCATCTAAAGTTACTGGTTATTTTTTATTGTAATGGAAATTTTAAGCGGACCCAACAACATTCAAGCATTATGGAAAAGTACGCAGAAGTACATCTCTTTTCAACATCTCAATATTTTCCCCTTTTGTGCAATTTTCATAGTCAGCCGCAGTGCACCCCACAATACCCACAGAGTCTGTAAAATAAATTATTATTTTAAGTGTGGGGCTGCATGTCATTGATTTAAAATGGCACCGTTGGACCTGTGCCCCTTTTTGAAATGTCCTGCTGTGTCCATTGAGGCTGACCAAGGTTGGACAAAATGAGTCACTGATGCCCAACAGCTAGAGAGCTTTCTTCTTCAGCTGAACCCACTGAACCAGTCAGTGGCTGGGTGTGGTTAGAGAGCATGAGAGACAGAGAGAAAGAGGGGGTGATGTGTGAGAGGGAAAAATACTGGGATAGGTGGGTAGGAAATGAGTTGTGCCAGTAGGAAGTTGGGGTGGGTGGTAGTGATGGGTTAGTGGTTGAATATACATGTGTGAACACCAAGCCAATGCAGCACACACCCCACCATTCACACTCTCCTGGCTCTCCTTTAATCAATGAACAACTTGGAATCAATGATCCAACAAGCCAGTGACGGATTACAAATGCGAATATGTCACCTCAACAGCAAATTTCTGTGTCTTCACTTCATTTGTTTACAGTACATTTGTGGTTTTGTGTAAATTACAGGTTTTTATAGATTTTATATGAATAGGAGTGGATGACTTTTAAGCGAAAGCACGGCAGCTAGGATGCATCAACAAACCCTCTGCAAGGAGAAACACTCACATTTTATTTTCCTCATTCTCTCGGGATAGGTATACTGGAGCCTGGAGAGGAACTAATTGATTACATTGGCACACACTTTAAGAAAGTCCTAGTTCACCATTGTCCCAGCAGTTTGCCTGTCACATCTATTTATAAACAGATTTCCTCTTCTCCAAATTACACAGCCACACTATCTGTACATGTACCAGCCAGGACTCCACTAAACGACAACAGTTCCAGCAATAGGGCCAAAATTGTTGATTTCATTCTTTATATCGGTTTTCTTTCTTTCCAGAGCAAAGAACAACTCAGCAGGGTCAGGTCTATTTCCTCCACACACAGACAGGAGTCAGTACCTGGCATGACCCCCGGGTACCCAGGTAACATTTTTTGCATTTGCCCTTGTGTGTTGTTCAACTTGATTTTTCAAAATTTTGTTTATATTTAAAAAAGAAAAAAACAAAAGCTACTAATATGTCTTGAGCAGAATGACCCACACATTCTTTATGTGTTGCTCACTGTGAAAATATATAAATATGCTTCTTTAAAGGTTCTTGAGATGAACACATTTGAACATTCTTCTGTCATGAGCCATAACGTGTTAACCCTTAAGTAATACAGTGTGAAAGCTCTGGTTCAGGATGTCCTTGACGACTTCCCATGTTGTAATTACGAGTTCACAAGTTCAGCTTGAATATTGTAATGGACACTATAGAGTAATGAGTCGCTTGTTAGTGGCAGCAAGTTGTGTAATGCGTCCAGCTGAAGGTGATCTTGTGGTTTTACTTCCAAAGAAAATCCATGTCCTCTTTAACTTTTAAGTAACTTAATGCATACATAATGTAATATGTCTTTTTTTATGTCGGTGCATGCCCGCGCAAAATCACAAAATCATGCTTTTTTTGGTCTTAAATGGTGGCACTCAGTTTTGCCTTTGGCACCTACTTGCTCCACAGTGCTGACACGCCGTATTGTTTTAATCCTAATATAAAGCTTGACTTATAGTCCTAAAACTGACAGAACTAAACTGGACTTGACTGGATTGTATCAGACCTCATGTTTCACTTAATTGCTCAGGGTTGTGTTTAGAAACATTCTGATTAGTCAAATTTCAGGCTCAACCCGGGTTCAGCCAAAGTACTGACCTCTGAGTCTGACACTGAGCTGGAAGAACATTTTTGGACAGATGCTGATCTGAGCACACCACAGGCCAGTGGTTCTGCATTCACTCAAACAATTTCACCAACTCTCAATAGCTCACTAGTTAATTCACTAGAGATTGCAGGCAGCGCTATTGCGTTACATTTTTGGCCATGTCTGGGTGTAGCTGCTACTCTGTGATAAAGCACATGCGTTTAA
The DNA here is from genome assembly GCF_019176455.1 of Solea senegalensis. Lineage (NCBI taxonomy): Eukaryota > Metazoa > Chordata > Actinopteri > Pleuronectiformes > Soleidae > Solea > Solea senegalensis. The sequence continues at coordinate 8,693,132 of NC_058026.1, read as the reverse complement.
AGTCTAACTCACAGCAGCAACTATGGGCTTGGTCATTCTGGATAGAGCTGTTAAAATGACCCAGTACGTCACGATGAGTGCAGTGAGGCATGTTTTTTGTCCCCTACTTTTCCACAAGGACAAGGGACAAAGTTTTCACACACACTAGCACACATGCACAAATAAAGTCACCAGACTGCCTTTGGCTCTGCCACTGTCCCAGATCAGATCTTTGGATTTTACTGACAGCATTGTCAGTGTACAGGACAGAGGATGAAATTAGAGCAGATACTTTGTCAGGAGGTTAACAGCTATGTTAATGTCACTAATGCTCCTGGGTCCTTTGAAGCTTGTAGCACTGGGCTCTGATTGTCTGATTGTTGTAAAATTGGTATGAAATACATTTCTATACATGAACCAACATGCAGATCTTTGCCTAAATACCTAAGCAGAATAAAAGATGAACTATGGCAGAGCAAGTTTGATTTTGACATCACAAAACGTTTTACTCCACACAGAACAAGGATTTAGTTAATTAATTTGAATTATCACCTAAAGAGGCTGTACATCTTTGCTATTAATAAATGAAAATGCACTCAGTTATCCACACTGGGGAAAAACCTCATCCCATGTGAGGTAATTCAGTCATAAAACTGTGCATCATAATCTTAAAGCTACTTGTGTGGTGACCAATTTGTTTATTTGTTTAGGGACCTAAGCAATGTGAACTGTGAGGAGCTTGGCCCTCTGCCCCCCGGCTGGGAGATCAGAAACACAGCCACTGGCCGTGTCTACTTTGTGGACCATAACAATCGAACAACACAGTTCACAGACCCACGACTGTCTGCCAACCTGCATCTAGTGCTCAAGTAAGTTTATCACCAAGTGATACAAAGTGCATTTGTCTCACCATGGACTGAAATGGTCAAATAATTTGCTGCATTCAAATGTACATGTTTTTGTTGTGTATAGTTGTCATCCCCCTTCTACTCTGAATTCTCAAACGTGTGGTGACAAATACAGAGAAACTGGTTACCAAGAGATTGTGACTTAAACAACGTTTGGTCATAAGGGATACCAGAAGATATCCTCAAATAAACATGAAACAAGACAGCAGGAATGACCTTCCTCAATAGACACAGTTTGTGTAATATGTATAGGCAGGGCCTATTAAATTATTTTGCATAGCATATTTATGGGAATTTAGATTCAAACAATCTTTTGGTTCAGTTTTGTGTTTGTCATCCATGGACCATTAATCTGTTTGGTTCAGTACAGTACAGCAAGTATTTTTTTACATTTCCATGAGAAATTGTGCCAAATGAACCATCCCCAACCATTCCATTCCTCAGTACGCTCCCATTGGTGTACCATAGTGAAATCCAATGGTACGGTTAGACCGACACAACCCATGACAGTCAGCTGATTGGGTGACAGAAATTCATCACGTGCTTGTGGTGTTAATATCCCATGGAAGTTGAGGGATATGTCCTATCTGGTTGAGACAAACAGCCACAAACTGAGCAGGAAAAAACAGCTGCTGGATGTTCTCCATTGTTGTGTTGTGTTCAACTGGTTGTCGTTGCAACGGTACAATGTCTCGTTACGTGGCCATGGGCACAGCCTACCAAGTAAAGCTACTGCTCTCAGTCGAATCACAAGGCTAACCCTGGACTTTACCATTTCAAACCATACATTACTGTACTGTACCAAACTGAACTGTACCCTGATGGAAGCACAGCATTAGCAGTATTGTTTTAAAAGTAGCTTCACACTCACTGTCTGTCTGTGGACTGAAATCATCTGAAATTAAGGGAAAACTGTTAGGGAACTAGTGATACACACTACAGCTGTGAATCCTTCTGTAATGGATATGGAAGATGTAAGATAATCACTGATGACTGTGTTGGCTTTATTCGTCTCACCACATATTTTTCTTCCTTCCCCCATCCTTTCTGTCTGTCTGCCAATGGTCTTCTCCCTCCTGCCTCTCCTCTTTCTGTCATTCTCACTGCCTCTGCTGTCTTGTCATACAAATTCCCTCTTTATTTATCCATGTTTTGGCTTTTGCTGTTTTAATGTTTCTATGTTTCCTCATTCTGTCTATTTTCTAAACGTTTGTAATTTTCCTTAATTTCTTGTCCCCTCTCATTCTGTTTATTTTACTCCCATTTCTGTTCTTATCGATGTGACTTGCACTTTGTCCCGTCTGTCTTTTCTCACTGTTCCTTTTCAAAATATTTCACCTGTTGTTTTCAATGCTCCAACCCTCTTTCTCATCATTCATCTTTTGTCTTGTGTCTCTCTTTCCTTCTTTGTCTTTCTCTGTCTTTTTCTTTTCTCCCCGCCTGTTTTGTTGAGCAGCCCAACTCCAAATGGTTCCCGTGTGGCCATGGAGAGCCAGAACACTAACCTCAGGTAAACCACGCACTCATACACAGACATTTGCACAGACAAACTCGAACATTCCCATACTTCCATGGAGTAACATTCTGTCTGCACTCAAGCACACACACTCAGACACATACACTCTGCATTGTCTGTGATATACAGTGAACGTGTGAAGGAAGCAATCAGCTCTTGCAGGCTGAGGAATGTTTTCATACTCTTAGCTTATTTAAAGCAGTGTCTGCAGCCATTCACTCATAGCTACACACAGTTTCATTGTTATAAAGAAAAAATGCTGACTTTCAAACAGGGGTGACACATGCTGTATGTTTACATACAGCATGTTTATGCATTAACTTGCGCATTTTGTGTAACCCTCCTCAACGCTGGCTTTCATGTTGATCCTGAGGATATCACTGAAGCTCAAGACCACACACACACACACACACACACACACACACACACACACACACACACACACCCACACACACACACACACAAACATGCCCTGTCCCTAAACCTGGCTATGCATATCAAGGAGTTGTCTGTCCATCTTTCAGTGTGTTTGTGCTCTTTGTCAGCAGTCTGCCATCAGTGAAGCTCACTTTGCAGCCAGCTAGGTCAGTGGAGAGGCTTGATGAAGTCGACCCCACTAGGGAAAATAATACAAAACACATGTTAGCTCGGTACAAGTTCTCATAGCTTCACAGGATACACAGCTAAACGTTTACGCTGTGTGTAACCTCTTCAACTTAGTATTTAGTGAAAGTGATGGCGAGTAAAAGTATCTGTGTAGAAAAAAATCTATTAATGTTGAAGGAACCTGTAATTGTTTTATATCAGGCACTGATAAAAAAAAAGAGTATAAACTACAATCTAGGGTTGCTTTCAGGTATGTTGGCTGTCTTGTATTTTCATTTACTTCCAGTCAGCCTGTGTTTGAAGTAGAAATCACAAAAACAATTGAAGCACAGAGTGTGGGGATTTTTTTCTCTTCTCCTTTGCTTTTTTTAGTGCAAACTCTTAGTCAAAATCTCTTGCAATAACAGCGGCTGGCTCGATGGATATGTTTGGGAAATCAACATCTGGTCATTTGGTCAAATAGTATCCATATGTGTCAGAATAGCCCCTGGTGGTGTGTTGAAACTCAGCTATGTTATCCAGTCTGCATCATTAAGTGCTTGTCTGACTCCTTATTAGGAGAGATTTAAAAAGAGCCCAGACAGAGTTTTAGAGCTTTGGGAAGGTCAGAATTTGCAAGCTCGTATTTTTTAATGCAGCTTTTTTTGAAACGTACAGATCCCTGAAAATTACAAGAGAACGCTGTCTACATACATACATTTTGTGTCACAGCTGTAAACTTTATTTGGTCATTATCTGTACAACTCAGATCACAGGAGACCTTGCCATATTTGGGAGTTCTTTCTATTTCAGGGGCTTGACACAAGCTGAACTGCTCAAGAAAATAGAAATTAGAAGTGCTAGCCAAATGAGTTGCATTTCAAACAATGCAAATAATGTATGCATCATTTTGGTAAGCCAACTATGAAGGTAAACAAGCTCAAACTTCAATGGCACTTTGTAATGTTCCAGTGTGTGAAATTCAGTTAAAATCATTTGTGTACAATCATCTGAATGTATGCATTGTTGTTGTCATTACTCCAGTATAGTATCAGGAGCTGGTCCGCTCTACAACCACCATGTTGGAACACTATTTTTTTGCAGTAGCCCACTATGGACAAACTAAACACTGTTTGAGTTGTAAAGATAGCTGAAACTTACCATACCAGGTTCTTCTACATGCTTGAAAGGGGAGGGATGAGGTGAGGGATATTCAAGTTTGATTTGTTTGCCAGTTGTTTGCCAACAATTCTCTGCTGAGTCATGCAACTGTCCACAAACATTGAAGGTGACAGGTTTGAGTGGATGAGGTTGCATGTTAGGATGACCCAAGTGCCTTTTCATTTATACTAATGTGTGGGGTTTAAGAAAAAGAAATCAAGTCAAAACAGAAAATCTTTTTTCTATATTTAGGGGGCAAAAAAACAAACTTTTATTGTGAAAAAACCATTATAAGTAATAAGTATTTTTTTTACATTGTCATTAGCCAGAGCTTACTAGCTGATGATTTACCTTTCATCTCTTACCCATTTTATTGTTTAGTGAGTGCATTGTTTTACACCCATAATTATACGTTTTTTCTGTAAGGTTGAATGCTGGAGAACAGATTTGATGTTTGTGAATCTGCAGTTTGTACCTCAGTCAAGTGATCCACCAGGACACATCTTGGTTGTAATGCAACTCTGACAGCCCCGTGGCCGTCAACCTCAGACTGATTAAGGCCTTGAAATGTCAGACAGTCAGACACAGCTACATTACTGTGGTCTGCCACACTGTTTCTCACATACTTAGCTTCCTCCATTGCACCAGTATGTAGTACTGTCTCTGAAAGATTACCTCAGATTTTGACTAAGATATTTTGGTTGGCTCTGTGTTTAAGTTTAGTGGGTATCAGCAGGTTTTTTTCCCCAACCCCATTTTAAATCTTTACGACATTTATATCAATATTTGCAGTGATGCTGTTAAAAGTGATGATTCTGTTTGCTACATTATGGGTGTGAGGTATATTTAACCATTGAAATATAAATATAAAAGCAAACTGGGTTAGCAGTGAGTCCCATATATGTACACGTAAAGTGACTTGACAATATAATAAATGCCAACTGTCTAAGCAGTATATATAGCAAAGTAAACGTATGTGCAGAATAGAAAGCAGCCTGTATAAGTGTGAGCAGAAGAGGACAGACAGAATAAAAGATTAAATTAACATGTTTAAAACTCCAGTGTGTAAGAATTATTGCAATCTAATGGTAAGATTAGTTTGTAACTGTATGGCCTTCGCATACCAGAAAGATGTTCTTAATTTGTGTAGTAGGTTTCTGCTACAAATCTTGCTTTTGCTGGTTTGTTTATTTGAGTTGCTGTATAAACATGGTGGTACATGGTGGCAGCCTCTGTAAAGCAAGGCCCTTGCCTAAAATAAATATATATGGCTTATTATATGGCCATGAAAACCATGCTAGTTTTATTTTAAAGTGAATTTATAGTTGTTCATAGATAATCACAATTACATTTCTGCCATTAAACCCTCCTAATTGTGACAAAACAGACTGAACATATTACTCCTATTTTATTTAGACACACAATGTATTGCCTTTCCTATGTTGGACACAGAGTTCTTAACACGTGTGCTGGGGTTGTAACTTAATAACTGTAATAGTTAACTGTAGTATTTGTGCCATAATGTAGCATAAAATTAAAGTCAAATGAAAGCAGAAAGCATATCATAGTCTGTCATTGCAGACTGAGAAGGTGTTTTATATATATATATACAATGCACTTTAGTCAGTAGGCAGTCTCATCACCACCGTCTACATCTGCTGCTGGATTCCTGCACTTCATATACTTTGAAATGTTATTGTGCAGATGTGGGAGTGTTGCAGTTGGGGAAAATGTTAAGAAGTCACACCTTTACTTGCAAAACAGACGCGCTTATTATTCAAGTAAGTAATATACTGTGTTTATGCAGTCTGTGACTCCATGTTCTGCAGAGTCAGCAGTGGCTGACCTCTCTACCTTCGCCTGCATTTTAGGCAAGCGTAAAGAGCAGGGCACCAGCTGATACTCTGAGCAGAAGCCCACATAAAGGACCCTTTGATTCTCTGGGCTGGGTGGGGGGTGATGTGGGGTATGTGTTGTGGCGGTGGTTGCTGTGGCTTTCACACCCCAACAGTTATTCAAAGCCACTGCAGCCCACCTGTGCCAGCTGTTGTAGAAAAGAGGCCAGTATACTTTGTCTTACACAAACATCCACGCAGACTTGCTCTCACCTGACACACCCAGTCTGCATCCCTGCTTGAAGGCCTATCGTGACACTGCAGGTTCAGCTGCAGGTGATCCAGTTCAAGAAAATGTTCACTTCTTAATTTCTTCACTTCTTCAGCTTCTTTCCTCCCACTCCCTCTACCTTGGAATAACAATATTAAAATACTCTGGCCCTTACATTGAATATGAAAGTTAATATTTCTTACCAAAAGTCATATTTCACTCAAGCTGTCACAGCATCAGGAACCATTTCTTTTTTCTTTTTTTCCATTTCAGGCAGATTTTCAGCTTTGCTGTGCTTGTATTTTCTATATTTACCATCAAATATGCAGAGCTTGTCCCATTTGGAAACCAGAGATGATGAACTATGTCGAAACTTGTTTTTAATTACACTGTGTGCTCAGACAGAAAAAAAATATGTGCTGAAATTATGTTTTATTATATGGTTCTTGAGCCTCTGAGCCAAATGCAACTCATTCCATTTTGTTTAAAGGTCATCTTTTCTTCCCCTCCTTCCTATAGTGGTTTTCAGGATTGCTCTGTTGCAGTTTTACCCTTTCTTTGACATGCTAGGAGCCTCAGTGCCTGCCAATAAAATAAATAGCAACGGACTTGATTATACAGGGATAGACTGGTGAAACACTGCACCCATTTAGTTTGGAAAGCCCAACTAGATGAGACCTTTTTCAACTTTTGTAACCAAAGAACCCACTTGTACAGTGCAAGTTGCAATATGTGGGTGGCTACGTGCTTGTGCCGTAGAAGTCCTCTCCTTCCATTATATACCAGTTAAGGCCTCATTGATGTGCTGCATTTGTTTGGCCAGCAGCAGCTTCGACAGTCCACTCCCAGTAGAGGACAGTAGCTTCTTTTTAAGAAGTCCTCTGCTGGCTCTGCGTCTCCTCACTGGGAAATGAGGGCTGCTGTCCTCTTTGATTATGTTTTTATGAGGCCCACCCAGGCATCTCACCACCAACACCACAATGAGTGCTGGAGGAGGCCACAGCGAGAGTACTGACCATGGCACGTCTTTGCCAAGATTTTTTGATAATGTATCTCAGCCTTAATTTGAGTATGTAAGCTCTGAATTGCAACAGAGCATCAGTAGACAAAGGTCAGGATTTGAATTCTCTGAGGTGCAGTCCTCAGTCTGCTGTGTGACCAACATGCTTCCCCACTCACACCCTCTTCTCCACTTAACCTTGGTCTTCTGAAGCTGCAAAACAAGGCTGCACTTTGACTTGGCAAACACAAACTAAGAGCAGCAGCTGGATTCTACATTTGTCAGAGCATCATTTGTTGCACATCATCATTGTTGTGTTGACAAGAAAAAGACTGGAAGTTTACACAAAATGTAAAAGGAACAGGGTACACTTCATTGGTTTGATGATGATAGTCATTAGTTATGATTGTGGTAGGGCAGAGGTACCCACTGAAAATCAACCTTGGCTGTCAGCTGCTGTGGTCTTACAAGAAGAAGTAAAGATATATTGTTATATGTAATTGTTGAAGTTGCAGAGAAGCAGCTAGAGGTTGTAATGGTTTAGAGGTTTGTAGAGATTAGAATTGTGTCAGAACACACTGACTGTGGACACACTGCCTGGGCATCAGCTGCTCTTTGTTAACTTCTACTGTTCACTTGGTGTGTGTGTGTGTGTCTCCTCTCTTCTCTGCCTATTTGGGCTTTATCTCCCTCCCTGTGTCTCTCCTTGTGGTGATATTTACTAAATGTCTGGTCAAAGACCCAGCCTGTCCACAGGTCTGGATTAGATTTACTCAGAGCTTAGTTTTCTCTTTAGGGCTCTATGCTTTGAAACGAGTGAGGAGAAAGCGGGAATGTCTTACAGAACTCCCTCGTTTCTGTGGTTAAAGGATATTTGAGATGGAGGGGCTGTGTAATTCCCTACAGGACGTATGCCTCTATCTTTATGTAGATCTGTTGCCCCCACCAAAGCAGTGCACATGAAAAATATAATTATGACCATGTGACAGTAAACAGCTGCAACACACCAAATGGATTTTTGGAGAGGGCAACTAAGAACAAACCATTCAATACTTTTGTTAAAGTTAGTTACAACTTGTGCTGACATATTTCTCTTTTTCTTTTCTCTTTTCCCCTCTGTCCTTCTTTGATGTCACTCATCTGCTCCTCTACCCCTCCATGTCTTGACTGTTCATCTTCCACATCCCTTTCCTACTACTGTAACTCTCTAGTCATCCCATTCAGTTGAAGGACCAGATTGGTCCTCCTGTTCCCCCTCCGCAAGTTCTGTCACCAGCCCAGTTACCTGAAGAAGCAGAGTGCCTGACAGTGCCCAAATACAAGAGAGACCTGGTGCAGAAGCTGAAGATCCTGCGGCAGGAACTGTCTCAACAACAACCCCAGGCTGGTCACTGCCGCATCGAGGTCTGTCGAGAGGAGATCTTTGAGGTAAGTGAGAAAAAGAAAAAAATCTTAGTTTGAGTGAAATGTTTCACAGCAGAGAGCACATGCTTGTCGAAAAATGTAGTCGTGATACTTATAAACATGACGCTTGAACCTCAAATTTTCTTGATGAATGTAAACATTTGAAAAACCAGCTGACCACAGCTGCAAAACACATGCACTCAATTGAAATGACTATACCATGGTGTGCGCATTGATCGTTTGGCATTCGAACCATCACATGCTGAAATGCAGACTCTAAACATCCATGGAAACAATGGCAAACCAAGACCTTTGGATTTTACTGGCATTTTTTTCTACCCCATTTACGATGTTTGCCCGAAAAATGCCTGGGGCAGCACAGAACCAGTACTGAGAACCGCTTTATGATTTCCAGGGAAAAGCAGAACAGAAAGGCCTTCACAACACCACAAAAAATCTATTACTTTACTCTTTCTCCCTCTTTTTCTTGCTCTCCCGATCATTTGTTCTACCAAAGCAAAGACATTCTTTCTGGATGATTTCAACAGCTAAAGGGTTTTTTCGAAGGAAGGGGGGTGAGAAAAGGAGCAAAGGCAGCAGTAAGTGTGGCAAGTGTGCAGGGCCAGACATAACTGCATAACTACAAGTGGTGCAATGAAAAATATGACTTCACCGCCCGTCAACGTGACAGCTGTGGAAGGGGAAAGTGTGAAAACCACCTTTGCAGATCCACTGGAGGTTTTTGTGCAGGAACTAATACTGCAGTTCAATCCGGCAGTGAGTGTACACAAGTGTGCATGTCCTTACGATGGACAATGTGTGATTTCCTAATGTTAAGCTAAGTCTGCCACAAATACTTGTATATCTGTTCACTTGTTAACCATTAATGTAATGATTATCTTGATATTTCAGTTGCAGCAGAGCTGATGCTGTCGCAGGCAATTGTTTATTGTGGCTTGGCCTTTAAGTCTGGGGACTTGGCTAAGAGGACAGACAGAGAAAGGACTCTAATGTAATGTCTGTTTGTTGTACTGTATGCGGTAGAGGTACAATGAGGATGGGCTGAATTATCAAGAGACATCATTATTATTAAAACCTAAAATATAGTTTTGATGATATTTTATTGCACATTCAGCCTCGAAGTGTCTAGAAAGGAGCCCACAGAGATGAGTGTGGCCTTCTGGTCTTAACGTGTAGACCTTTTCTACTATCTTGAAGTTTCACCTCTTCCCACTTCTCTTGGCTGATTAGTGTTAGACGATGAGTCCTATACAGTGGGCAGTTTAAAATTTGCATCATTCTATATTGATGATGCATATTAATGAACATTTTGGCCTTTTAACGAAATCTAGAATGTTTACTTTTCATCAAAGTGGTAGAAGATGGATGAATGGATATAGAGTGGAATGGAATGGGAGGCAACAGCTAACACTGCACATATCAACATATCTCAACAACTGAGAGTTACATGGAAAGCATGCCCTCTTTAGACAGGATGTAAAAGTACAGTCTTACGCCTCGTGTTGGGTAGGCTGAGGCATACCATAAAAATACTCGAATCTAACTAGAAAATAAACACATCTTATCTGACAATTCTCAAAATAAGAGTACAATAAATGACCTCCTTAACTGAATATAAACAGGAGAAAATGGAGTCAAAAAGAATTGGCTACCCATCCCTACTAAGTCCAAAGAGTTAACTGAGAAGTAGTTGTCACACCCCCTTTCCTAAAGATTAACATCCCCCCCCTATGTTTGATTTATCTCTGGAAAGAGCATCAGCAATTATGATGCATCATTGTACCAGATTTCTGCATCTACTCTACATGCAAATCCTGAACTATGATGGATGACTCTATCTATATCTTCAATAAATACATACATGTATAATGTGTAATTTCCACAATTCCATAACCTACACACTTGGTCTAACCAGTACAATGACACTGCACACATCGTAAGTCTGTTATTATTGCAATCTTCATCCCAAACATGAGCACCTAGACTCTCTGCAGGTGTGTCTGTCCCATAAAAATCTAATAATTGTAGACGATCTCATGACCAAATCCTCAGGGTTGCATTTTTATGTACTGTGTAATGTTAAATTTACTGTGTGTGTGTGTGTAACTGTAGGAGTCGTACCGACAAGTGATGAAGATGCGTCCAAAGGATCTGTGGAAAAGACTGATGATTAAGTTCAGAGGAGAGGAAGGACTGGACTATGGTGGCGTAGCTAGGTAATTTCTTATATTTCTCTTCCTCTTTGTGAATTTGATATATCAGACAACATTCATTTATGCTTTTTAGTCATCATTTATAATATTTCACCGTGAATCTCTGTGTATGTGATAGGGAATGGCTATATCTGCTATCCCATGAGATGCTGAACCCGTACTACGGCCTATTCCAGTACTCCAGAGATGACATCTACACTCTTCAGATTAACCCAGACTCTGCTGTCAACCCGGTAAGAATTATGTGGTTTCTGTGTTAAGAATTTATTTGTTCAGCCATTTATTAGATGTAGACAAAAATAGGCTTGCAAGTTGCAACCAACGATTATTTTCATTCTCGATTCATCTGTCAAAAATGTTCTTGATTAATGGATGAGTTGTTTTGTAATTGATCGTCATCTACTGCGTCTCCCCCTCTGGGTATATCTCTTATACACTGGCATTGTGGTGAAAACTAAAGCTCTTTTAATAAATTTTTCATTGAAATTGATGATAAATTTGAATCTACATTTTTAATACTTGTGGTTTAATCTGCAGGAGCATCTGTCGTATTTCCACTTTGTGGGTCGTATCATGGGAATGGCTGTGTTCCACGGCCACTACATTGATGGAGGCTTCACTCTGCCCTTCTACAAACAGCTGCTGGGTAAACCGATCACGCTGGATGATATGGAGTCTGTTGATCCTGACCTCCACAACAGCCTCGTCTGGATTCTGTAAGACCTTTTTCATCCAGGCAACCCATTATTTTTTTAGTCCTCTACACTTAAACAGAAAACATGTGGTTGCCCAGCAATGCTAAAGTAGCAGTAGTTTTATTTTGACTCATTTTGTCCTTTTTTACATCTTTGTCTTGTATATATAGGATATAAAGGGTTTAAAAATGTTACTGTGTACAGTACACTCACTCAAGGCATTGAAAGAAGAATAACACTCACATAATATAGTGATATGTGCCCTCTGCTGGTAGTTTAGGTGAACATCTAATCTCTAAAATGAACACCAGTGCCTGGTAGTGGCTTATCAATTGTATATAGCGGTGGTAGATAAAACAGTAAAAGAGAGCAGTAGATGTGGCAATACCAAGCGACATCAACAGCAAGAACAAGGAACACAAGAAACTTGAGAAATGATAAGGATTGAAAGAGGAGCTAGACATGTTGGGTGTAAAGGCAGTGGTGATGGGAACCCTAAAACTGGGAGAATGGCTTCAACAGATTCCAGGAACAACATGTGCGATCTCTGTCCAAGTTATAGCTAAGATACTGTAGAGAAAACATTAGGCTCCCAGGCCTCTGGTAGAGGCTTAGCTTGACACATGACCACCCAAGTGGACAAGAGGGGAACATATATATTGTATATATCTGAGAGAAAAACACTTCTATACCGTCTCTGGACTCTGTTGTACAGCCTCACAAACAAATCTGTAGTGTGACGGGAGGCTTTGACAATCATGGTGCAAGTCAGAGGGAGAGAGAGCGGCTGTTCCTCCACACCGACTCTGCATATACTGTAGGTCAGCTCCTATGCTGCAAAGAGACCTAAACAACACTTGTTAATATTGGCAGAGAGAGGGATTTCCTCATATCATCTGTTGTGTATAGAAGAGTGTATGTCGATACTAAACCATGAGTATTTAATAACCTGCAGTAAAACTGGACAATCACAGACAGGTTAAGACATGTTTTGTGACTGCAAATAAAATTAGCAATGGCAAATGAAAGACACCCTAAAACCTCATCAGCTGATCACCTGTTTAGTAGATGGTGATGACAAAATGAAATGGAAAATCTCAATTAAGCACATGATGATGATTAAACTGCAGATTACTGTTATTTGTTTTGTTTTTGTTTTGGTATGGCTCCAAATGAGGAGATACGAGCAAAGCTGTGACTGTAATAAATTGTACTTTCTCTCTCTCTTTGCTCAGGGACAATGACATCACTGGTGTCCTGGACCACACTTTCTGTGTAGAGCATAATGCTTACGGAGAGATTATCCAACATGAGCTGAAACCTAATGGCAAAAGTATTCCTGTCACAGAGGACACCAAGAAGGAGTATGTCAGGTAGGAAAGAAGATGCACGGTCTTTGCGGTGGTTTTCAGTGGAAATGCAGGAGTCTATATTTTGTTAGTACTCCACTTGTGTTGGACAACAATAAACCGGTTGACTCTTCCATCCTCTCCTCTGTGCAGGTTGTATGTGAATTGGCGTTTCCTGCATGGCATCGAGGCTCAGTTTTTGGCCTTGCAGAAAGGCTTCAATGAGGTCATCCCTGAACACCTTCTTAAATCCTTTGACGAGAAGGAGCTGGAGGTACAGCTGAAAATGCTTTTACAATCAAGTCAAATCATCCCTTTATATACACACACCAAATAACATCAGAGAATACAGCCAGTGCATTATACTGATGAATTTGTAAAATAATTGAAATTGTGTTAAAGATTTACCTCTCTCTGCTTTCAGCTGATCGTGTGCGGCCTGGGAAAGATCGACATTTCAGACTGGAAGTCTAACACCCGTCTGAAGCATTGCACCCCTGACAGCAACATCGTGAAGTGGTTTTGGAAAGCTGTGGAGTCGTTCGACGAGGAGAGGAGGGCACGACTTCTGCAGTTTGTTACTGGCTCGTCCAGAGTCCCACTGCAAGGCTTTAAAGCTTTACAGGGTATTTATGTGACTCTCTGTGTGTACGCACCTTCAGTAGTTGGGTCTATGTGGACAGTGCTTATCATTTTCTTATGTTGCTTTTCCACTTTACAGTTCTAGCATGACACAGCTCAGCTTTTCCAGGTACTAACAGACTGCCGGCCACTGATTGGTCAGAGAGTGTCGTCTCTGGAACAGTCATGAGTGTGATGCCGACACAGGAATCAAACTGAACAAACTGTAGATCAGTTAAAAAAGACAAAAATCCTGAATTCATGCGTTAATCTCCAAGGACATACACAAGCATGGACATGTACAGTCTAACTGATCGGTCACGTGACATACATGATTTTACATGTGTTTGTTTAATCAAGATGTTTGTGTACTACTTTCAAATTCCTTAAAGCATGATAGATTTCACTGTCCATGTTTTAAGATGTATGTATATCTTTTACTGCACTGTCCACCTAACTTTAGAAGTCATTCAAAAACCACCTTCTCGTCCAAGAGTATGACAACCAACATGTGGTTTGGACTGATGACCTACAATATTATGTTAAATGCTCAAACATCATCTTGTATGAGAGTACATTTTAGCAACACATTGTACCCTTTCCCCCCAAAAAAAATATCAAAGACACCATCTGTTTCTGTCATTTTAAATACAACAAATGAGCACCTGTGTTTCCATTCGCCGCTGTAACGGTAATATTGGGAGTTGGTTCACTGAGATAAGCTCAATAGTTGTCAATATAAAGTGTGTATAAAAACAGGCTGATGGAAAACCTGTGATTTAATGCTGAACTTCTGTTTTCTTTGACTGCAGGTGCTGCAGGTCCCAGACTCTTCACCATTCATCAGATCGATGCCAACACCAACAACCTGCCCAAAGCCCACACCTGGTGTGTGTCACATGCACTTGCAGACAAATACACATAACAAAATATGCACAAGCTTAACATGTCACAGTAATGGCAAATGGTACTTTTTAAATCTTTTGTGGCCTTATTGGTGTTGATCCTCTTTCCTTCTCTCCTGTCAAGCTTTAATCGGATTGACATTCCGCCCTACGAGAGCTACGAAAAGCTGTATGACAAGCTGCTAACGGCCATCGAGGAGACCTGTGGCTTCGCAGTGGAATGAGAGACACTTTGGAGAGTGTGCGTTTGTGTATGAATTATGTGCAACTGTGTGCGAGACTTTGATAGACTATTATCGTGAATGCGACATGCTGTCAATCTCACTCAGAGATGGATATGAGCATCTTTGACCAGCCTGCAGTCTTCCTCCAATCTCACGGCTGTCCACATTTGTTTCTTATTGATGATCTCATTGACCCGTCTGAACAGCTGCTAGAGATTCATCCCATTTTTCTTTCTTTTTTCTTTTGGTGTCAATCAATAAGAGCTGCCTAGAGACGCAGTTATCATTTTGACTTGGCAGTTTTTTTGTCTTTGCAGTCAGAAAAAGGAACTGTGGGGTAAAAAAATGAAAACTCTTCTTACTTTGAAAGTAATCAAATCAGAAGATTGACATAGTAGTCATTTGTTACCTTGCAAAATTTTCTGTAAAAACAGCGAGGCACCATTTTGTGTTGCAGTCTGAACTGATTAAAGTGATCCTCGTCATGCTACTGAATCTATAACGTTGCAGGTAGCCATATCTTGCCCATAGTAGCCATTTTAACCTCATTCAATACTGGAGCGCCACAAATCCCTCCTACCTCAGTGTCATTTTTAAACATTTAAAGGGTTTCATTCCAAAATGCTATCATATTTTGTAAAGAAAAATAAAAAACAAAATTGGTATCACGTGTTACTCAAAATCAGAATAAATTTTTACAGCAATGCTTCTCAGTTACTTACACTTTTATACAAGCGGTTATTTTGTACCTGTTAGACTGTACGATTGAAACAATAAATGTATCATTTTGAAATGGAACTCACACAGACGGACATGGATGCAGAGTAGGTCTGAGGTTTTGTGGCGTTTTTTATGTCGAGCTTGTGACGATTGCTCAAAGATGAGAGACGGACTCTGGTGAAGAAGAAAGAAAATAATTTTTTGTGGTTGTTTTGTACTTAATCATTGCACACATTGGCCACAGCTCCTATAAACGTATGTCTGTGTGTTCCTGCATGTTTACACAAATGTACGTTTTTATGCAAGTTAGGTAGAGATTTGTTGAGGAGTTCTCCTTCAGCTCTGCTCGCACAGTCTCCTGTGTGCGTCACTGCAAACATCATACTTTGAGCCTGGTTCATCTGCCTTCACTGCATGTTCTTTCTCTGTTCTGTCCGACCCTGTGTAACTGACACTTCCTGCCACATGGTTTGTGAAGGACACATCTGTCCCCGGAACCAGGCTTGATTTGAAAGAAAAAAATATAAAGAATCTTTCAAGGCAGATGTCTATTTTCAGTCACATCCGTTTAGTCTCTCGTCACTTTAGAGCACTTTACAAACTAAGCAGTGATGCAGGAGTGCTTCCTTCACATTAGATTAAAAAAATATATCATGTTTAATTTGCTATTCAATTACATTAGAAATATACAGAGACAATTGTATCTATACACCTGTAATGTTTGAGTATATATGTACAAAGCATAGCTATTTTGTATATTGTTGCTTTTTTTCTCCCCTTCTGTTAATTTTAAATGCAAGCATGTTGCAGTCTGTCACAGGCCTCTTTGCATTCTCAGGTGAAGTTCTTTTTTCTTTTTCTTTTTCTTTTTTTTGCATTTATTATGCTAGTATGTGAGAGAACAGAGTAAAACTGGGTCATAACAGAAACTAGATTTCAGAGAAACTGTCAATAAATCCATGATAAAGTGTAGTGGTTGGCAGTTTAAAGTGACACGCGTTACGTCTTCATGGGTGAGCAGGAAAGGCTATATTTGCTGCTCTGGATGTGTGCGTCACCAGACGATGACCAAGCAGCTTAAACATCCATATCATTTAATTTGCATGAGAACAATCTGTCTGCAAACATTAGGGGTCTGACTGCTGCTGAACTTGTGGGTGCTACACAGTGAAAATGATAGACCAAAATCACTAACAACCACAGGCAGTAGTAGGAAGTGTCTCCATCACCAGAACTTACCCCCCAGCCCCACCCTACATCAACGAATACTTGAGATGTCAAACCTATTTATTATTTGTTCAGTTATTCTACTCTTAGGAAACTTGATGACTTGGAAAAACCAGTAAAATGTTTACTTTTTTTTAGAAAATGCATTCTGCCTGCAACCGTGAACAGTTCTGGTCTTATCATGTGGTCATCATGGAGACACTGACACGTACCTTTAATGACCTGAGGCTAAGAAGAAATGCATTACAAGTCATAATAATCAGACTCTTCCTACTATTTACCTAAAAGCTAATGGACTGATATAGACACATTCTTGATATGCACACAAATGTGTACGTCCTTGTTTGTTTGTCGAGTGCACAGCGTTCTCATTCTCTGGCTGATTCAGTCTTCAATGCAAACGTTGTGGGGGTTTGAGTTCTTCCAGACGAGAGCAGAGGGAAATTACACTGACTCACAGTTTAAGACACAAACGCATGATAACAATTTTGTAACTCATTGACTTTATCAAGCTCTAAAGGGAGGCTTGATGTCCGCTTTGTCTGATCTTGATAATTGATTATTCTACTTGATCAAGTTGAGAGATAATTATGTGCTGTAATGATTTGTATTTGCAAACCACCACAGCTCCCCCACACTTTTAAGGAAACATAATCAAAATGTGCAAATCTGTGTGTTTGTGTGAAAATGACTTTGAATTTAATTCAGTATAAAACAAAAAATGTGTAGTTTTTTTTTCTCATCCATGTTTTGTTTTTGTGGGGGGGTGCTCTGTTTTTGTATTTATTATTACAGTATACATTCATTGATTTTCCACATCAGCTGCTCTGTGAGCTTGTAACTGACACATGTACATAAGGACAATAAAGAAGCAATGTAATTAACTTCTTGTACCCTCGCAGAAAACTAAGCAATAAAACTATGCTGTTTGGACCTCACAGCATTATGTTTTATAGAACCACATCTATTAGCTCAATCCCCCCCTCCCCGTTGTCCATACATTATGTCATGTGACCAATGATCGATTGTCGTTGTAGCCCTACTGAATATGCTTAAAATCTGGCCTGCAGTCTGAACAAGGCCTTTGAACGTCATCGTACCATTTGAGTGCTGTGTCGCTTTAAATGTTAATCCGCTGCGGTTGACTCCACCCCCTTCTTCCGCGTTTTTTTTTCTTAAAAAAAAAGAAAACAGTCACGTGACATGGCTACGCGTCCTCGGGAGTAAAATGGCTGCTGGATCTGGATGGACCACATCGTTAGCACCGTACCAGTTTGAGCCAGAGTCCGAACCAGAGTCCGAACCCGAGCCAGAAAAAGAAGAGGGGCCAGAGCAGCGTCATGAAGGGTTAGTTTACACAATATCTGACTGAATAATGCTTATTCACCACAGCAGTCACTGAGTTAATGTCATGTCAAGTTAATGCCACAACAAAGTTCACGCTAGCACTTTCATATGATGTGCTTCTGTTTTGTTATCTGTGTGAAATCATTTTATACTGCGTTTATTTTGTGACAGAAATAACGTTGTGTACAAAAAAAAATACATCTGTGTCAAAGTTAATTAATGTTGTATGTCAGGAACAACCACACAACGTTTTGTTATTGAAATTTGGACATAAATTTCAAAATGGTTGCTGTTATCATTATTAAAAACGCAATAATAATGGACAAAGAAAAAGCACCACTCAGTGCTCGGGTACCAATAATTGAGTGAGTGATGGCTGAGTTCCATTTAGTTTCCTCACCATCCTCAGTGTGATCAGTAACACCACCTGTGCTCTTCCTGCTACCATGTTAAGAAAAAACAAAGCAGTCAGTAGCCCGCGACCCCCCCACACAAACACACACACAGAAAATGTTTGTAAATAAACTTAAGTGCAGGTGAAATTAACTTCAGTCCTTTTGCTGCCTTGTGTGATTCTTTAGTAAAACTGTCCCGTGTGACGATGAATTCATGCCATCACCCGATGAGGAGCCTTGTGATTCTCCTGCCCAGTTTTCAAGTGGAGAGGTACATATGAGTCTGACTAAAGGGGAATTCTGGCCTTTTTGTTTGACCTGGGCCCTATGTTTATAAATGTTGGTGTGTACATGAAAAATACTTACAAAAAACCTCAGCTGCAGTAGTAGTAGTAGTAGTTTTTGAGGGAGCAGCAAAATCTGACAGAACACAGCCATTGTGCACCTCGACTGGACCCATTCTGAAACATTTTCTAAGTACTATTCATGTGCACAACCACATTTATAAACATAGCTTCAGGTCAACGAATAACGGAAATCCCCTTCAACAGCTGAAACGTGAATAAAATTAATCGGAATACTTAAAAGAAACCCTGACTATGAAGACTTATAGGCCCTAATAAGCCACAATTGTTCTCTTGTACTAAATATGTTGTCAGAAACACACAAAATATTGCCATTGATTTAAAAATCTATAATATGTAGTTCAGATTTTGACATGCGTAGGACGCCATGTTTTCTGCGCACAATGCACTCTTGGGGCGATGACGTATGGTGGTTGCACTTGGTGGAATAGCTATTGATGCTAGTGTTTGTTGATGTGCTTACGGTTGAGTAAAATGCCACATTGTGCTGCTTTTGGATGCAATTTCCAGTCAAACTACGAGTTAAACTATTTTTACAAATTTTATAAAAACAAAGACATCAAGAAGGTTTTTTATATCACTTTATTATAACTGATACTAAAATTTATCTTTTAAGAACTACAAGTCTTCATAACCGGGGTTCTTTTTAACAGTTGATTTAAGTATTTGTAATTTTTAAGACCATGATCTCGTTCCAGCTTCTCTCTTATTTATATTATTGTAAACTGAGTTTATATCATTTCACCATTTTACTAAAGAGTATGAGGAAAACAACGAAGCTTTCAAGAATGAAGTCGTAATATTAGGAAAGAAGGTGTCATACTGATGGGTTTGTGTTGCTTGTCTGTTTTGAAGATGTCGGATGCAGCTCGTCAAAGTCCAAGAAGTCCAGGTCAGCGGACGATGACCAAACAATGTGAGTTGACTTCACATTAGCAAAGTCCTGGAAATCTGCATTGTGTGATTTAACTTTCAGAACTGAAATCATTCACTTATGTATTTTATTTTTAAACAATTTCATACACAGACATTCAGGATGATGGGGAAGAATACAGCACATCTTTAAGTGTGGGAGATGGACACTACCTGGTGGACTTGGGGAGGTATGCTGATGTAATGCTACTATATGACCCGGTATTCATCTGTATTGGCACTTTACACCATTACAGTTCTAGCACAACTCAGCTCGACTCTTTTTCCAGTAGTGATAGTAACTGGTAGGTTTTTTTTTTAGTGAGCTGAGAGTCAACAGACTGCCGGCCACTGATTGGTCAGAGAGTGTCATCACTTAGTCGTGAGTGCGATGTCCATTTCTGATCGTTTTGGCTCCTTTTTAAATGAATGTTTTCTTTGTTTCTTTGCTCCATGTAACAAAGAAATCATTAAAAGGGTTTTGATTTGTTTTCGGTTTGTGGACAAAACAAGACATGTGAGAACCTCATTATTTCCAGGTTTGACAAACACTGATCGACATTTTTTAACATTTTCTGACATTTTGTGGACCAAGTGATTACTCAATTAATCGTGAAAATAACTGACAGATTAATCGATCATGAAAATAATCATTAGTTGCAGCTCTATTGATGACCCTGCTCATGTTGAGCTATAGTATAGTTTATAGTAGTGGAAAAAAGACGTGCCTGGTACCAAACCGAGTAGAATAGAGCCGAGTTGTGCTAGAACTGTATAATGGAAAAGCGCCAAACAACAGAGCAGACTTGAACATGTCATGTGAATGACGGTTGCCTCTCTTTGTGTGACTCCCTCAGCTCCTCAGAGTTCATTGTTGATGAAGAATGTCTCCTCCAGCAGTTCAGGTCATGCCGCAAATGCAGCCAAGAATGTAAAATTAGAAAACGCTTGGAGGGACTGAAGCTCGTGCTCACCCAGGTGTGCTTTTTCTGTGCACACCGCTTCACATGGACTAATCTGTCGGACAACGAAGACGATAACGATGACAGCGATTTCTAGGTGAACTGTAAAGATGCAGCCCACGTGCCAAGGTTGGTGAATAATACAGGATTGTGACTGACGGATCAGACAACTGTGTGGTGAACACTCCGCTCACTTCAGCAGTGGTCTGTGGTTAACCCTGCGAGGATGAATGTGAGCACACTTCCCGTTTGAGTGTGCATGGATTGTACTGTGCGTGCTCCGTGTACCATAACACTTTCCAGTTCAGTTGGTGGTGCACTTTTGTTTTGGTCAAAAGACACACCGTAGGAGATTGTAACCATGGAAAATTCACTGGTGTACAACTCGGAAGCTCAGAACGAGCAAGAGAAAGGCTCTCTGAGGACGAGAAACGCTACACTTATGACCCGGCCACAACAACACTACGTTTGGATCATTCTCCTTTTGTAGTTGTTTTGTTAATTTCCTTGTTTTAAGTGATCTTCCTTGTTCCTCTTTGTTCAAAATTGCACAGTTGCTTGATAAAATCATTTTGTTTTAAGTCCGTGAGCAATGTTTAACTTTATCAACAAGCTTGTCAGAAAATAGCAGACTGGTGTGAATGGAGATCATGAGAAACATCTCAGTTGCAGGAGTTAAAGCAGATAGATGCCTGTGGATTTGACAGAAACAAATACATTGTGGTATGTCCATCTTCTAACAACTCCCCTCCTTTTATTTTCGGAGCCCCCAGTGTAATCAAGCAGAAACTAAATGACCAATTATCACAGGTGTAGTTCTCAAACCATATGATTAGAAGTGTCCCTGCTCCAACACACCTCAAATAAATGTGTCGTTATCAGGCTTTTGCTGTTGAGCTGGCCATTTGAATCAGGTGTGCTGGAGCAGGGAAACTTCTAAAACATGCAGGGCAGTGGGTCTCCAGGACCAGGATTGAGAAACCCTGACTTGAGGGATAGTTAAAGTTTTTACACCTTCTCATCAACTAAATGTGCAGCTGGGACACGGATACTCACTCTCAATGTTAACTTGTGAGTAATTTTCTAAATCCTGTTGTGATTTACTCACACAACAGCTGTAGTGGGAGTGAGCACTTGGCACCATCTAGTGGACTGAAATGTCAATTGATTTTTTTTTCTCTTTCTTTTCAAAAAGTTTGCTTGTTGGTAACCAGTTAAATCGATACCTGGTGTTTCAAAAGTGATATAATACCGCCATGCAAAATAACGCAATGTTTCACTGTATCAATTTTTACCCCCGCCCATAGTTAAAATGTTTAAAATACAGTCGCCTGACCCTCGAGTAAATAATTTCAAATGTGACATGGTGTAACCTGAGAAGACGAGGAAGTACACACGTTTAATGAATCGGTCATTGCTGTTCATTGTTAAACATTGTAACCCTGTTGTTGAACGTGATTGTTTAGCTGTGAACGGGGACATCGAAAAAAGCCTAGCATAAAAAGTAACTAAATAACAAACTGAACCAGGACTATTCAATTACAAACTCAGTTGGGCAGCATTTTCAGCCACCAGTAAGGTGATGACAAATTAAAAACCAGTGCAATTGTAATCTGAGGTATGTCAAAAAGTGCCTTTTTTTATTATTGTTATTATTATTGATGATGATGATAATAATAAACTAGTAATAAAAATATTTGTCATACCTGTGTTTGTCATATTTGACCCAGGTGCAACAAACATGCATAAGATCAAAAAGGTTAGTAATAGTGTTTAAAATAAGATAAATATATGAGCCACAAACATCTGAAAGTGTATTTAACAGAATACACCAGAAATAACACTGCCATCGAACCTATCAGACTACAGTAGGAATCTTTGAGGACAGTGAAAAGTGTTTCTCTAGTTATTTCTTGAGTTGGTAATGGTGGAACCACAGGCTGGGCTACTAATACGTTGGTGATGGGCCGCATGTGGCCCTCGGGCCACCATTTGAATAGACTGGACCTAAATTCACCGTCCTGGTAGACGAACCGTCGTCGCCTCTGTTTGGCACTATATTTTCTCAGTGTATCTCTACGCCGCGCCAGATCAACTGAAGAAAGGAGTGCGTGAACAACAGCACCAATCAGAGGATTTAGTGAAAAATGGTGCGTATGTGTGCTTTTCCGGGTTGCGGTAACAAAAACGTGTCATGGTCACCTTACAGGTTTCACCGTATCCCCTTACGTGATACTGACTGCACAAAAATGTGGCTTGTTGTCATGAACGTCGCCGCGGACACTCCGCGTTCCGCACTGAGACAACTCCGCGTGTGCAGCGCTCACTTCAGTGAGGAGGATTACAGAGAACCGAGGGCCAACGAGCGAGACCGACACGTGCTGATGACCAGTGCTGTCCCCAACAGTCGGGTAAGACACACTCCTAACAAATGAGCTAAATCACATATGAAGGCCATAGTGCGTTTTCATGTTGTATTTGTTTTTCTATATTGCCAAAGTGTGCGCTGCGGCCCTCTGGTGGGCCCTGTAGGTACTGCATGTGGGCCATTTACCCATTTAAAGCTCCAGTTTGCAACTTCTGTCACCAAAACACTGCTAATGTGTTTTGTAAATAAGACATAATTAAAGGGCAAGTTCACCCATTTTTCCCATTTGGTCAAATGAAGAGTAAACTTAAAATCCATATGATGATGATGATGTGTCTGATGTTTGAATAACATTTATCTTTGGGAACTTTTTGGTTAAGCATATGTATACTCAATTTCTGGTTTTATGTCTGTCAAATCTCAAGTAAAAGGCTGGAATAAAGTCTGCACAGGATAATTTACATATTTTCTGCAAATATTGAATCATATAGACGTGTGTATTGATCAGAGGAACGTTTTAAAGTTTTTTTTGGTGAAAACAAGATATACAGAATTTAAATTGGGCTGCAGCATTTAAAGTCTGGCTGGAATCAGCCATTATGAGGGTACAATGTCTGTTTTTTTGGTTTGTGATTGAGATGTTCTCTCAGAGGCCGAGTCTGTTTGCAGTTTTGCTCAGGCTCAAAGATGAATTCACTTGATTTTAATTCATTTTCAGAATCAGTCATTTGTATTTCCCCTTCCATAAAGCACCAGCTAAAATAACAGAAAATCTGAAAACAAATTCAAAATTTACTGTTCATTTAGATTGTTATGGGTTTATTCAGTCAGGTCCTCTGTTTGGGCTACACGTGATTTCTCTGTGGTCCCAGTTTACAGCAAAACAATGTGGAAATCTCATTGGTGTTCTGCCTCGACAAACAGACCGCAAATAGAATGCTGTCCACAGTATGTCAAACTAGGACTGTGCTTAAAGTACCTTATACACCCCCCACAGTAAAATGCAAACTATCCCTTTAAGGTTCCTGCAAGTTAAAAACAATCAACATCGATGTCACGTAAGACTGATTATCATCGCCCCCTGGTGATCAGACAGCACAACACCAGGTGAATCAAAATGAAATGACAATAAAGTTAAAAAATAAATAATCTGCTGACACGGTTAAAATGTTATAGGAAGACATCACACGTGGGAATAAAAATCTTGAAGGTGACATTCATACTAACTTTGCATCGTTGGTCCCTATTTTGGCAGGAGGAAGAGTATTTTGACTCATTTCCTGCTATTGTAACAACATAGACTGCACAGTGAGGGAACTATTTTCAAACAATCTTAAAACCATGGAGGAGAAGGGGACTTGGTCTAAGGTGTCTTCAAGTTCAGGTCTAGCAGCTCAGATGAGAGGAAGAGTTAGCTGTTTGCTACATATTGAGTGTTCCGTTCATTATTAATTAATGATCAGGACTTGCCTGATTTTTTTCTTCTTTTTTTTCCTTGTGCAAATCTTTTGAAGAAAGTTGCCTGAGAAGATGGTACTATTCAGATTTCCGTGTGCCGTACCCAAATCGGACAGTTCAAAAAATACATAATACATCCAGCCTCGATCGAGAGAATCATCAACAGCACTGCTTGTGTGCTCAGTGCAGATAGCTAGTGTTGTACTGGAAAGAAGCCGTGTGCATCCGATTACGCAGCCTCTGGACCTCCAGGTTCTCAAAGTAGTCGTCTTCGTCGTTCTGGACGACAATTTTCTGCAGTTCCCCAATCTCACGCTCCATCCTGGAGTGCAGCTCTCGCTTCATCTTCATCAGGGCCTGCAATCAATTTAAACTAATGAATATAACATCTTTGTGAAACTATGTCCAATCAAATTTGAACATTATTGCTTCAAAATGAGTCCTATTGTTTGAAAAACAATGACAATTCATTCTACAGATTTAAAACAAAAGACCAACTCTACTGCAACATGACAAGTCAAACAACTGATGAAGGTTGAGGGAGAATCAGTGACGACTCACACAGTTTATCAAGCGTCACCTCACTCTACAACTACTTGATCAGTATCAAAATAATATTCAACCTCACTAAAGGCTTTATCTGACAGTTTACAGATCTAAGAAATAAATTAGGAAAACCTGATTCCTGCACTGCACTCTATAAGAAACACAAGTTAAACAAGTATTTGACAATCTGACAAAAGCCACAGATTTCAAACGTATCAGCGGTCTTGAGTCCGGAAACCTTTCGTTGTACATTTACCTTTTCTTGAGCTTTTTTCCGAACCTGGAGCTCCTGTCGCTCTTGTGCAAGTTTTTCAGCCAGTAGTGAAAACTGAAAAAGAAAATAGATATTATGTCACTTGAAATGCTATTTAAATCTGCTACTTTGAGTCCTGAGTTGACACAGTTTCATAGTATTAGTATTACCTTCTTCTATGTGGTAACGTGGTTTTCCCCTTGTTTTTAGGTGTAACATATTGGCACGATCTTGTGATCAGCAATGCTAAGTTCTTGCATAGACCACACTGTCTGTCTGTGTGTGTGTGTGTGTGCATACATCACGTACTTGGTCTTTGTAGTAGTTCTCCATGGACTTGATGTGATCCTGGTGTCGCTTCTGACGTTCCAGTTGCTGCTCCTTGGCGTAAGCTCTCTGTTCCCTCAACCTGACTTTCTGCAGCTCTAAACCTTCTTCGAACAGTTTCCGAAACATCTGAATAGACAACACACATTCACAACAAAATGTCAGAGTATGACAAGTAAAACAAACAATACAGTCAGAATAGTAATTCTGTTTACTAAAATACATCACCTACAATAGACTATTGGCAATTGGGCATTTCACACTGAATGATAGTGCTTTGAAAATGAATGTTTTTTCAGTTGTGGCCTTAGTCTTCAAAGTGTGGTACAAAGACGTGTGTGGCAGTTCATCACCCACCTGCTCCTCTTTGGTGCGTGCCCTCATCAGACGAGCGCGGTGTTGGACGTGGTAGTCGTTGTGGTACTTCTTGGCACGGGCCACTTGTTGCCTCTGTTCCTTCACTCTGTTTTGTGTCGACTTCTGTTGCTGGATACGCTCCTGGAAGTCCCTCTGAAGATCGACATTTTAGCAAGCTTGTTATGACAAACAAGACTCCAGTGGTTTTCTCTTGTATGAAAATTCCATCACACTTTAAACATCCACTGTAAGATAGTGAATTACGAAACGTGCTGGACTGCAGATGCTCACCAGACGCTTCTTGTGGTCCCGTTCCTTGCTGACAAGATCCACCAGCAGGTCATGTTTCCTATGTGCCTCTTCCAACTGGAAGAGAAGCAGAGATTCATATATTCATCAGATCAATCTTATATTTTACACGGCATAGACCTGCCATTGTATATTTCACTTTTAATGACCGCCCTCCCACCTCGCCGGTGCGTTTGCGGCGCTGGCGGCTCTGATGATTAGATGTAGAGGTGTGGAGTCTGTCCACCTGCTGCATCTGCTGCTCCCACATCCTGCCCAGAACCTGAGGGGTAATGTGGAGGTGGGGCAACTCCTCCAGTAGCACAGGGAGGAGTTCGTTCTCCTTCACCATCACTGGAGAACAAAATGACAAAATAAACACCATAGGCTCAAGGCTGTAGTGAACAAGTAGTGTGTAACAACATTTACGTTTTTTTAAAAAAAAAAAGGTCAGAGAGGCCAGTGGCCCCCAGAAATCTTCAAAAATCAAAAAAAGTCTGGACACAAGAGTATTGTACTGTGTGCACACCAGCCAAAGAGGAAGAGAACTGTCCGTTAAATACACCTTGTATTATAATAGCTGTAGTAAGTAAATGTTTTGCCTGTACTTTCTGCACTGCAGCTACGTGACTTGGTGGTCTCTGTTTTATTTGGTGTAGAGCTGCAACTAACAATTATTTTCACAATGGATTAATCTGTCGATTATTTTCTCGATTGATCGATGAATCGTTTGGTCCATAAATATCAGAAAACCTTTCAAAAATGTTGATCAGTGCGTCAAACCTGGAAATGATGTCCTCAAATGTCTTGTTTTGTCCACAAACCAAAATGATTAACTTTTAATGATTTATTTGTTTTCCAGAGCAAAGAAATTAAGAAAATACTCACATTTAAGAAGCTTAAACAATCAGAAATAGATTCAGTGTTTCAGCTCTAATTTGGTGTTTTACAGATGCAGGTCACCTTGTCGGACATGCCACAAGAAACACTCAGAAGCACAGGTGAGTCTCGTTGCTACTGAGGTTGGGGGGCTGGACAATTTGGAGACGATATAGAGTTGCAATTTTGATAATGCAATATAATCGTTAAATAGTTTTTGAATGCTTGTTCATCTTTCCATGAATCCATTTATTTCAATTACCAGGCAATCAAGTAAATCCTGAGATGTTCCCTCGAACCACAGAGAAGTGAGTCACAGCAAGTAACGTTGAACAGTTCCCGTTCCCCTTATATTCTGAACCACACAGATTAAAATGATGCAGACAGTTGTGAGACTGAGTATGTTGTTAAAATTCATTTGATAACGATGCAGGTTAAACGATGCACCCGACCTCATCTTTTCTGATCCATTGCAGACAAACTGCACAGTACATTGTTGACGAGGAGGCCATCCTGCAGCTGATGAGAAACTGCCCAGCGTGCGACAGGAAGTGCCGCTGCCGCAAATTCAATCGCCGTCCTTATTTCGCCGTCTACCAGAGCTGTTATTACTGTGATTATCAGCGCAAGTGGGTCAACCAGCCTGAAGCTAAAGACACAAAATTTCAGAGGGCACCAAAGAGGAAACGTCGGCCAAAGAACAAGGTGCCTTTAGAGGACGATGCTCAGTCGTCACAGCCCGATAAGTGTGTGAAACCCACGGCCCACTGGTGAACCAGGGAACAGTCTTGGCTCAGTCCTGGATGCCATTAACACACATTTGTAGTTGAAATTTTTGTATTGAAACAAGTTTCACATTTATGTGTTACTTTTTGAGGACAAAAATTATGAAGATTTGCTGCAGTCTGATTGGTAGCATTGCATCACTCACTAGTGGTGAGACATGCCATTATGTTGTTTGTTGTCCCAAAATATAGAGGGAAAATGTTTTGTGTATTTACCCAAAGTTTTGTTGGGTAAATATACATGACTTACTTGATGGAGCTTTCCTGTGGGCCTCCTGCCGCCTGCGTACTGGGGCTGTTTGAGTATGTCGCTGTGGCTTGTGCTGGGTCTTCTTTGTAACTGGGGACAGGCGGGGGGCTTGGGAAATATCCTTTAGTATGGCCTCTCGATACTCTTGCTCCTGCACACACACAACACTCGTGTCTGTTAATCTGTCTCTGTGAAGACATTGATTGATTGAATGACATTCTCCATCTCAACTGTAACAGTAAGAGCCTGCGCTCTGTACCTTAACTAAAACCATGTCCTAATTCTAACCATAACTTAAACAGTCAAAGGCAGATACAGGAAAAATCTTAGGGCACCAGAAACTTTGTTATTTTTATGTCTGTCAAATTCTGTGATCATTTGAATGATGGGACTGGAAGTTGGTCTTGTATATTTGCAGTTATGTTGAAGTTTGAACTTTGATGGTTAAGTTAATAACCTTAGATTATCACTTGTTTTAACAACAAGGCAATTTTGGGATTAACCAGGCATTTACAGGTCATGGGAAATATTAGTGCACACCATTTGTTATGCATGACTTAGCATTTTTGCTGTAAATGCATTAAAACTTTGCATTTTTTTTGAACAAATGTTTGCCTTCATCAAATGAGCGGACTTCTCTTCAAGGGTAAAAGCGAATATCATTCATTTAAACGGGGGAAGGAGTTCACGCTACCAGTAGCATAACAGACTCCACATCTTTGACTTACAGCTTCCTGAGCTTTGAGACGTTCTTTGTCTAAATTTGCTCGTTCTTTGTCTTCATATCTTTTTAACTCCTCCTCACATGCCTTATTCTCCAGATACTGAAAAAAAAAAAGACAAGGAGACATGAGGAACAGCAAATTAAAATAGCAGACTGAGGATAGAATATGCATTTCTGAAAATATATTTTTTGTACAGAAATTCTAAATATATGAACTGCAACTTTATACAACATTTTAGGCAGGAAAAACCCTTTTTGAATACTTAAAGTGTATTATTATTTACAAGCAGGTGCAGATTGCTTCATAATCTTCCTGTTATACATCAGTGTAGCACTAAAAACTATTTAGCATTCTGCAAATTACAGTCAGTTGTTAGAAAGGAGGAAGCCATTCCTAAATGCTATTTTCACATGCTGTTATACAGGAACTTCAATGTATGTGTCTGTATACTCATACTAACCAAAAAGACAGTATTTACCTTGCTGTGTTTTCTGTGAGACAGTCTGTGTCGTGCCTCTCCTCTCCTTGAATGCTCAGAGAGTGCGAGGTTTGTCTGCCGTCCATCATCCAGGCTCAGGGCTTCTGCCATTGCATTCTCCAACTGTTCCTGCTGGGAGCGGCGGGCCCGTGGAGGGGAGGGGGACAGGGAGCGTGTCCGCTGAGTTGACTCAACGTCCAGTGTTCCTGCTGTTACAATTCAGATACGTTCACTTTTTTTTAACCTGATTCTACTTTTAAAGTCACATAGGCAAAACCTGAAGCAGCCTAAAAACTTGAGCATGGTTCACATACACATTCAAATACATTATTTTCTACGAAGATGCACGTCAGTCATGTACACAATTGAGAACGATGTGGTCAAATGAGCGTTTGTCAACACTAATCTGACGTCTATAAATATCTGTACTTTAAAATAATGCAGCAGGTGCTTTTCAATGCGTCTCTTGATACTCCAATTTATTAATAAATTGGAAATTTCGGATTGCGTTCACACCAACCCAAACACACTGCACCAGGGCCAGAAATGCTCAATAGTTCAGTCCAACCAAACTAATCAAGGCTGAAGCGAATGTACCCAGAATTTATTCAAAACAATTAACATTAATGACCCTTGGTTATAATTTTCTTTTCTCTACCTGTGTGTTGTTTTGGAATCGTGTGACACTCCATGACACTGTCACTGTGGTGGGACTGCTTGTCCTCTCCTCTGACCTCACCTGACTCTCCAGGTTCTCCCAGAACACGCTTAAGCATCTAGGAAATACAGGAAACACCAGAACATTCAATTTGAAAACTAACTATATCTACTATATCACCTGATGGCTGCAAAGCCATCCCGTGTCTAGATTTAAAAACAAAAAGCACCATATCGAGTTCTTCAAGTCGATGGGACAGATTTTCGGATATGTGATGCAGCTCCTCTTCTGCTTTTCTATTTCTCTGTCTGCGATATGACAGAGGATCCTCTAACTGGTTCCTGTTTAGAGAGATGATGCCAAAGACAGACATACAACAGATAGTTGTAAATCAAAAAGGCACATTACAACATCAAATAATTATGACTGATTCAACATCGCATCTTCTACCGGTGTTCTGTCCTTTCTCTGTGATGCATTCTTTTGTTCTGTAATGTTTGTGAATAACTCAGATCCTCCTCTTCTTCTTCTTCTTCTTCAGTGTCTGAAGGAGAAGGGGTGGTGGGTGCCATCTCATCCTGCAAGGTGAGGAACAGCACATCTGGCTGGGTGCGGAACAAAACCCTCCTGGGACCTCCATTTAATGGCTGAGAGAAAACAAGAACAAATTAATTTGGTAAAGTTACAGCATAGACGTTTTGTTAACTGGCGAGTGGCATCCATGATGCTGCATTTCTGCTTTCTTCAGGATTATTCTTGTTTTTCAAAGACACCTTGTGTGACACCATCACAGTCTTTATTTTAAGTAGTTATTTTCATGGTAAATCATGTATTATATACGGATTATATATGGGGAATCTGTTGAAGAAATGTTGGAAAGAGTCTAGATGAGCAAATGGAAATCAAGTACACATAATATGATCATATTTTTTTAACACACTGAAAAACAGCCATGTCTGCAGGGAGTCAAGGTTGGAGTAAAATCAGTGTAAGATGAGGCATGTTGCTCTTTAACCTGCAGTGTCTCCTCCTCCACGTCTGACCTTGTTCTCTGTTGACTGGACACAGACTTCACACTCACAGCTGGAAAACACAACATCAACAATAAAAAGTTAATCCATTCAACAAAGACATTCAGTTGCAACAACTTCCTAAACCCCCAGCAGGTTTTTTATATATTGAAATAATACACTATTTGTTGATTTATTATTATTATTGTTCACAGTTAAAGGTTAGGGTTACATGCTATTTGACTTACCAGGTGACTGGCACAGGGAAGGAGAGTGAAGTCCGTTGCAAACAATGGTCTCGTCTACTGGTTTTGGGATCTGTGTGACAGGGAAAGGAAGAAAATGACAGTGAGGAATAGAGAGGAAAGGGAATTACAGTAAAGAGGAGAAAGGTTTGAATAAAATCTGCAACTTTTCTGGGAAAAAAATGTAGATGTCGTGACAATGGAGATGGATTATAAAACAAAAAAAAAGGAATGCACCTCTGTAGGTTTGAGTTTAATAGCTGTGGATATACTGTCCACTATAAAAGTAACTTAAGCCGTCTGTGGACAAGCAGCCACATGACAACAGACTGTTGTGCTTTTCACAGCCTGACACTAAGTTGGTATGCTGAGGTGTCAGTTTTAACTGGCTTCAGTTTTTCTTTCTCTAGTCTTTACTACATGTTTAGTGTATCCGTGTTGGAGAAGAACAGTTTTACTTCAAATATACTGTCACACTGACGGAACTCACGACGTGAGCTTGTTGTCCACTTCAATAACCCTGGGCAATGTTTACAGTAACACGCGACACAGTTAAGGTTATGAGTTTGCTGTCTTTACTGACTCAACAAAAAGTGTATGTAGCGACTATAGTTTATAATGTAAATTTAAGCAAGAATTAAGAGATGATTAACAGGACTTTTAAAATTTGTTGGAACAAAACATATTTATATCAAAAATAGAACAATTATCAACAGCTGTGACCCTGTTTTGGGTCTAATTGTTATGAATGATTCAACGTGTCATGTGTAAGAGAAAGTGAAAGACAGACCCAGAAACATTCTTGCAATGTTGGCACTTCACTTCGTAATATTATCTTTTTACTGCTGCAACTTTGCATGTCCTTTTATACCGCATGATATTATTAACAGCTACGCTGACATTAAAATGGTTCGACTTCAACAGACCGTCTTTTACAAACCTACCTCTGTAGTGACAGGTGCAGTTTTTCCCTCTGTTTGTTGACTGAGCCCAGCAGCGCTGGGGAGCTGGCCGTGTGCGTGTGGCTCTGTGTCAGAACTGTGTGGATTGTTGCTCTGGCTGGGTGGCTGCAGAGGGATGGCTAAGTGCAGTGGTTCAGTCAGTGGGGCATCCAGGGTGTCCAGAAAACCAGGGGTAGTGATAGCATCCGAGGTTTGTGGTGGGATAGCCAGTCCTTAAAACAATAAGCATTATCACAGTTCCACCATAATACTTGATATAAATGACTGTTAGGTAATATGGTACAACGTGGGTGTTAAATGATCTGCCTATTGTGCAAAACACTGACTGGTGGTGCTGCATTGCCTCAGAACATCTTTGAGGTTTGCGGCAAAGACTTATGACTTACTTGTTGGGTAACTACTGTAACAACTGAATCGAAGTGTTGAAGTGCATTGCATTATAAAACATCTCTCCCCTTGAACCCTTTAATTTTATTGTGACATGTATTTAACAACACAAATAATAATAATAAAAAGATAACTATCACTACTGCATAAATATTATGCCCCAAAATAGTGTCACTGGCATTAGCAGAAGTATAGAAAAGGTCTGTGTGTCTTACCATCTTGGTTGCCTGTAAATGTGCGAGCAGAGACTCCCAGCCCAATAATCTCACTGGTTGAGCCCATCTCCTCACAGTTCCAGGAATGGAGGGAATGTTTACTGGACTGGGCGGTGGACCTGGATGATGAAGGCAAAATATGAGCTTTCTCTGATTTTTTTCAAATGGCTTCAAGTTCCCATTTTCTGTTTTCCAGATCAAAGACTTGGCTAAGATCGAGTCATGCAGTGTTGCTGATAAGAGCAATGCAGTCTACTTTGTACATAGACAGCATAATGTTGACACCATGACAACAGTTGTATTGACCTAAATGACTAATGACAGAGCTACTCTGACACAGACAGGAACAGTGGTCCTTCTGTATCACAGTAATAAAGAGGCTATTTATATATTTCAAGATGAAGTGCCTCACGTGAAAGGCACCACTACTATATTTAAAATACTACTATATTTCATCATTTTAAAGCATGGTTCTGATATGTTTCGAGATGGAAAAATACATATAAACGTATTTATGATGCAAAATGAATCAATTAATGAAAAAAAGCATACAGAAATAACTCAATAACTTAAGTAACCTCTGCTTTAAAGAGTATGAAGAAATGCAATGGCACTGTCACAACCTGTACAAAAAGCAAGAAAGAAAAATGTAACCACAAAGACATTTCAATATTTACACTTCTGCTTAGAAGTTAGCTTAGCTGGCTGTGTCAACAGGATGTACAGCCTGTTACGGGACACTGACGACACGGTCAGAGTCATGTTGGGGAAACCAGTCTTTCAGGAGTGCATCTGACCTGGTATTACCAACATTTGCCCTTTGAGCCATGGCGTGCGTGTGTATTGTTTTCTAAAGGGGAAGTGATATTCGATCACAAGTACTTGCAGGAGGAGCCAAATTCAGGAAGCATTTAAATGTCAGATGTGAAGAAATACTTTTAGCCAGGACAGATGTTAGTACTATGTAGTAAAGTTACTTCTAGTAGAAGTTCTTACTCTCCAGTGGAAGACAAAGATGCTCCCTCCACTTTAGTCTCTTTGTGCTTTGTGGCATTGTAGATTGTTGACTCTTTATTTTCACATGGAGCATCTTCACTGAGACTGTGACTCAGTTCCTCTGGAAAAAGGGAGGGAGAAAGTGAAATGTATCAAAAAGCATCATAGAAAGCAGAACCTGAGATTATGACATGTATTGACCTCCATGGAATTTTAAAAAAGGAGAACAAACTCATATTCAATACTGAGAAAAAGTCAGTTATGTGTGTCTGAGAAAAATTCTTAAAACATTCTTTAAAAAATAATCATAACGGTATTTCAACAAGTTACACAATTACATTTCAAAGCTCATATTTATTCAATACTGTCATTTACTACACATTGCCATTTGGCCCAGGTCTGAGGGACGGGCCAGTCACACAAAGGCATCCTCAGTTCTACTACATGAAGATGGCCGACTGGGTTTAAGGCACATTATGTCCAGTTCATGCTGGAGGACAGACAGGCAATCCCACATCAACACTTCTGTCTAAGTGAGTATAAGGGAGACAAGCGAACTGACAACAGATGCTGCTAAGTGCTGCAAGCACTATTCTACAAAGCCTTCTAATGACAAGAACTGTATGCAATATTTTGCTGTGAACTTTTATTCTTACTTAATTGACATTAGTATGGTTCTATCCTTTTGAGCTGCTAAGAGCATAAATATTAACAACAATTATTTTGTAAAATTGAAAACAGGAAAAAGAATAAAGGTACAAATTTGTAGCATCAGATATTTTGCATGTAAAAATTCAGCAGCCTCACATTTTCAAAATTACCCTTTGTTTAGCACAGCATCTATTAAGCTGAAAAGGAGAAACAATCTACTCACCACTATTCTGTGAGTCCTCGCTTATCTCCTCATTAAGGTATTCCAGGAGACCATCAAAGATCTCCAGAAGGTTCTTGATGGACTCTTCGTCCGCTCTGACAACATTTTCTCCTGCAAACACACAGCCAACCTCAGCATTGCACGCTCTACGTACTAAGAGGGGGATTGGCAACTCTCCCATGAATCCCAAAGTGAATTTTCCACCATATTTATGTCAAGTAAAAGTTATGCATTTAATAGTAACACATTGCAAGACACACAGTAGCACATTTAAACTTTTAAAGCCATACATGTAGGCATTGTTGTGGATATAGGAACACACCGGTAATGTGAGACAGGCTGATCTGAAGGTAATCCAGAGACAGTGAATCAATCACAGACTGAACGTTATGGATGTCATCCTCTTGGCTGCGTGGTCCTGCAATATAATCTAG
Source organism: Solea senegalensis (assembly GCF_019176455.1). Taxonomy (NCBI): domain Eukaryota; kingdom Metazoa; phylum Chordata; class Actinopteri; order Pleuronectiformes; family Soleidae; genus Solea; species Solea senegalensis. Next base: position 8,658,022 of record NC_058026.1, on the reverse strand, counting down.
ACACACAAATATATGAAAAACACAAAGCATGTAAACATGAGACCACATAGACAGTGAAAAGTTGACAAATGTTCAATCAAGCAAAAAACTGTAAAAGACACAAGCATCAACAAAAACTTAAGGAAGACCTGAGGAAACACTTCTCAACAGTATCATGATAGCATGGTATTTGTTAGCATTCCTTTCATACTGAGCACAATCATGTTATTAACTGATGCAGGCAAAGATTTACTCAAATGAATATTAGCACAATCAGCAAAGATACATTCAGGTTTTGGTCTGTCACAGAAATAAAAATTTAGTGATTAACAGTCAAAAATCAAGCACCAATGTCAGTTTACTGTCGAGGAGCAAAGAAGCCAGATATTGACACTTAAGAAAAAAATTGACTTATTCTTACACAAAAATACAGATTGATTTGTCAATTACCACAATAGTTGGTGATTAATTCAGTAGTAGTCGTATCGACTTACTGTTGCAATCTGATAATTATTGATTGGTGTATTAATGTTGGCTGATCTCACAAAACTGTTAATTTTACGAGAGACGTCTAAAAATACAGTAACTTGCTCAAAAAGCTATTCTGACATTCTGTAGGTCTGGATCTTGGTTCTTACCTGGAACTTTCTCCCCCAAGATGTTCTCATACAAAGCAATGAAAACATTTGCATCACACTCCGTCACTTTTCTCACCCTCAGGTTTATGTGACACTTGCTGAACAGATCATTTGCCACGTCAACCCAATCTGTAAACAAGAAACAGAGGAAATAGACTCGTGTCCACCATCGTTTACCATAAATTGATTTAATAAATGAACATAGTACTTAAAGAGTATAAAGGGACACGATCCTGCATCTGTTAGTTATTTAGTCGTAAAGCAGGTTCCTCCTCTGTAAAACTTCAATTCAATCTTTTCATTATATTACATGTCATTTAGCAGACACTTTTATCCAAAGCGACTTACAATGCAATTGAGTACAATCAGCCAGGGGTGGAGTCGAACTTGCGACCATGATGTCTTTCGCACACAGGGTACCAGTCTTAACCACTGAGCCACTCCACTCTAAAGTATTATAATAACACTTAATTTTTAATTCCAGACAAATCCAGAACACATACACACAACCATCACACCGACAACAGTGTGGCTCAAAACAGTAATAATGAAGACAGTGTGCTCCACTGTGGCATAATAAATCAAAACGTATTATTCATCAAGTATGGTTTTAAGTGATTTATATTTTCTATCAATATGATGACTAAGGATTTACATAAATTATATTTGTTGAAGTGATTTCAAATGTATGCTTTATTTGTTTTCTTTATTTAATATGCTATTGGAATGGTAATATACATTTCATTTTCTTTTCAGTGATACGCTTACTAGCTATCTTGGTGTATAGCAGAGAGACATTAACGTCGGATATTTGTTTAGTATATTAGTATAATACTTAAATAGTTTGTATTTTCGCCAGTTATCAAATGTTACTTGTCTGAACTTCACCGGTTGGTCAAAAGTAGCTAGCTAACACTGCTAGTTGGGTCTGTTTTTGTTCACTGAGCTTTTGTTTATGGAAAAACAGTCAACTGAGGGCTCAAAAAATCAAAATGGCAAGTGTGCGTGAAACGGATTTTGGCACAGCTGATTCTCGGCTTATGTGACTGCAGGAAACTTAACAACGAACATGCAGCTACATGTTAGCTTAGTTACGTGTCGTTAGCTTTCTCCTGACCGGAGCAGAGAGTCTCGGTCGCCTCACCTCTCTCTCCGTCCTGGGGTCCCATGAAACAGCTATCGACGCAGAGCAGCTGAAGATCGTAAACATCCGACAGGATAAAAAATAAAAAGAAGAAGAAGAAATCTGTTATAATTCAGACTTGTGGTCAGAAATGGGGTCAGATGATGTGTTTGGTGGGGCTTAGTATACACACAGAGAACAACTATCTACTCTCATTTCAAACTCAAGTCTTGTTTGATTGGGCGTTACGCTCCTTCTTTGTTTCCGGAAGTGTCTTGCGATTGGCGCTTACCGCCATCCGCTGGTGAGATTGTGTATGTGAGCGTTCATTCATGAACAATTAAAAAATCAGTTTGAGGCGTAATACTGCCCTCCACAGTTTGAAGCAAATGTACCTTTCATCTTATCACGACGCAGGCAAGGTGCAACATAATGCAATTACTGATCTAAAGTATTAAGTGTGTGCATTGTATGAATGAGCAGTGTGTCACAGGAGGTGGACAAACTAAATTTAAAGGAGGAAAACAAGAGCCTAAAAGCTCGGGATATTCTTTTTTTAATTTAACAAAAGAGTCGCCAAAACTTCCACAAGAATATTGTATAGAATAGAATAGAATGGATGTACTTTATTAATCCCAAACTGGGAAATTAGAGTGTATGATATTTATAGAGCATTGTACCACATTTATTGCCTTACAATATCAAAATGTAATAGTCGAGTGATTCATCGCTGTGGTAAACACAACTCCACATTGTAGGCTTTATTGACACTGTGAGAAAATCAAAGCCATACTTAACATTGTTTATACAGTGTACATTTATTACTGTTTAAAAACCAAAGTCAGCATATGTAACAGAACCCTAAATGCAGATAATGGGAATTCAATCATGATGGTTTTTAATTCTTTAAACCTGTATTATGTTAACATACATTTCTGACATGAAAAGACACATCAGATTCTGTCTCTGTGTCTATGCATTTCAACGAACCATTGTCTCTGCTATCAGTCCAGTGGGTTTAGATGCAGAGTTATGAAGCCATCATCTTTTCACAAATCCAAAAATGTTTCCAGTCACATTCTTCATCATTCCAGCTGTTTTCAAATACAAAGAACTTAGTGTCTCCACAGTCTTCATTTTTTCCTTGATAGCTGTTGGGTTCCCCAGCAAACCAGAAGCTGAAACCAAAATTAGAATTAGACGTTAACATGCACCATGATATTTCCTGCTGATGAAGCTTCCTGAAAATTCATAAAACCACAGAAATATGTGATGTTGTAACAGATGCCTGCATGGCACCGATAAGCAGTTCTTACTTACGTCTAACTTAATACTGAACATGAGCAGAGTCGTAATACAAAAAATTAACTATTACGCCTAATTATTTATAGCCCTTTAGTAAACACCTATGGGCCTTTTCCTCTATGGTCCCAGCGCCATGGCATGGCACAGTTTAGGTTGGTTTTCTCCTGTAAAAATAGTACCTCCTTAATGTGGGCGGAGTCATCACTGCACGGCTGCATGAAACACACAAAGACTGACTAGTGACTTTGTAAGCAGTTGTTTTCAGTGTAACTGGATCTGTTAATTAAAACTATGTGTTCTGTACTTCCTCCATGGCCGGAGCACAGACTCCGTCTGACACTGGACTGAAACACAGTAGCAGGGTTTATGACACCGCTCGCCAGTCGAGATCAGCAGGGCTGTCACTAAATACACCAGACTCCTCTGTTAAGTATTGAGATCTATGAATACTTTGGGTGTCACAGTAAATGAAACACTCATGGGATTTGCTAAGATGTGTAAATATCAGTACATGTGTTACTGGTGAAAAGTAAATGACGATGGCACACAAAAAAAAAATGAAAAGAATTCAGGCTTGCCTGAAAAAAAAGAAGCCTATTTCTTTGGAATGATTCAGCTGCAGCTCTAAACTTCAATCAAATCAAAGTACAACATGATCTCTGCAAAGTTTGGCAAAATTAGAGAGGTTTTAGTACAGAAAGTACAGACAAGGTCTCATTTGGCCCATTTTGGCAACATCTGTGCCATTTGTATTTTCTCATGTATTAAACTACTTATTTCACTTTTATATCACTATTATTGTTCAATAAAACAGTTTGTGGCTTTGTATCAAAGTTCCATCAGAAGTCTACATATTTTCCATTCCAAAAATGAAAACCTGGTGGCATGATTAAGCTGTGTGTCTCTTTGCTGGCCTGTATCTCAGCGAGGGATGGGTCTATATGAATGGTCGACATCTCATTGGCTTTCTTACATCCAATAGAAGGACGCTGTCGTCGCGAAAATTTGATTGACAGTTTTGTTAGCCAATGAAAAGCAGCAGAACGGCCATCTGCGACATGATTGGCTGCTTTGGTCACGTCCATACTTATATCAGCTAGAGACACCCGGAAAGTTTTGAGTGTAACACAGGAAGTTCGTTTTCACTGAAAAATTTACTTTTCACGGTTAAACATCAAAGGTCAGAGCAATTTTACAGTTGTTGTTTGGCAAACAGATTTCTGTTGTCTTTATTCTTTGGCTTTTATCTCCGTAATGCTTTGTTGTAGACTGCTTTGATTTGACGTCCGAAACCATCTTGGCTTTCATTTTGGAAAAAGTGTTGGAACGTTAGATGCGGCGAGTGGGTTGACGCAGCGGTTCCATATGCAGTTTGATACTTGATTTAGTTGTCATGTGTCTGTTTGTCACATTTATAAAAAAAAGGTTCAGGGTTTACCTTTCACCTGATGTTGTTTTTCGCAGAACCTCTCGGGGTCCCCTAATTAGGGGACCTTCGGGCAACCATCCTTTTATTCAGTATAACTAAATAACATTATGATTTATGCAAAAAAAAGTGTACCTTTGTCTCAGCAAAGTTCCATCCACCCATTTCCACGTTCCTTCTGTCTCTGTGTCAGACAGTCCAATCCAGAAGGACTGTCTGAATAGCCTGGTGAATTCCTTGTAAACAGAAAGAGATCCACACAGATAAAAAGGTCAGCTTCAATTACTACAAAATGAAGCTGCTCGTATAACGATGAAGACCAGAAAGAGATATTGAAGTTCCTGATTTTCTTCCACTTTCTGTAGAACAGCCTTCCTTCCCAAAGACCCGAGAGCAGCACATTGTTACTTAGTGTGACTTTCAATTGAATGTCTCCTATTTATTTTCCCCTTTATTTATTATTTTTAGTCTGATTTACTCTCGAGTATTTTACAACATTTTATGCTATTTCTTACATTCACTTCGTATTCATTCGTTAATTCATTTTTTTTTTTGTTGGTCTATTTTTTATTTGGCTTATGCATTATATTTTTAATATGACTATTATATAATTTTCTGTTGATTTTGTATCAGGGATTATTTACAACCCTTCTTCTGGTGTTGCAAACTGGGATTATTTGCAAACTGGGATTAATTTGTGTAATAGGGTTGGGTTTATGTGAAGCAATATAAACGAAGATTGATTGATTTATTGAATGAACGAATGATTGATTGATAAATTGATTGAAGTAGATGTGACTCTCATACTTACATGTTCCTCTTTGCTGTTGACAATAATCAGATCTGCACCTCTCTGCAGACAGTCATCTCTACTGTCTTGCCAGGAATTTTCAACAGAAGAAATGTAATAGACACTCTGATTGAAATACAACCATCCTTGGTGGGTGTAATCATCTGTTAATAATGAGAAAATGGAAACAAATGTTTGTAAATTTTTTACGTTGTTGTTACTTTCATAGAGTTCAACTTTACCAATTGTATTCAGCTTCCTCTTGGACTCGTCTCCGTCTGTGTGAGCAAAAAGATTGACTTAAATTGACTTCAGGGCACCGTGCAAAAGACAGATCCACTGCATTGTCAATGTCCACTGGGAACAAGTGCTTTTACCAGCCATATTTACAGAACAATATAGATCAGAATTGGTTTTCAAAAATATGTTTACATTCTGTAATCATAGATACACATTTGCAGTTCATTTACTGCCCTTATCTGTGGTCAGTTCACCTAAAACCTGGTGACATCTAAAATAGGTCTCTGAAAGCTAAAATGTTGTCTGAAAACTACTTTTAGCCAAAACATGTGACTAGGTATTGGTTTTTTGATTGATTGATTGGTTTGAGTCTGACAAGAAGCAGCTTTGGCTCACGTCCTGATTACGTGACTGATCATCTTGGTCTTTTTCCCCACGTGGCTTTGAATACCAGTTTATTTTAAAGTTGCATATACCCCACAAATCAATTAGGTGTTTTCTAAAAAAAAGTGTGGCACTGAATGACGACAGTCTTCCTCTCTTTTTCTCTCTGCCTCACTTCAGTACCATGTTTTTCTGCTTCCTGATTCTACTATGTAATAATTTTGCCAATAAAGCCCACAAAATCACAGTGATAAGCAACAGGGTAATGTCAGTCAAAGGCAACAAATTAAAACGTCCCATTGTCTTGAATGAAAATAAGGATTTCAGGAGTGCTGGAAACATTTTGGTGAATGTAAGAACATTACCTTAAATATACATAGCTCAATAAAAAGATATTTTAATACATAAATGTTACACATTTTGATCTTTAATTCCACTTGAAAAGAAATAAACCATGATTCAACTAGAAGGCCTTATTACTTTCTTTCTCAGTAGCATGACTTAGCTGCACAACTCCCGTTACTTAATAAAATTCAGAAAACAATATGAGCCAGTTTCAGTTTCTGATTTTGTAATGTCCATTTGCTAAGTTTCAAATAAGTCACAGGAAAATAAAAAAGAGGCAACTCACAGAAAGCAAGACGCAGGGAAATGTTGAGAACAGCTTGTAGGATACACAGGAGTCCGAGGGTCACACCAACCACTGTGTAGAGGTTTCTCTCTGTGAGCAGATATCAGCATTATTAGTCAAACAGGCCTGACTCCGTATTAGACTCTTTTCATTTCTACAAAGGTTTCTTCATTCCTGGGAACAAAAGTAATTTTGTTCTCAGACATTTTCTAAAAACACTGCCACCCTCAATGAAGAGTTGTTCATAAAAACAAGGACTGGTACTATCACACCATTCAGAATCTTTCAGCCTTAAAGTTACTTACTATTGTTCGAAGCATCAAAACCAGCTCTGTCATCCATGATTATCTCAGACTCTATAACTGCTACAGTAACAAGTAGCAGAACTCAGAAGAAGTATATGTACATCTGTTCACTTCCTATTCTCTTAACAATCAGTATTACAACATCAGACCCGTTACTTCCCTCCATGGAGTGGGTGTGAAGTATTATTTTTAGTGGCTCTGCCTGTCTGTGTTTCCACACTTGCCAATATGACCAACAGAGGCTGACAGATGCTTGTTTTGCGTGAGGTGGGGTGAAAGTCTGCCGCTTTATCCTCCACAGGAGGGGTCGCGGTGCTGTGACAATCTCAGCCTAGGGGTGTCCACGGTACACCCTGGACAGTTCGCATCACAGGGCCACATATTGAGACAAACAACCCTTCACTCTCACACCTATGGTCAACTTAGAGTGACCAATTTACTTAAATCCGCTATTGCATGTGTTTGGTCTGTGTGAGGAAGCTGGGAGAACCCACGCACACACGGGGAAAACAAGCAAATTCCATGCAGAAAGGTTCCACCTGGGTTTGAACCCGGATCTTCTTACTGCAAAGGCAAGAGTGCTAACCACTACACCAACTCTGTGGCCCCTAGTTCCAGCCCATACCAGTATAAAACCTGACTGACAGAATTGAATTGAGTCATCCCAATTGCCGCATTCACCTCACTTCAGTCTCCTGTGCCAGTTTGTTCTGTATCTCCATATGGTAGTGCACTGGCTTCTTGATGCAACTCTGCTTTTTTGAGATTTTTCTTGCCTGTTCAAATGACGATTCATCCTAATTGTTTGCTATTTGAACAATTAAAAACATAATGGGTATAACAACAGCAGCAAAAGGTATATGAGCATAATCAATTAAGGCAAAAAAGGAAAGAGAAGAAAAAGAACAGGAGAGGAAATAAACACTATGTAAAGTGACTATCATTAATTACTTTATTCCACTGTGAGAAAATCAATGCCATACTTTCAATACATAAGCAAATTATTAGTCACAATAGAGACCACATATTAACAAAAGCTACATTATATTGTGTATATATATATACTTAAAAACATTGACAATACAGTGTACATTTATTACTGTTTAAAAACCAAAGCCAGCATATGCAACCGAACCCTAAATGCAGATAATGGGAATTCAATCATGATAGTTTTTAATTCTTTAAACCTGTATTATGTTAACATACATTTCTGACATGAAAAAAGACCATCAAGACACATCAGATTCTGTCTCTGTGTCTATGCATTTTAACGAACCACCCTCCCTGCTATCAGTCCAGTGGGTTTAGATGCAGAGTTATGAAGCCATCGTCTTTTCACAAATCCAAAAATTATTCTTGGCACATTCTACATCATTCCAGCTGTTTTCATGTGCAAAGAACTTAGTGTGTCCACAGTCTTCATTTTTTCCTTGATAGCTGTTGGGCTCCCCAGCAAACCAGAAGCTGAAACCAAAATTAGAATTAGATTTGAACCATGATATTTCCTGCTGATGAAGCTTCCTGAAAACTCATAAAACCACAGAAATGTGTGATGTTTTAACAGATGACCCCAATAAGCAGTTCTTTCATACGTCTAATTTAATACTGATCATGAGCAGAGCAGTAATACATAATCATACATCTAATCATTTACAGCCATTTAGTACACACTAAGTGAAATACCACAGCAGTACAGGACTTCTTAGTTGCTCACCTCCTTGTTCATTAGTACCAGTGCTATATTGGTCAAACAATTAAAGGACAACCTTTTTATTCAGCATTACTAAATAACATTATGATTTACGCAAAAAAAGTGTACCTTTGTCTCAGCAAAGTTCCATCCACCCATTTCCATGTTCCTTCTGTCTCTGTGTCAGTCAGTCCAATCCAGGAGGACTGTCTGAATAGCCTGGTGAATTCCTTGTAAACAGAGAGAGAGATACACACATATAAAATGGTCAGCTTCAATTACTACAAAATGCTGCTGCTCGTATGAAGACCAGAAAGAGAACACACAGAAGTAACACAACACAGATATTGAAGTTCATGAAGTTCTTTTATTTGTTTTTAAAGCTCTTAATGGTTTGTCTTTCTTATCTTTCTAATTTGCTTTTATCCCGCCCTGTAGAACACTCATGTCTGCTGGTTGTTGCCTTTTAATGATCCCAAAAGTTAGAACTAAGACCCATGTTGCCTTCCCAAATACCTGAGAGCAGAACATTGTTACTTAGTGTGTCTTTCAATTGAACGTCTCCTATTTATTTTCCCCTTTATTTATTATTTTTTAGCTTGATTTACTCTTCGGTACAAAATGTTATGCTATTTCTTACAATGACTACTTCATTTCCTTTTTGATATTTTTTTTTGGTCTATTTTTTATTTGGCTTATGCATTTTTTTTTTAATATGAGTATGATATAATTTCTGTTGATTTCATATCAGGAATAATTAGTATTTATTTATTTATTTACAACTCTTCTTCTGGTGTTTCCTCATTTGCAAACTGGTATTACTTTGAGTAATAGGGTTGGGTTTATGTAAAGCAATATATATGAAGATTGATTGTTTGATTGATGGAGCTGTACCCTCATACTTACATGTTCCTCTTTGCTGTTGACAATAATCAGATCTGCACCTCTCTGCAGACAGTCATCTCTACTGTCTTGCCAGGAATTTTCAACAGAAGAAATGTAATAGACACTCTGATTGAAATACAACCATCCTTGGTGGGTGTAATCATCTGTTAATAATGAGAAAATGGAAACAAATGTTTTTATTTTTTACGTTGTTGTTACTTTCATAGAGTTCAACTTTACCGATTGTATTCAGCTTCCTCTTGGACTCGTCTCCGTCTGTGTGAGCAAAAAGATTGACTTAAATTGACTTCAGGGCACCGTGCAAAAAACAGATCCACTGCATTGTCAATGTCCATTTACCAGTCATATTTACAGAACAGTATAGATCAGAATTGGTTTTCCAGAATGTTTACATTCTGTAATCATAGATACACATTTGCAGTTCATTTACCGCCCTTATCTGTGGTCAGTTCACCTAAAACCTGGTGACATCTAAAATAAGTCTCTGAAAGCTAAAATGTGGTCTGAAAACTACTTTTAGCCAAAACATGTGACTAGGTTTTAACTGGTTGATTCTGACATGGAGCAGCTTCGGCTCACATCCTGATTAAGTGACTGATCATCTTGGTCTTTTTCCCCACGTGGCTTTGAATCCAGCTTATTTTAAAGTTGCATATACCCCACATGTTTTCTAAAAAAAGTGTGGCACTGAATGACTACAGTTTTTTTCTCTTTTTCTCTCTCCCTCTATGCCAAGAGTACCATTCATTTTAAAGTAAAAGCACTCTTGTATTTCTGCTTCCTGATTCCATTATTTTTTCAACAAGGCATTTTTTGTGAAATATTTGCAGGACTGGTCCTGGTATTATACTGAGTACATATTAAGAGCATTTAAAAGTTATTCATTTTGGCAATAAAGGCCACAAAACCACAGTAATATGCATCGAGGTAACGTCAATAACAGGCGACAAATTGTAATTATTAATTATTATAATAATTTCTATGGAAATGGAGTGTTGGAAACATTTTGGTGAATGTAAGAACTTTAAAATATACATAGCTTTGTCATTTTTAAAGATATTCTAATGCAGAAACATTTGATCTTTAATTCCACTTGAAAAGAAAACAAAATAAACCATGATTCAACTGGAAAGCCTTATTCATATCTTTCACAGTAGCATGACAGCAGCGCAACTCCAGTTACTTAATGAAATTCAGAAAACAATATGATCTTCATTGTAAATGTTGCTACTCAATGAGGACAGCCAGTTTCTGTCTGTGATTTTGTAATGTCCAGTTGCTGCGTTTCAAAAAAAGTCACAGGAAAATAAAAAAGAGGCCACTCACCGAAAGCAAGACGCAGGGAAATGTTGAGAACAGCTTGTAGGATACACAGGAGTCCGAGGGTCACAACAACCACTGTGTAGAGGTTTCTCTCTGTGAGCAGATATCAGCATTATTAGTAAAGCAGACCTGACACTTTATGAGACTCTTTTCATTTCGACAGAGGTTTCTTCATTTCTGGGAACAAAAGTAGTTTTTTTTTTCAGACATTATAGCATTTTCTAGAAACACTGCCATCCTCAATGAAGAGTTGTCCATGAACTATACTATCAGACCATTCAGAATCTTTCAGTCTTAAAGTTGCTTACTATTGTTAGAAGCATCAAAACCAGCTCTGCCATCCATGATTATCACAGAATAAGTTTATGTACAAGGCGTTTTCTTTTCACTTCCCCATACTACTCACACTCAATTATCTTTCAGCATCAGACTTATTTGTTCCTTGTTTTTGTTTTGAATTCATGCATCTAAAGTAACATGTACGGAAGTGCATTGCATTCAGTTGAATTTTCTTTTTTGAAACAGTAAACGCATTCATTCCTTTATCGAGGGCTTGATTTTATGGTAACAACATGGACGGTTTCTTTAGTTTAATCAAGTTTTAATATGATCTGGGTTTAAGACACTAGGAGATAGTCCTGTCTTTGAGTCACATAGATGGTATTAGCATTAGTTTGTGGACTTTACGCAGGCGCCTCAGGACATTGCGGTTGAAGGAACGCCGATTCAGATCTGCATGTATGTGCAGGCAGGAGGCAGGTTGTCGCGAGAGTATGTGGATAATGTAGAAAAAGGGAAATGACCACGAAATCGAGATAAGAAATTACTCCGAAAAACGGAGAATAAACTCAGAAAGAGTTTTGTTTTTTTTCAAATTAATGCAATGCGCTTCGGTAAACATGAATTAAAAAAAATCCCTCAAACAATCTAATCATCAGAATGGTTCATACTTTACATAGTTACTTGATAATCGAGTGATTTTGAGAATATTCTGTTGCTGTTTGGTGCCAAACGCACCACAATAAATCATCTCACTAAGTCCCGCCCTCTGTCACTGACACAGCAAAAATGGCGGCGAGTATACTGCGCCTTTCGATGCGACTTTCTACCAGAAATACGGCGAAAATGAGCCGTAACACTGGTCTGAAATCAACAAACATATCCAGGACGACTTCCATCCGAACCGCAGTATCAACGACTTCGGGGGCAATCCTGCCCAAACCGGATAAAGTGAGTTTATTTCTGACGTTATACCTTCACAGAAACAGACAAGAAATTAGTCATTGAGTGGGCGGGACTAAGCGCCGAAGTGACACGAACTATGGCCAATAGAAAAGCAGGATAACCGTGAGTTACTCGAGACGACCAATGAAATTAACGTTTATGCGAACTGACGCTTCCAGGAAGTAACAACTACAGATAAATGTTATTACAAATCTAATCCAATCCTTGTCATAAGGGCTATTTTTGTCTAGTCAGTTGAAATATTGTGCTTTTGGTTGAATGAATGATTGATTTGTTAACGGTCCAGAGTCTTAGTCTTGCATATCTTGGTTTGCGTCGTCGTTGTCACGGCAAAGAGAGGTCGGACCGTCAGAGGAAAATTAAACTGTGTATTTTATAATGTTATCTTTTACCATCAAACAGCTCTTATTAGCACATATTTCATATAAAGATAATATTATGAATACAAGTAACCCTCAAACATTTGCGACCTGGTTAAAAATGCATTTTTAAAGGTGCATTTTCTCAGATAATTAAGAATAATACCTTAAAGCCTGTGAAACGTATTGTTATGTATCATCTGTTACCATGTGGCAAAAAATGAGCTGCTAGGCATCTGTCACCCTCAACAATTTTATTAATTAATTCTTAACGGAAGCAGTTTCATGTTGTATTTACACTTAATTACACCTGCTCTCCAGCTGTGTTGTAGCTGCCTGTGATACATGCCAGTGTTCTTTTGAAAGAGGAAGCTCTTATAGTTCAAGACCAAAGTATACTCCAGCAAATCGAGGCAGGAATTTGTTTGAATTTAATTTTATTTGTGTAGCGCCACTTCATAAAATAACATGATCTCAAGGCACTTAAAGGTCAAGCATAGAAAGGTCAAGACCTTATTTACACATTTATGCATCTGTTTATGATTGAATGACGTCTCCTTCTCATGTCTTCCAGACACCATTTGGTCTTATCCGCATGACAGTGGTCGTGGTGCCTTTCCTGTATGTTGGAACACTAATCAGCAAGAACTTTGCTGCTCTTTTGGAGGAACATGACATCTTCGTCCCTGAGGATGATGATGACGACGACTGAGCTAACCTCAGTAAATGGTTAAGTCAATTGTACACCGGCCCCACCTTCTTTAATCTTTAAACATTTTTGCTGGGAAAGTTTGTGGACAATCTCATCTGTAATATAAGGGTGTAGGTGATACAGTTGTAGTGATGACAAGTGGAAAGTTTGAAAGCTGACGTTTGTCCTTTTTCTTTACATTCACAGGTTCTTTGAAATGCTGACTGAAAGCATAACCCATTAACCTGCATGAGGAAGATGGAGAATATGGGGCATTTCAACATCCAAACACATCCCTCTACCTCCCACCATCTCACTGCCCTCTTTTCAGCTACTTATGTTGTTGTCATGGAATCATTTTAGAAATCTCATATCATGTGAGGCTATTACAACTACAAGTTTTGTCCTCACTCTTGTTTGCATGTGTATGCCTGTCAACCCAATAAACAGACGTTTACATCTGGAAAAAAAATGTTTTTAATTCTTAGCGGTGGTTTGAAAGTACACATTAGTTTCCATAAATATTTCTAAGCCACATCTGGTCATAAAAACAAAAACAGTTATTGTAAGTTAATGCTGTTATATGTTATAGTGGCTTGCTTTGATTCTGCGGGTACATTTTAACTGTCCTCATTTCTCAGGTCTGTCTTGGTCCTTCTTGAAGTGCAGTGTTGGTTAGTCTCAAGTGTTCATTGAGAGAGCTCATTTCCAGCTGGCTACGGCCCTTCAGGTCACTCAACTCCACGTAGGCCTCCTTATAACGCCCATAAGCTTCTTCTTTTTCCTAAGATCAAAGTTGAGACAGTCAAGCATACAATGTTGGAGTAATTTATTTTTAATCAAGAAATCATGAAAAAAAACATACCTTTTTAAGAGACTGCAACTCATTCTGCAAACAGCTGATTTCTTTTTTAAGAGACTGGACCTCACTGTCTTTTGCTCTCAGCAGCATCTGAAAGACAACACATTAATAAGATGCATTGCAGTGAACCAGTATTTCAAATTCACTTGTTATGTATATAACTTATATATAGTTATTTAGCAACCATATTGGTGGAGTTTTATGTTGCAGGTGGCGCATTAAAACTCAAAGGATTTTTAGTTTTTCCACTGTTGTTGGCTGTTGAAAAAACATGATAATCCAAATTGACTGACTCTGAAGAGCTGACCTGGCTCCTAATATCAAAATAAATGGCCAATGCTGGGCTATTGAAAAACAACAATTCATTGAATCAGGTCATTTTACTATAACTAATGAATTATAAATATTTCATCTTTAATGTCTCCCAAATGATATAAAATCACCCTAAAGTTTACACACTGGACCTTTAATAAACATGAAAAAGCAATGTAATTTGGTTACCTAAAGTACAGAGAACATGTACTACATTATTATTGTGAAATACTATGTGCCTTATTTCAGGCAGTAGGTGGCACTATATGCTGCAACAGGCTGTGACTAACCACACACAAATGAGGCCAACTGGAAACAGGAAGGTGTGACAGTTGCTACAGGGAGTTACTGGTGATATAAGACAAAAAAAGAAAAACTGCTGTTATTAGTTTTAAAGTGGTTTTACAATACCACCGTGCATAAATCAAATGTTGCTCAAAATTGCATCTCCATGACAACATTACTGTCAACGTTTGTCCTTGAACGTTTTTTTTAGTGCAATAAGTGAAAGTGGGTTGGACTTCAGTGAGAGTTAGAGATGTTTTAGAGTCACCTACTTTCACATGAGATGACATTGCATATCTAATTTGGTCACAAACGTTGAAATTAAATTCTCTCAGTACCTCTACTTCTGATGCAGTGTGCTCAGTGCTGCCCACAGACACCATGTTCGACCTCTGACCTGTGATGAAATAACGCATGCGGCTCATCTCCTCTGCTAGTTTGGCCTTGAGCTCCTGAAGAAATAAAGTTTAAAGAGAGACATTTACCTCATGTTAAGTCATGGAAGTCAGGAAAGTTTGTGAACTGAAAGTTGATTGTGACACTTTTTATAACATAACCCTATTAGAACATAAAGACAATCTGATCACATAAACAATAAGGGCTGGGATGATATGCTTTTTGTCACAATTGCATCACGATAACTGGGTAATGATTTGTATTACAATTCTCATTTATTGCATTTCTATTGATGTTTGACAGTATCAGTAATTGTGACTTTCTTTTTCTCCTTAATCCAAAATTGAATGATACATTTCTTGACACAATGTCATATTTCCAAAAACAATGTGCAGAGCATGTCATTTACAGAAACTGAATTTCTGACAGTTAACTGCTACATTTAGCTGCCCCTGCTATCAGTAAAATAAACACAATCAGGCCAAGTAGAAAACAAAGTGTTTGTTTGTCTTTGCCTACTGAGCTAGCGCTGTAAGAAAATAAAACGCAATGCTGGGCATAAATGAATAGAGCTTCTTAAAACGGGACACGGCACAAATTTGTGCCTTCAAATAAATCTGCTTCAACATGAAACAGAATTTTTTTTTCATAATCCCAGATTGCAGATGCAGAGGAGGTACATTTGCAACTGGTACTCTTATAGGATATACAGCATAGCATGTAGTGAATATAAACCTTGTTCTCTCTTCGGAGCTGCTCCAGCTCTCTCTCCTTGTGGCCGAGCTCTGTCTCTCGACTCTTGCTGCTTTGCTCAGTGCGACTCAGCTCCAGGCAAGTCTGAGAGTAATGTTCTGACAGCACATCTAATTCACTGTGCAAAATATCCACTGGGGGCCTGGAACACACACACACACACACACATACACACAAACAAACAAGTTATGGAGCAAATTATAGTACACCAAATTGTCATACAAGGGGTCATGGTTGAGTGCAGAACATCTAAAGCCTGCAGCAGAAGGCTGTGAGACAAAGCATGATTACAGAGTGCCTGTAAAGAAAACTTACATGTGCCTCCTGTATGAAGACTCCACATGTGCGCCTCCTCCCGACAACCTCCTGGCCTTCTCCAGCTCTTTCTCAAGCTCATCTCTGTGAGTTGCTCTCAGCGCCCCCATGGCTTTATTTAAAAGTGGGTTAGTTAATTTCGCAATCATCCACAGCATGGAAAATTAGATTTGGTTTCGCAGAACAGCTTTAAAAACAAGACACAGCAGTTAAATATACCCCTCTATGATACCAAGAAGATAACATCAATAAACAATATTATTTAAAAAGATACAAACACAAAGTGCAATAACAAAGTGTTTACATCTCCTCCCTGTGAGTAAAACTTCAAGTGCAGTGCAGGTGTAAAGTATAATATTGAAAATACATTGCAATTCAGTGCAGTTTTATATTACAATTTGTTTTTAAACTTACTAACTTGGCAGCTTTAGTAACTAGTTTAGTACTGAATGGATTCAGATTATCAATGCAGTATGAAACAGAACACTTAACTACTAAAGTAAAATGTTAAATGCTTGACTCTCATGAGACTATGTCTGCTCTGTGACACTGCTGTATTACCTCATTAAAATATCTACATAGCTGTATATGATTGTGAAGTAAAAGAATCACAAATGAAATGTTGAGACGTGACAGAGTAACATGTGATAATGGTAACTGTAAAAAAATATTTGTTATTGTGAGGAAGGAAAAAATATAATTGTTTGAAAACTGTTCTGAACATTTTAGCAGGGCCAGAAATGTTACCATGTAAATCAGGCATAATAAAAATGCTTACAGGAACAAATGCTTGAATAGTGTTACTGTAAAACTCCTGCAGTCACTGTTGCTTGACTCACCCTTAGCAGCTGCCTCTCTCTCCTCCAGCAGCATCTTGTCTCTCTGCTTCTCCAGCTCCATGATCTCCCTCTTGTGTTTCTCTTGCAGCTCCTGCAGTGCTTTCTGATGGGCAACTTCCATGGCCTCCAGTGTGGCCCTACAGGGGGCCCTGGGGCCACAAGGACTCTCCACCTCCATCCCCATGGCTGCACGCTCTCTCTTAATGCTGTCAACTTGCTTTCGAAGAGAGAGGGCCTTCATGGGAGATGGATTTGTGATCAATGTATGGGGAGAAAACATCATGATTGCTTAGAAAACACTTAGTATTTTTTATTCATCACACGAGCAGCTGTAACTTCCTTCTTACCTCCTTTTGAAGAACTTCGGCTGCATTAGTTTGAGTGCTCGGGACACAACTGACAGATGGAGGAGGTTCCTTTGCGTTTGTTAAATCTGTCTTTGAACCAGTGACACGGGGTTCAGCCTCCTTGGGGCTGAGGCTTGACTCATAGTTGTGGGTGGAAACTAGGGGCTGCGATGCCTGTGGGGTGCTTGACTGATTCTGAGCTCCAATGAGCGACTGTGCACTCATGTCACTAAATGACAGCGTCTCGAATTCCACCCACTTCCTGTTGACCTCTGAGTCCATGGTTTCAATGACAGGCACTGGTACACTCCCCTTTTTAAGCTCCATCGAGTCCCACCTGCTGCCCATCTCACTGAAGGAGACCCCCTCCTCAAACCACTTGTTTCTCTCCTCCAATCGCTTCGCCTGCTCTCTGTCCCAGCCTTCCCCTTCTCCTCTCTGACTGGCTGGAGAGAAGTCTGCGTGCTGATGCCCGTCTACAGTTTGGCGGTGGTCGGCCTGATGGGAGTTTGCAGCTGTGTTGGTGGAAGTGGTTGGTTCATAGTGTGAGTCCCTGCAGGTGAGAGCAGTGAGAGGTTGGTATGACGACGGTCTAGAGGAGAGGGGGTTCTCTTTCTCACTGCCGGTGTCTGATTGGCTGGGGTCAGAGTGAGGGAACAACAGGAGTGTAGAGTTACACATCAGAGGAAAGATGATAGAGGGGGTTCACAAGAGACAGACCACCCAGCCACATCGACTGCATTTCTGCACAGTGATTAGTTTCAGGAATTCAGGAATGTTGTTTATTTTGGCAGAAATATAAACAAATTATACCTACTAAGGCTTCACCATATGGGATATCTTAAATTTGCAAATTACTGATCATAATTATTGTTATTATTGTTATAATAATAATAATAATAATAATAATAATAATAATAATAATAATAATAATAATAATAATAATAATAATAATAATAACAATTGGTTATCATAGGCCAGTGATGTAAATATTGTGTTACATTTAGTCTGCGTATATAAAATGATGAATTACTTAATCTTAATGGTTCAGTGAGTAACAATTAGGGTTTATTTGCACTAACTGAATAAACTACCAATAAGAATGCTTGTATAAGTATGTAATAAAACAAAATAATTTGGGTTTTGTAGCATTATTGTTGCTTCCAATACATTATATTTTGCTCATAATAATACTGAACTTTATTTTAGGAACACTCTTAGTGTAGTACTTTCACTGGGCCACATTGTGTTCAATGTTGTATTGTTGATTTTACTTCAGTAAAATGTCAAATACTTCCTCCACTGCTGCATCCAAAAATAAAGTCAGACTCACTGCCTGTTGTTTTGGATTGCCTGCTTTAGTAACTTCACCCAGTTCCGCCGTATTCTGGAGGTCACAGCAGAGAGAGTGAACACTGCTCGCTTTGTCTGGAGGAGATCAAAAGACAAAAGGCAGGGCAAAGACACACACACACACACACGCAGTTAAACAGGAAGCAGCCAAACATGATGTGGTAATGGGGAGGCTTATGTGTCCAACTGTCCACCTGTCTTGCTAGACAGTACAATGGACTGTGCAAAACACAGCTCCAATCACATACTTGTATTTGGAGTCCATAGTTGTTGTCTACGTCACAGTCTGACACATTCACACAGTAGGTGAGGTCGATCTCTCCGTCCAGATCATCTGACTGCAGCACAAAGAGAAGAGCTCAGATTCAGTCAGGTCAA
This sequence comes from Solea senegalensis, assembly GCF_019176455.1. Classification (NCBI taxonomy): domain Eukaryota; kingdom Metazoa; phylum Chordata; class Actinopteri; order Pleuronectiformes; family Soleidae; genus Solea; species Solea senegalensis. The sequence goes on along the minus strand of NC_058026.1, from coordinate 8,639,147 downwards.
ATAAGGCTGCAGCCCAAACATCAGTCACAGTCACACGTGATGGCAAAAAGCTGCATTTCAAATCATGTGGACAGAAATAATAATTATTGCTTGTACTCATCAAGTCATACCTCATCAGCCTCTGAGTCTCTGTAGTACCTTAGTGAGGAATCACCCAGCACAAACCAGTGTTTCCTCCACTGAGCAAAACACAGTAAACATGGACAATTAAACTATAATAATAGTATATGATTATCTCAATTATGCCTTTTGTATCTGTCTGGTTGTGTGTGGTGTGTGATATTCTCTATAATGTCAAAGAGAAGAATTGGGTTTACCTTTCCATGTTCATCCAGCCTTGACATCCACCCCTTAATGTAACATCTGCAATTAGAGTATAAAGAGAGCATAAGGAACAGACTCTATGAGAGCATTCTGTAGTGGTTTGGCTGTGAACTTGAACAGGAAACGGAAACTGTTAGTGGCAGACGAGCATGTCATTGTGAGACAAGGCCAAGATTCTGAATCATAGTGAGGCGAGCAAAATATTACAGCATGAAGAGTGGCAAATGTGTGGCAGAATAAAGCTCAAAAACCAAGACGTGCAGCATTTACAAACTTGGATCGACAAAGCGGAGGTAACTGGGAAGAGATAGAGGAGCCGATGAAAATATTATGCTGTTGGAGCATTTTAGCACAGAATAACAGAAAATACTCACCGCGCATCGTGTTGTGACCATCACATATGTGGGGGGAGACAGAAATGGAGAAATGGAGATGACAAACACTATTATGTGAAGTGAAAAGAAAGAGGATGTCACTAAAGTGGCATCACATGTACAGTAGCTCTTATGATATGGAAACAAAAAGGCTGTGAGCTGCTAAAAACTTTACTGCGCTGGAAAAACAAAAACATTTGAACATGTCATTTTTATGACCATCCATCTCTTGGTTTTATTTGTTAGCTCAGCTGTTTTAGGGGTGACTCTGCAGTGCTGGGAACACAGGATACACTGGCTTGAACCATCCTGCTATCTAATAATAAAGAAGATAAATCATACGAACACGCTGCCCTAAAACACGGAGTGTAACTAATGGCTTCATACTGTGGGGCTGGAGGGGCACCTGAGGTAAAGCAAAGCCAAAATAAATATCAAGAAATGATTTTAGCATGAATGCATGCATACCGTACCATTTATGCTGACACATGTGGACTGTTCTCACCTGTGTTTGCAGATGCTCAGGAGGAGTTCGCTCCTTCAGCTTTGAAGATCTATGCTTTCCACTTTGATTATCTAAACTCTTAAATAGAATAAGCAGGTGAGGATTCAGTTTGTGCTTCCACTTTAAAAAAAAAAAAAAAATTATTATGTTGTTGTTTTTGAAAGTAATTTCACTGTACCTGTGTGTGAACAGATGCTGTTGACTGTCTTCGAGATGATCGTCCATTCTCAGAGTCCCGACACTTCTCCCGTCTGTCTCTTCCTCTCTCTCGAACTCTGCCCCTCTCATCTGGCTCCAGCCTTGAGCTGTAGACATCTATTTCATCTTGGTCCCTTTAGAATGTATTTTATTTAGAATAGGGCCATTGCACATTAATAACTTTCACCATGTAACCATGCCAGATGCCTCTTACTCCCCTACATCAACAATTTGCTACACTATCATTGTATTTCACTTTTCTTTCCAGCTGCTAAAGAGAGGTCAACCCATGATTCAGCAGTTAGTTCTAACCTGAATGTCCTGATTCGGTGGTCCCTGCAGGGACTGGGGCTCTGGTTCCTCCTCCGCAGTCCAGCAAACTCTTCTTCGGACTCCAGATAGATGGTTGGAATCGCAGCCAGAGCTATGTAGTCCTCCATGGTCATCGCCACCTTAGATTCATAAAAGGTTCATCTTTATTTTACATGATGTCCAATCCAAGCACTTTTAATCAACCACAGTGGACCAAGATACATCTAAAATAACTCAAATGAATTAAAAGATATCTTGATGTGGAGAGTTATCAGCTACATCAAATGAAATGGAAGGTGTTGCCTGAACCTATAACCTGAACATAAACTGAATTACTGGTTTGAGTAATTCAGTCGAAGCAGTTGGTCGAAGTATTATGAAGAGATGTCCACTGCAAATGTATGATTTTCAGAAATAACACTGTCTGTAGTTCTATGTCACCTTGTGTTTGCATGTAAAAAAGAAAATCATATTTATATATCTAAATATGAGAAGTAGTACTACCAAAACATTTATGTCTAAATAACATTTGAGCAAAATGACAACTACAACCTACAACCAAGTATTTAGACATGATCTGATGTTACTAAATTGCAACTAACATAATGTTCTTCAAACCTCCTTTATCCTAGCTTCACATGAAACTATTCAGAGGTTCTATGGGATGGACCACATCCCACTTTGAAAGCCTAGATTATAAAATAATGTCATTTTAATTCAAACGTTAAAGGGGAGTTTCTTTGTTGAAATGAATAGTAGTAACAAGGGTTGGCTGTTGTTGTTGCTTTGTAAATTTATTGATGTATATTAATGAGAATTCAACTGTAAATAATCCACCTGTTATCGTCCAATTATAGTTGAGCAGTTGGGAGTTGCAATGGTGTCTAATAGGCTCTTTTTTTAAACCTATAGTAAGGTGAAGAGTCTCCAGTCTCAAGTTAAGTTGCAGGTGAGGTAACTGACCTACAACAATGCAAAATTTAAATTGAACGTGTGCAGAAACTTTCAAAGCAATCAATTAAACTGTTGTTACATGTCAAGTAAAAACAAAACTATACTCACCTCCTCAGGTTCTACTTCCGATTTCTTGGGTTCAGAGGTCAACAAAGCATCCATTCCTCGTCTCATGTTGCTACTGCTTCTGTCACCACTGAACTTATTATTCCCCTCAATGCCCTTATCAGTTTCAGTGACTGCAGCATGGGACACGGCATTGTCAAGCACCTGAGAGTCCACGCCTCGTCTTGATGTCGAAGACCCACGTGATGATGGTGGGAGGCTGAGTATGGAGTGTGCAGAACCCTGCCATGAACCTTGAGAAGGACTCAGTCTGCTGTCTCTGGAGTGAGAATCCTTCTGTGAGGTGGGGCTATGTGTGCTGTAGATGTTCCTCACAGATGTTTCTGGTGATACCTCTCGGCTGTTAGAAGTGCGAGTGTTGGCAGAGCTGTTCACATTTGTTCTGGTTCTTGGAGATGCTTGAGAGCCTTTGTATGAGTTTTGCTGAACAGCTGAGGAGCCACGGCGAGAGATGAACTCCAGATTTCTGTAGAGTTTCTCAGAGTCCAGACTGTGTTTGACTGAAGCTTGTGATGGACTCCTTGACTCTCTGCTGCATCCCTTTTGAGCATCATAATCTCCGTTCTGGTAGTGGTATGAGTCGGTGTGCCTGTGAGACGAAGGGGCCCTCAAGGGGGAGCCAGTTCGAGAGATGAGGGACTCCCTTCTGCGAGATGGACTGGACCGGCCTGATGTGCGGTGAGAGGGAACATGCGATGGGAGCTGAGAGGAACCACGTGATGAGACATGTGACCGAGCTTGACTCCTAGAGAGGGAGCTCCCCCTCTGCGGCCCTGAAGGAGATTCGGGTAACTTGTAGCGATCTGGACTCACAGAGCTGTGACGGGTTGGAGAACTTGTCTGTGAGTCAGTTCCACGTCTGAAGTTGGAGTGGTATGTGTATCTCTGTGGAGATTCACTCCTCCAAATTTCTTGCGTGTACGTCTCTGTGTTCCTCCTCTGGGACGGCACACCAAGGTTGACATTTCTGTAGGGGACGCAGGCCTTGGGTTCAAGAAGGTAGTTGCTGGGTAGAGCATGCCCTCTCTCATAGTAACGGAAAGTCCGTTTGTTGACGTCCTCCGTCTGCCGCTCACGCTCACCTTTTCTGTCTGGAGAAAAGTAGCCACTCTCCTGCTCCCTAATTCCTCTGGACTCTGAAAATCATAGAAGCCTTAGGTCATTGATGTACTGTATGTAAACAGTAAGAGAACATAAGCACATCATAAATGACATTGCACTCTCTGACCACTCATCAGACAGAGAGTATAGACAGAGAGTACAAACTGCCTCTTAATGCCTCCACATGGAAACAACCTAATGTATTTAGTCCTGCTGAAGTTCAAATTATTTAAGTGACTTAAAATCTGGGAAAGGGGGGGGCCACATGGTTGGTGTAGTGGTTAGAAGCAAAAAGACTAGGGTTAGAGCCCCAGTTGGAACAAGGGCCTTTCCGCATGGAGTTTGCATGTTCTCCCTGTCTCTGCATAGGTTTTCTTCATCCCACAGTCCCAAAACATGCAATATGGGGATTAGGTCAATTGACCGTAAGCGTGAGAGTGAATGGTTGTTTTTCGCTATATGTGGCCCTGCGATGGACAGGCAAACTGTCCAGGGTATGACCCTGCCTATCGCCTTATGTCAGCTGAGATTGGCACAGCACCCCCCTCCGGTGGAGGATAAAGCGGTAGAAAATGGATGAATAAACATGGGATGGTTTTTGGTGCCAGATGTGCTGGTCTTAATTTTTCACAAACTGCTACAGAGAATGGTCTGAAAAAAGATAATGTGTCCATTGAATGGCAATTCTCTGGGTTTAAATGCCTTACTGATGCCAAAGGTCAGATAAGACTGGTTTGAAATAAATGTAATTTAATAGTTACTCAAATCACCACTTGTTACAACCCAGGTATACAGAAGACCATCTCTGAATGCACACATTGAACCTTAAAGCTTAAAACCTGTTACTTTATAAGGTGTCCTCTGAACCTAACCTAAAGTGACTTGTGTTTGTACTTTGTACTGTTTTTATGAATGTATGAATATGTCCTGTTATTTTGGGTTCTGGCTCATATTTTTTTTATCTGTGACTGACCTGATGTCCGGCGGGACCTGTCTCTGCTCCTCCTCTCGTCCATCCAGGATTTATCAGTGCCTCGTTGGGGAGAAGGGTCCAGTCGGGTCATATCTATTTGTGCCACACCACAGTGGCTCTCTGAGCTGAGGGATCGGCTCCTCTCTGGACAGCCCCACTGGTTTGGACAGCTGGAGGAGGTATAGTAAAGAAGCTGGTACAAACTAAGAAATTGAAATGAATAAACATGTACGCTACGTACTGTTATAAGGGGCTGAGTTGAAAATGCAATAATAAGATATTACTCACTCCTTAAACTATGTCTACCCACTATAGTGTATGTAAGAATGCTGATTAGTGCTCTCAACTTAATTTATGTTTTGTAGCCAAACCAAAAACCAGCCAAAACGATTATTATTAGGTTAATGGAAGGGTGAGCAGAGGAGTTCTCTGATTGTCACCATCTGCAGTCTCATCATTATATGTCACTAATTCTTACACACTGGACCTTTAAATATAAAAGAAACAAAGCATATCCTTTAACATATGACAAAATGCCTATAGGCTTAAGTGTCAGTCTGTATGTGAGAATATTTTTAGGTCCGACCTACATATGCACTCTGTAAAAGTTATCTCTAAAAGTGGATTTGGAAAATCAGGAACTGGATGGGCACCTGGATTGTATGTCAGTGACACAGATATTGAGTTCCCACTCAGGACTCAGGCTGCGGACAAGACTCCACTCATAAGTCCAGCCACTGCTGACATCATCATCATCATCATCACTACTGGCGCTTGTGGTAACCTCAGAAAAAGCGTGATTGTCGTCATCTGTTTCCTGGTGTGGGGAGAAATAAGTTTCAAGTTTTAAGACATTTTGAAACATCATTTGGGGCCAAACTTGACTTTGAAACTTAAAAACAAAGGAATCATTAGGAAGTAAAACATTTAAAGTTGGTCCTATGAACTTCTTATAGAGCCCAATTTAACGTTGACCGTTAAATGGCTGTTTCTTCAGATTCCCTCAGTTTCCACATGTGACAATGTTTTAAAACATGTCCCAACAGATACACATTCATACTGTCATTATGATGCCCAAACAAAAAGCACAACACAGCATCCACTTTAAGGTTTGAGTCCTTTGTCTCACATAGAATAATCAACAATACGAAACAGTAACTTTCACAGAAAACACCACTAAAAAGCCAACAACAACCACCTAAATTCAAAACACTGAGACATATTTCACTTACTCTGACAACTCACTGTCCTTTCAGCCAACTCTGCTGTCAAGGCTTCCAGCAACTATCTTCCTTCCCTCCTTCTTTCTTCTAGCTGAAGCAGTTCATTTAGACTCGGCACGTAACAGCACGTAACTCAAGCTAGCCTCTGCTCACGCTCATCATTATTTCATTGCTCTGATGCTTTTGCGTTACAAGAACCGCCCACTCTTCAACCTCGTCTTCTCATCTTCTTCTCGATCCCACCATCAGTTTGTCTCATTTCTATAAACTGTGATAACAATTGAACACATAACACAGTTACTTGGTAACAAGGTTTTATTTATTATCTATTATTCTATTTATTGTTGCTGGTTTAGGTATTTATTATAGCCTATATTTATTATTCTATTCTAGACCTGAGTAGGAATTTTCATTCTCCATGTTTTTAACATAATGAATGACAATACAGTGAACTTTGATCCTTGAGAATTTTTTTTGTCTTACTCCCACTGTACACTTTAACTTAAGTGGGTCAGTGTTGTGTGAGGGGGCTTGTTTGCATGCCTCATATGGGCGTCTCAAATTTCAACTCATTCCCCAAGGATAGCGATGAGTTTTCATTAATTAATGACACAGAATCAAATGCCACTTTGTCGTAGTGTCCTCCTCCTGCCACCTCCACACTGGTTTCAGTGGGTGATTGTGTAATTGGTTGAGCTCATCACAGCGTGGAGAGTAGAGTCACTGTCAGTAAAGGAAAACAAAACAAAACAATGGAATATAGTTCATAAGATTAGATTACTATTTTTGTACTGATCACTAATCCTTATCAACACCAAACAAGTTTTACTGTGTTTTGGAGTTTTTCAAAGACAGAGTCCCTTCCGTCAAACAAGTTTCAGTCTTTTTGTCCCAGTTTGATCAGTTATTAAAACCACTCATTCCATATGTCCTTCTATACACTCAGTACACAGCTTATATCAAGTATAGTTTTAGATTGTTTTGCACTTGGTTCACTTTAAAGTACTTGCAATAGTCGGAGAGCAATTATGTTGTTTTCTGCTTGAATCTTGGATCTTGAATGGAGCATGGCGGGTGAATAGACGCTCAACAACCCAACAATAGAGTATAGGAAAGTGAGTTACTTCATGCAATTAGTTTTTTCAGAGCACTGTTCAGGGAAGATATGGTTTTATGGTTAATAAAACCACATCTCAATGGTTTCACAAATATATTCACATAGTTGAGTGTGATTAATGTATGTACCCGCTCTTGTAGACTGTCCTCTTGTGCAGCAGCAGCAGTGATGTTGCTGCTGAGGTGCATGTGATCAGGCCGAAGGCAGGAACTGCAGCGGGAAGGGTCAAAGGTGTTGGGCTGGAAGTGATAGCAGTAGTAGTCCTCAGCAGGGGGCGCCATGTTGATCCTGCTGCTGACATTGAAATCTGAAGGGTTTGGTTGGGTATTCTCCTCCTTTTTTGACTGACCGATCACCTGCTGAAGTTCAAATCAAGCATCAGAACGAGGAAGAAAGGTTATTTGTGTGACTTTGATTGTCACTGGTGCTGGACAGGCTGGTCTGAGAAACTGCTGATGTAGTGGGATTTATTTTTGACACTACTATCTTTAGGGTTTACAGAGAATGGTCAGAAAAAATGAGAGATATTCAGTGTGTCTGGACAAAAAAGCAGTGTTGATGTCAGAAGTCAGAGGGGAATGACTAGTATGACTGGTTTGAAATTATAGAAAGGCAACAGTAACTCAAGTTTGTTACAAAAAAGGTTGAACACACAACATGTTGGACTTTGAAGTGGATTTACTATGGCAGAAAGCTCAACTGGGTGCCACTTCTGCCAATTTATTAGGTGTCCTGTGTACCTAATAAAGTGGCAGATGAGTGTACCTATCAGTGAGTCATGCCTCTATGTTACTAACAATGTAGGAAGATATCAGATAGTGTTACACTGCTGAGGGGAGGATTCTAACATAGAAAGAATCCTCCACTATAATGTACCTAAGGATCACATATACATTTCTAATATTAAATGACAACATTCTTTACCTTGCAAAGTGATGCAGAGTCTTCATTTCTTCAGCCAAAAAAGGTGAAACGGTGTTTTATCTCCAAGAAAAGATCCTCCTTTACTGAAAGTTCACTATCTAGTGTGCTGTCACGGAGGCTGCGGACCGGCCTTTTGTCTGAAAACAAACCTTCACGGGCCCAGTATGTTGACTGCGTCCTATCAGATATCGTCATCTTTAGAAAGTGAAATGTGGCACTGACAGATGTCTTATGGACAGTGGTGGGATAGCTTGCTGCACAGATGGTGTCTCTGGCAGAGTGTAGCCAACAGGGAAAATAATGATAAAGGCCAAAAAAGTGAAGTGTAAACTTCAAAAGGCCATGGATACAGACATACACACTATTTGAAGCACTACTTTTTTACATTTTCTCTCCAAAGTAAAACAATACAGACGCTATCACCAAGGATTAGACAAACAGAACACTACTTAAACAACTTTATTTTGCACATTAGAGAGGTGACATAGAAATGTGTTAACAATAAAAGGATGATATTTTAAAATGTTACCTGGCCGTTTTATCGCTGCCGATTCCTACTTCAGAGTCCATGTCTGAAAGCTGTTGACATAATTAGGTGACTAAATTCCCATCAGGAGAGAGTGGGAGTGCTGACTGAGACTGTTTTTCAGGCTTTAAACAAGCCACAGGAGGCGGCCTTTATGAGTCTCAGCAGAGCCACAGGTGAACAGTTCACACAAACCAGGGATGCACACAAACTGAGGACAAACAGGAACAAGTGAATGTGTGTGCGCATCGATGTAAACTTAGAACGCCACTGTGACGTTTTCTTGAGGATTAATTACAGTTTCATAAGCAGCCTACATTTTGTCAGTGATATCACATGAGAGATCCAACACATGAGAGTTTAATTAAACATCTCTAGCAAGTAAAATGACAATTAAGGAGAGTTATTTTTGTCCTCAGCTGTGTCTCATGCACGCTGTAGCTACATTCAGCTGCTCTGGTTCTAGAGCCAGTATCCATGGAAATGTCGTAGGAAAAGTTTGGCTCATATAACTTCAAACTAACTAACAGGCAGATAAACATTTGATGACTGCATCAGAGCTACATCATCTCTCTGATTTCCTGCTCAGCTTTTAATATGCAGGGCCAGAGATTCAAACAACCCGAGTTTATCTACGTGATTAGAAGAAAGATGAAGAATAGACTTTAACTTAATATAAACAATCATAACAATCAAGTATTGATCACTATCGGTACCTTTTTTTAATGTAAAGCACTGTAGCTGTGTATTAGTAGTATTATTATTTATTGCCACATTTTAAATATTGCATATGAGAATGTCAGTGTTGTTATATCGCTGTCAAAGTGAGGAATGAGGAATAACAGAATAGAGGCTGTAAAAGTTAGTCACACAGAGAGGAAAATTGAATGCAGGTTGTATCAAAACAGCATCAGTCCCAATGTTGTCAGTCTAATTTGTGAAGTACCAGTGAAGCTGACAAATAAATCTTTCTGTTTTTCACAGTATACTGCAGTTTAACCATTGCCATATTGTTTTTGTTTGGGTTTTTTTCAAATCAGAAGACACTTTTGGTGTGGTTTGGAGTGGGTGGAGGTGGCAAAAAATAGTGATGTATCTTCCTGAGAGTGTGAGAACCGGCAGGTCACTGTGTTTGACAACTGACAACATAGAGACACTGAAAAGGTTCCTTTTGTTATGTTAATTTCCCAGAAACATGCAGATTTGGGGATTAGGTAAATTGGACACTCTAAATTGACTGTAGGTGTGAGTGTGAGAGTGGATGGTTGTTTGTCTCTATGTGTCCCTGTGATGGACTGGTGACCTATCCAGGTTGTATCCCGCCTTTCACCCTATGTCAGCTGGGATTGGCACCAGCGTCCCCCACGATCCCATGTAGAGGATAAAGCGGTAGAAGATGGATCCATGATAGTGTTTGTGTAATTACTCTCCCTGCCAGAAGGGGGAGAGAAAAGTAGGTTCAAGTAAGAGATTCTTGAGTCAGCTGAAAACAAAATATGAGAAACAATATAGCACACATGACGTGTTGGTGTTGTAAAGAACACTGTACACAGTCTTTATTTAGAGTAAATGTATTCATCCACTGGGAGTGGTTGCCCCCCCGCCTCCTCACCCTCCTCCTGCCTCCCTCGGCCTGCTTTTCTAAAAACATGATGACCTGGATCAGCTCTCAAAGTGAGAAACGAGGCAGCTGCCTGCTTCTGAGTAAATTGTCTCTCGTGGTACTGGAGGCGGAGTCATCAGGCAGGCAAGGGCCCCAGAGATCCAGAGACGGTCGGCACTACAGAAAATAGCACCCGTCATCTGCTTATCAAATTTAAAATGGACTGAGGGGCAGAGTTGTTAACGGTGGTGTTGGTGGCTTTTGGTGGTGTTTTCTTTTTTTCTCACTGACCTCCTCAGTCAGCCTTGCTAGTGACTGAGACAGAAATACAGACTTTCCTCCTGAAAAGTATGCCAAAGAAAGTACATTAATATCTCACCGCCACCTAGATCAGCGTCAGTGAGGACGGTGTTTCCTTCACCTTTTTCAGCTCAGTGTCCTGCTGAGGACTTGACACTCTCTAATTAGAGTCGTTGACAGTCACACCGTGGCTGAAGAAGAATATGCTGAAACAGGTTTTTTACTGCATTACAATTTTTTTTTTATCATACATCCTTGGGGCAAGTGCAAGTGCTAAAACTTTGTGTACATTCACAGTCATCAAACTGTTTCACACAGAAGTAACAACTTTTGTTTCATTCAGACTGGTAACATGAAGGACACTGTGTTCCTTCAAGCATGATTTACTCTCAACCCACTCATTCTCTCTGTACACCCACTCAGTTAACCCTTAACCTCTGGCTTGTGCCCACACGGTTCTCTCTTATATGACTGCTCCCCAACTTCCCACCTACACACTGCAACACCCACATCTTGTCTCATGGAACTAAAAAGAAAGGAGTATTAAAAATAAACCATGGTACATGAGGGTGTGTGTGTGTGTGTGCGAGCGCGCGCAAGCCTGTTTATTTTTATGCAAGATAAAGAACAGAAAAAATGGGGAGAATTGGTTTCCATGGAAACTAAAAGAGTTGTGTCTAATTGGCAGTGACATCTCAAAGAGGTCTGAAATAAGAAACCGTTTGGACATGGCTGCCATGATGAAACAGCAAGTGGTTTAACTTATAAATGCTTTTGCTTATAGGAAACATAGGCGTTTAGTCTGTCCAAAAATGCTTTTGGCTACATTTCTGGGACAAATTATTATCAGAAACTAAAGTGGGAGAGTTTATTTTGGTGCACAAGTAACACACATCGACTCACAGAGGTTCGGACAGCTATTCTTCTTGGAACACTGCATTGACTTCCATTCATTTACACTAAACAAAGCCTTATCCCTATAACAAGAAGACAAAAAGACAAGGAAGACAACAGCAGTGCATGTAAAATGTTGTTATTGCATATATTTCTGGAGTCTCCAAGAAACTCCAAGGAGGATATTTAAGACCACTTCCCTGTACACGTGCAAGTCTATGCAGTGCGATGTAATAAGGGTTTTCCTGACCTCTACATTGGGGAAACCAAACATCCACTGCATAAACACAGAAGAGCCAGCTCATCTGGACAGGACTCTGCTGTGTAACTACATCTGAAGGACAAGGGACAGGAGTGAAGGGAGTCATCAAAACAAAACTATATACACAATATAACAAAACTAAATGTCAAGTCTAAAGTCACCAAATTCCTGACTGGAGTTTGACTAAATTGCAAACATCTGGAAATTAACACTGGTCTGCGGGATTTACACTGAATTACCAGTTTATTAGCATGTTGCTTAAACTATGGTAGTTTAACACAAAGTTCTCCTTCATTAAGATAATAATATTCCATTAGTCTTTTTGGGTTATTTTCGACCATGTACTTGGTGATGCTGCTGAATTGTATCATGTTGCACTGACAAGTGTTTAGATTATTTAGTCTGCCCTGGATAATATCAAAGTATATTATGCACACATTTATATATATGTATGTATATATATATTTGTATATATATATATATATATATATATATATATATATATATATATATATATATATATATAAAAAAACAACTTAATTATCCTTAAGTCACTTCACATCACTGCTGACACACACTATTTGAGGAGTATCTACAATATAGAATACATATTGTACTATTAGACTAACAGTAAAATGCCTCAGAGACAGGTTTAAGTCTCTGCAGGATATCAGTGCAAGTATCCACAATAGCGTACATAAATAGGACTTAATCAGAGTTCTCTCTCGCTCTAGCACTCTCTCTCTCTCTCTCTCTCTCTCCCACACATGCACATGCACGCTGGCAGGGATTGGGGCAGATGAACAGCCACCAGGCAGGAGCAGCGAATCTGTTCAGCGACTATGGAGCAACAGGACAAAGACCAGACTGGAGACATGTGCAAGTTTGTGCAACACAAAGTCATGACAAAGATGTTCGACTATTAAAAGGGGAAACGAGGAAGATTCGAGGAGGAGAGGACGGTGCCACCTGTAAACCTCCTGAAACGGCTTTTATGGAGGATTGTGATTCACTTTGCAGTAATACCACGGTGAGTATTTATATCAGTCTGTCGGCTCTTTATGGGAAGATTATCAAGAAAAAGTTACACAAAAGTTGTTGTTTTTTTTGAGTCAGATGTATAATTGAGTCAAATCTTAAAAACTGTATAGTTAGAAACTGCCTCTTTCTGTCAGTTCTGTGTAAAAATGAAGCAAACTACTCAGAAAATACAAGCAGTTCTGTGACAGATGGCTCGTGCAGCTGAGCAAGTCAACTGTGAAACATGTGTGAAGTGTAAACAGATAGAGAAAAAATATTTTAAAAGCTAACATCAAGGTTAGTGTATTGTGTGGTGCTCTCTCTCTCTCTCTCTCTCTCTCTCTCTCTCTCTCTCTCTCTCTCTCCTGTGTTCCCTGCTGTCGATTATTCCTGCAGGCTTTGGATTGATTTTCAGCACTGGACAGCTCCTGTGGCCTCATTGACATGAACATACGTCACGGCTGCTACTTAGTTTGCAAACATGCCCCGTCATAACTTCTGGTCGCACTGTCAAAACCATTGATCAGCATTTGTGTGACCTGTTCCTGCAGTGATGCATGTGCAAAGATAAAAACTGCTACATCACTCTGAACTGGTTTAACACATTAGAACATGTTTACTGGCTGAAAGGCCGATTTGTGACCCAGATTTATGGGATAGTTTTAGGACTTCTTTCGACTGGATTGGTATCACGTTCTTGTATGAAAATGCAAACTTTGTGGCACTGTGGGCGTTTTTTATTCATATAAAATATCAGTAATGATAACTCATAAATTACAGTTACTGAAGCAGGAGTAAGGAATGAGCAGCATTAGCTGCTTAAAGTATCCAAAACACTGATAATACAAAACAATTTACGACGGCGAAGGTATTTTCATAACAAGAAGGATTAAAAGTTATAATGATGCACTTAATGTTGCTTCACAGTGTTGAGCCTAAATTAAATATAACAAGACTTAATAAAAAACAACAAACAAATAGTTCTGTTTATTGTTACTTATTTCCATCATCAAGTATGGAAGTAAGTTTATAGGTTTTAAAACTATGATTGTATTATTTATTAATAGTTAATTATTTCTGATACGTTTGGTCTGTCAGATGTTTTTCTTTCATTCAGGCCCCATTTTCTTTTCTGAGGAGACAAGGACATATTGTGGCCCCAGTGTTGTCATCGGGGACATGAGCGCTCATTTTTATAGTTAATTTTAGGACAGCATCTCGTTCAGAGATTTAGAAATATATAAAAAGTTGGAGGACAATGGCAACGCTTAAAGCATAGAATGACCATGAGTTCGTTTTTCCGGTGGCTTTTAATCCAAGGCAGAAAAAGAAGAAGAACAAACTATTTTCTTTCATATATTGTGAGTGCGTGCGTGTGTGTGCGTGTTTAAGTAAATCCTCCACATTTCTGCAAATGGCATTACACATTAAACTTCCCCTGACGTCATAATCTCTTCATCTTAATCTGTATTTTTTATTAGATCTCACACCTGTAAAGCCCTCACTTTATCGGGTTTCTTTCTTTCTTTCTTTCTTTCTTTCTTTCTTTCTTTCTTTTTTACCCCCTCTTTTCTTCTTTCTTACCCCCTCCCCCCGTCCCTTCTCATATCATCAGATCCCAGATTACACAAAAGGTCTTAAAGCAGGTCACACAACAACAACCAGCATCCACCTTTCATACTGTTGTTTGGATCGGTGGAGATTAAGAGACATGGTAATCTAGTGTTTGACGTGGTCTTCCTCTATCATTTTCTCTTTCCATGGGATTATGCTGTAATATACGTCAATTTGGTTCCTCTGACGTACTTGAATCAGAGAAACGTCAGATACAATAATCATTTTTCTGGGGGTAAAAGTTTTTTTTAATTTGTGCGCAGGTGTATTTTATCACACTTTGTACCTTAGTTAGAGTGCTTTCTAAAATGAAAGGGAAAAGGGAAAATAATACACACAGACACACACACACACACACACACACACACACACACACACAGAGTATGTGCATAGTCCCTTGGGAGTGAAGATAGATGTTCCTATGGAGACGGCAAATACAGTAACTATGATCAACCATTAATTACTGTGATTCTCCCTCAGGGCTCTGTTGATAAAAAAAGACATCAGCCAGGTTCACAATGACAACTGTTGGCTGCGTTAATACAAATGTTATGTGATTGCAGTATTGAGCATTCAGTTATTTATTCATTTTTGTCAGAAGCCTTTTTTGTCAGTCATTTGGAGCTTCACTAAAGCACAAGAGCTGTGTCTTTGGTGTCAACATACTGGCACACTGTGTTTTTCACAATGTAAACAACGCTGTATGTGTTAAGGTCAACTTTTCACTGGGGAGAAAACTAATGATGAGCTTGGAAAAGTAAAACACATTCACTTACAAAAAGTATATATTTGTTTTAATTACGCTGGTTGTAATTCTTTAGTTTATGGTTAAACTTAAACAAACATCCCAACAACTCACAGTCACCACTCACTTTTCCCAGAGCTTTAAGATAAAATAGGATTTGCTCAGTTGCCATGGAGATGGATCCCACAACTCAGTTGGCAGCGGAGGCTGTGTTGGGATGGTTTTGTCTTCTTGTATTCCTATTTATTCAACAGTTAGCTTAAGTTGATTTGGTATGATGTTTTTGTTTTTGTTGTTAACCTTTTTTAGCTTACAATAAATGTATTTGTTCCGTTTGTTCTTTAACCTTTTTACATAAATGTGTAATTTGAGAGCAAAGAGAAACACTCACACAGGCCACTTTATCAAGTACACAGTACAACTTTGTCATAACGGGTATTTTTTGAATTAATGTCACCTTTCGAACATTTTCAACAAGTCTGGTCATGCCCCTCTGACCTCTGGCATCATTTTGCCCACAGAGCTGCCGTTCACTGGATATTTTCTCTTTTTCTGCAGCATATGCTGTAAACCATACGGTTGTCGGTGAAAGTTCCAGTAAATAACTTTTCTGTTTCTGAAATAATCGCCAACAACTATGTCAGATTCAAAGACACGTAAATCACTTTTGAACTTCACTCATCAAGTGTAGTGTTCTGGACAAGCCATCACAACTCAACCAGAACATTATAGTCTGTCAGTCATGCCTTCACTGTGAATTGACAACAACTGATCCCACACACGATGACTCTGGAACTGACAACACTGACCTGTCTGAACTGTTATATTATTGGCTGGCGTCTTTAAGAGCTCAGTAAGAAAAGGTTGTTGATTTGCTGTAGCTAGTGCTCTCCTCCAGCTGTGTTGAGCTGACGTAATCATCTGACCTTTTGGGATTATCCAGTCGAAAATCACCCTTCATGCAGCCAATCAGCAGCAGCCGGATCGTAACATCTGTCCTCGGTGTAACAAAGAAAGTCTGGAAGCATCACACACACAAACACACACAATCCCTTCTGTGTGTGTTTGTGTGTTTCCGTGTGCGCAGTCGACGTCACAGTGACCTCGAACAAAACCTTTTAAACTGCAGTGAATTTTTCCAAAGAAAATCCATTATGAACCTTTATGAATGCAGACCTGTCCTGTCAGTAAATTTACATCAGACAAAGAGATTCCCATATTATAAAACATCAACATGTGTGTGTGTGTGCGCGCGGTCATGTGTTGATTATGCAACCTGGTGCTTTTTGAATCTTCTGGTTGCTGACTTGCTGACATAATAAGCTGAGCGAGATTACCCTCCAACCTTGTCATCAGGCCAAACCGCAGATCAATTGTTCCTCTAACAGTAAATTACCACTGATTCATCTCTTTTTTAGACCTTTGTCTCTTCCAATTGCTGTTTGGTTTTCCACCACTGGTTAGCCTGAAGCCACCTGAGGCTAACCACGAGCAAGAATCAGATCAATAAGCTTTCATTACACACAACTGTCTGGTCTGCTCTGTGCATTAGGGCAAATTTTTGATTCCTGTGATTTTAATCTATGCCAGCGGAGTGGCTCTATGGTTGCTCCACCACTTTGGTGATACCTCAGTTTAGATATATGCCTCTTTTTTTCTTTCTCACATAGTTAAAGTTGTTCTATTGGTACTTGAGTTCAAGGCAAGTGCTGGGTAACACCGCTGCAGCTTTGTATTTGAATAGCATAATGAGATGCAGGTGAGCAGGTGAGCAGGTGAACTAGCAGGAGTTGAAACCACCATTAAGGACACACACAGACATAGAGACAGGAAACTGGAAGAAAGGCGAGAAACTAGGAACAGAAAAGACACACCCTGGAGGGGAATCAGCAGAGTCATGGAAGAGTAGACGAGTTTTGCTGTCATAAAACAGAAGGGGAATACTGTTATAGGGTCAACAGAGGGTCACCCTTCCAATCAATCAAATACCAAAACCTCGCTCTGCTGGCACACGAAAAATACATCAATGAGCCAGAGGGGAGGGCGGGTCAGCATGAGGGCAAAGAGAACGGGCTGTGGTGTGTATTTTTATTTTAATGAGCGACTTTATTTAAATACAATTTTCAAAAAATAGACTTTTTTTGACACAACACAAAATTACCAAGAGGTCAGATGAAGCGGGTTTTATGACTTTCATCCATTTTATGAACTCTAAATCTAAAGGTCTGTTCTCAAAAACTGATCGATCTGGTTTGTGTTTGGGTGCCAGAGTGCTGTCGTCAGCTGCTAGTCTGGTGTTGTCTGCACAACAGAGAGAGAGAGAAGGTTTTTGAATGGGGGTCGTAAGAACTCCATGAAAGAGGGTGTAAGGGGGTTACACAACACAGCACACTTTCCAGATGCTAGTTTGCCTGCTCACTTTGCCAATCCCAGCTGACATAGGACAAAAGGCAGGGGGTAGAAAGTGCACTTTTCGAAGAATAGTGAGTTACAGTTAGAAAACTGTATCCCATGCAAAGCAATAGCAATAAAGATGGTCTTTAATGGATCCCAGGGAAAACAGGAATTTAAGACAAGAGAGGAAAGAGGAGTTTGTTGTGGCTTGAACTTGTAGCTAGGTATGGTTGGGTTGGAGTGTTGACGTTGCCTTGTCACTACCCCCATTGCTATTGATGATGATACTTTTTGGCCTTATGAAACAGGCAGCTAGGAAATGACCAGATTGATCTTGGTGCATGCATCCGAACTCTGAACAAAGACACTGCTGATGAGAACGGTCTCAGTTAATCTTAACACACAGGGAAAAAGTAGTATTTACTGTATATTATTATTATTGTTGAAAACTTTAACACAAACAGTAATTATGATCACAAAGAACCCAATAAAAGCATACCTTGGACTGAGCAGTAGAAGGAGCTAGCTGTGGTTGTTTCCTGAGACTGACAGTCAGAGACAATGTGTAGTGGTTTGGAAAGAGTATGGGGGGCAACATTTTGATTGACAACAGACTGGTTAATGGCAGAGAGGTCATAGGATGATTACCCATGTAGACCAAGTAGGATTTGTCTGGAAATTGCTCTGTGGTGGGAAGTGACGTCTATCAGGTGAACTGTGGCCAGATTATTGTGTTTAGTTCAGTCAAACTACAGTTACAGACTTTTCCCCTTGCACTTCCCTCTACCAAGGACATCATGTAACTATGGTGTTCTTCACAGAGAGGATGCCATTCTTCTTCATTTGAAAAGAAAACTTCCACTCCACAATGTGGTGCTTTGGCTTTGGTGCTTTTTTAATTTTTTTATTTACAAACTTTTTTATATATACAAACAAGCATACTTGTGGGTAAGCATTTGATTGAGCATCGTCTCCTCTTTGTCCACAGGCAAATATCCCTTTAAAAGACGGCGGTGTTAACAAATGCCAAACAGACCTGAGCTCATACCTCCCCTCTGTCCAGCAACAGAACTTTAATGGTTGGAACTGCCCGCCCCAACCTGCACTACTGCCCTCGCAGACATAGCCTGATGATCACTGGTGCCATGGGAGCGGTGCGAGTCAACAGGTGAGATACTAGGATGCAAAAATGAAATGAGTGGACTCATTGAATATTTTGTAAAAACAAAATTAAAAAGATGTTTGACTGATCATTTCTTGTGCTCTCCACCTGTGTCTCATCGCTTGTTTGTGTAGTTGTTTGTATTACGTTCAGTCTTCTATTCTTTTTCGAATCGTGTCCACCAGACGATTAAGAATCATCTGTGTTTGAACATAAAAATCCATTGATCCAGCGTGGTTCTCCTACACCTACGTTTTCTTCTTCTTGTTGTTTTTGTTCCAGATACAGCATTGTTTCCACAGATGATGATGCCCTTAAGATCTCCACCTTGGGCCTCCATAACGGCCACAGTCCTCTGACTCAGCAAACACTGTCGGGGGTCTGTATGCAAGGTGAGGAAGGAGAAGGAGGAGGAGGAGGAGGAGGAGGAGAAGGAGCATGTCCAGGAAGTGATGAAAGAAGAGGGGCTTTGTCTCTCAGGGTAACAAATGAGCCTATTGTCCACAACAGCTGCCGTGCTTCACCTTCATGCCATCTCGGCCTTGATTTAAGCACTAGTCGCCTGCGCAGCCGCTTTGTGAAGAAGAATGGCCAGTGCAATGTAATGTTCAACAATATGGAGGATAAACCACGGCGATACTTGGCTGATATTTTTACCACCTGTGTGGACATACGCTGGCGCTATTTGCTACTCATCTTCACCACCACCTTCCTTCTGTCTTGGTTGCTCTTTGGCCTGATCTTCTGGGGAGTGGCGCTTGCACACGGAGACTTTGCCCTCCGCATCCCTGTGAAGAATGAGGATCCCCACAATACTGTGGAGGAAGGAAAAGACGAGTGGCGGCCATGCATTCTCCATATCCAGGGATTCATTGGAGCGTTCCTTTTCTCCATAGAGACCCAGACCACCATTGGATATGGTTTCAGGTGTGTCACTGAAGAGTGTCCAATTGCTGTGGTGACTGTGGTGGTGCAGTCCATTGTTGGCTGCATTATAGACGCCTTCATGATTGGCACCATCATGGCAAAGATGGTGCGGCCCAAGAAGCGGGCACAGACCTTGCTGTTCTCACACCATGCTGTCATTGCACTGCGAGATGGTAAACTGTGCCTCATGTGGCGTCTGGGAAACATGCGCAAGAGCCACATCGTAGAAGCACATGTGCGCGCTCAGCTTATTAAGCCGCACGTGACGGTTGAGGGTGAGTACCTTCCTTTGGAGCAAACAGACATTGACGTTGGCTATGATGACGGGACGGATCGACTGTTTTTGGTGTCGCCGCTGGTGGTGGTCCACGAGATCAACAAGAACAGTCCTCTGTATGATCTGAGCAGCACCAATCTCCCGAAACAGGATTTTGAGATTGTGGTCATCCTTGAAGGCATGGTGGAGGCCACAGCTATGACCACTCAGGCCCGCACCTCCTACTTAGCCAAGGAGATTCTGTGGGGCCACCGCTTTGAGCCTGTGGTCTTTGAGAAGGGTGACCGCTACCATGTGGACTATTCCCGCTTCCATAAGACCTATGAAGTGCCATCTACACCTCACTGCAGTGCCAGGGAACTGAGCCAAATGATGGGCCGATGCCGACGCTCTTCATCGTCCAGCTCGAGTTACTCCAGGTCTCCAACACCATTTTCCCCGAGGGCAGCTCGTCACCTGCTGGGCCCTCACTCTCCCAGTGCTTTCTGTTATGAGAACGAGGTAGCTTTGTGCTGCGGGGATGATGAGGTTGAGGAGGATGTAAAGCAGGAGGCAGGGAGCCTGAACATAAGAAGTGACAGAGATGTAACGATGCGAGATGACATTCACTTGGGTTTCAAGGAGACGTTTGTGAAAGAGCAGACAGTGGAGATGCTCTGTGTTCTGGACACAGAGAATCAAATCGGTCTTGACAGACTACAGCCCACCCTGCCTTTATACATCAGCAGAGAGTCGGGAGTTTAATCGATGGTAATGGCCCGGACCTTCAATTTGTTTCCTCTCTTTGTCTGTGTGCATCCAACCAAAGTATTGAACTGGTGTAAAATGAAAAGATGGAGGACACAATTTAAACTGTACATCCAGGAAAGGAGAAGTATCCGTTTTACAGCTGTTACAAATGTGTAACTTGCTCTGGTTTCAGGGATTGTACAGTTTCCTTTGTAACATCAGTATGTATGACACGCACACTTCAACTGTTAAACATAGTGAACAGGTATTTCTCTCAAATAAGCTTCTCTCGAGAGGTTTTGTGGATTTTTTTGTTTTATTAAATATGACCTCTGTATGAGCTATAGTCAAGATACTTGTTTTTTTGTAAATATGATATGCTACTGTTAATATGCTAAGTCAAAATGATCTTGCATGTATATATATATATGTATATGTATATATACATATATATTTGCATATATTTACTTTGAAGGATGCATGATTCACATACTCTACTTTAACATGCACATTTCCTCTGCATAACATGATTTATTCTCAGATTTCAAACTTCTGTCTTCCAGCCTTAGTTCTGTAACTTTTCACATTTTATAAATGGAACTATTTTCTTTTACGTCATTGATCGCAGTTTATTCTACAAGAGAAAGACTAAGAAATGAAATCCTAAGCCATGGAAAACGGTGTTCAAACGTATGTCAAACATGTACAGATAAAAAAAAAAGAAAGATATGCACTTTATTCTCACTTTTATCAGTAGATGAAACACTTTGCGACAGTGCGTTGTTTTGTGTGGACAAAGCACCAAATAAAAATAGTACTGTTAATGCTTCAATTGTATTTGTTGACCCTCTGTTGCACATTTACACAGTATAGCCATCATGCTGATACCCCTCCATATCTGTAAAATCACACACATCAAACCTCCAATGTTGGCAATTTTTGTCAGTTGTATGTTGTTGGGGAGGATATTTACTACTCTAATAGAATTTTTATTTTTTTTTAAATAAAGATCATATGGTATTTTTTAGCATAGAATAAGCCATTTAAATGTACTTTATAGTCAAGGGCCTTGCTCTAGGCAGGATGACATTTAAAGCTGACAGGATTCTACAGCAGTCTGAATGGACAACAACAGCCAGTGCATGTGTTTAGTGCTTTAAAACAGAAGCTTACTATGTAGATGAAAAAGAACAACAATCTTTTCTGGTATGTGAAGGCCACTGTTGTTCCCTTGAGCTGAGGAGTTCTGTGTTCACTGCAATCTGCAGTGTCACCATTAGATGTCACTCCCTCTTACAATCTGGACCTTTAGACTGAAGAAAGGCAGTGAAGAAAAAAGTATCTGCTGTTCGGTGATGAGTGAAAATATACCTAGGTCACCAAGGCACTCTATATGTGACAAAATAGGTACAGTTTCATGATAAATTTTTAAACATAAAAAAATAAAAACAATGAAGAATAATTCCTTCAATTATAATAGGTCATAACTATAGCTATTTTTGACAGAATGCTTCTGTATGAGCAGTCACAAGCTGGAGGAGAAGTTGTGTGTCACAGTATGTGTGTGCAACAGTGGTAACTCAAGACGTTCCATGTTGTTGTGGGGGAAAAAACCATGTATGACTATTGGCTCCCTCACGTGGTCAAACAGTGATACTACAGTAAACAACAGTGCCCAAGTACTAATTTATGGGTTTTAATGGATTTCTAAACCATGCTGCTCTGTGGCTTTGTTGGATTTGGTTATTATACCCTGCATGTCCCACTTATTAATTAATTATACATTGTTTGATTCACTGTCTCATAGTTTAAAAAAAAGTTGTGGTTAATCTGACATTTATTTTCCCCTTCAAGATCTCAGTGCCATGTAGTTGTTTTCCATTATGTATTTAATTATATTTACAATATGTAAATATGTACAATAAATGTTTGAATTATCCTGTACCCTTACTGTAACAGCCAAGTTAAATATTTGGACGGTAAAATGACCCACTGATCACAGCTCATAACTTTAAGATATTAACCATGCATCATGTGATGAAGTGTCACATGCAGCCCCTGCTTTATGGATTCACAAGCCATGAAGGTTGGGAACGGTGCATTTTGCGTCCAGTAATTGATACATTACACTAAATAACAACACTTTTCATTCATGTCTAGTTGCATCCCCCCCAGAGCAAAGCTGGAAAAGACAATATGCAGTATATACTGCACTCCTCTTGCTTTGAGTGGGATATTTAAAAATTATCACATGTTCTGACTATTCTGTATTCGTCTGTCAGGTCACACTAACTATATATTATCTTCCCAACACATTAAGCAGCAGGCAACTTTATTTTTCATTTGAGTGTAATTTAAACCTTATTGCTGAAAACAAATTGTAAGAAAAAGTGCCATTACTTTCAGCACAGGCTGTCAACTTTCAACCATCCAATATAGATACACCATTTCTGGTGCTCAAATGTTTTTCTTGTTCCTAATTAATATCATACTTACAATTTGTGTCACTAATCAGATCAGCCATTAATGTTCCATATTAAGGATATAGGGAGTTTTACATGTCATATGACAATTGTTTTGATTTTTCATTTTAACTTTTAAACAAAACTGAACTCCAATGGTTGCATCATGACACTTGTTGAACTAAAAGTAGACCATTTAAATAAACGCTACCACTAACTACCACTTTATTGCATAAAGAAGATGTAGGGGCAGATCCAAAGCAATGTTAACAGGTGTCTCCGATTCTCTGGTTGCTGCAGTATAACAGGACACGTCGAGGGCAGCTCAGAGTATGAGAGCATGTGCATGTGTGTATCAGCAGCGTGAGGACACAAAGCCCTGAGGGGAAGCATGTGGCTGTCAGTCCTCACCTGCTTAGCTCTGTCACACAGTACTCAGGTGACTTGCCTGACAAAATGGATATTGTCAGCATTAGCCCTCAGGTAGCATGTAATTGATTGGATAGAATCTAAGCTATCTTAAAGTTAAGAGTCGTCAGTTTGCTCGTATCGTCTCATAATACACTAATGCATACAGTTAAGTTTACAGCTAAAATACAACTCTATATTTTTGAAATATAATCGTCATCGCTCGAGTCAAACTGACTGCAGTACTGCAGATATGTCGTATAGCAACGTTTGATTTATTATTGAATTAGTCATTTAACTGTGTTTCTATGAACTTGCAAAGGACTTGGCATACAACCTTAAGTGGCAACCAGTGGTGACCTCATCGAGACTCATGATCGAACAATAAAAGCTGTCAATCACACCGTTCAGTCTTATGTTATTGTGCCTTATAGCATCTATTTTCCAATAGAGCTCTTCTTGTAACCGATGGAGTATTCTTACTTCCTCTTTAGCTTCAACATGGCAAACTGGAAGACTATACTGAATGTCTGTGAAAATGACTTTTTATGACTTCAAATTGTTTTCCATGATACTTCACACAGTCAGAGGGAAACTCCCTTCATCAGCTTCCTCTCCTGTAATCTAATCAATGGATCTCTCATGTAGTCAAATGTCGTCTCTTATCCACTCTAACAAGTTGTTTCCCCCTTCTTGCAATCTTCCCCTCCGCCTGCTGTCATCCCATCCTGCTTCTTTCTGATGCTGGTTAATTAAGCGCACTGTCACACCCCCTGTCATCAATGTTCATGAGGCAGAGCAGCTGGGTGACCTCTGTGACCTCTGGTCAGGCTGCTAATGGCTGACGAGGATCTTACCTAATAAGCTGGTGTGTATTCATCTTCATGTAGGGTAAGTGTGTGCGAGTCTGTCCGCTTTAATGTGTGTGACTCCCAGTGCATCTCCATGCCCTCTCTGGCCTAACGGGCTGTTTGCGGCCTCGGGCTGTGCGACCAGAGCCGGTGACAGCGTGTGTGCTCAGCAGGGGACAGTATTTAGACACTGGGAGCTGTGGTCGGGGGAGCTTTGATTCCATAATGAGCTGTTTTGTGCTGTGGAGCTGTGAAGCAGCTCACCGAGGGGACAGAGGAGCATTGTGTGCAGCTCAGCAGAGGAGGCCTGACTGAAATGGCTGGGAAGCACCACAGGGCAAAGATCTTCTCGATCTGTCTGTCTGTCTGTCTGTAAAATATGAATGTAATGCTAGTCTGGTGACTATGAGTTTTTAATTACCTCTCGAGACCTCTGCATGTCATAACAAAAGACAACAATGACCTCAAAAATACCTTATTAATGTTTTAAAATACATTATTCTGGTGCAATTTAGAGCAAGATTTCATTTTTAGTACAGAGAGAAGTCACATTTGTTGATTTGTCTGTTTGTGAACACCATAATTCAAACAGGAGGGATTTGTTTGAGACACAGGTTATGGCTGGAGAAAAAAATAATCCAAATTTTGTGGTGATCTGGATATGGATCTGGATTCATGATTTTTCTTTTAACGCAATTGTTTACTATTTCAAAGCTGATGCCAGTTGATTAGTTCTTATAGGCCTTAAAGTGCAAATGTACATATTAACTCAAACAATCAAAGTAATGATTTATGGCATTTTAATAAGGGAGCTTTCAAAAGCAGACAGGATCTTCTTCCATTTTAGACAATGTCATATCACTTAAGACACTTAGCTACTGGCTACATAGCTTCATATTTATATATGGACAAATTGTCTTTTGTGCTGCGTCTTTCAACAAACACTGGGCACATGTTTGAAAACTGAACTTGAATTTATAGTTTTTACTTTTGATGTTTTTAAGAATTGAAAAAAATATCTACACAAATGTGATCTAAATCATATGATCTTATTTTGAAGGAATTCTCCTGGAAAACAATTTCAAGGTACTTCTTGAGTCTAAAAGACTGGATCGGAACAGGGTTCCCTTTGCTAATGAGGAACTTTGGAGAAAATAAAGTGGGCTATTATTTTGTTTTTTTTTTTTTAATCAACATAGTTGATTGAATGTGTTCATTGGAAGGAGTCTGTTTCTAAGCATTCAGCATCATCACTGGCGGTTCTGGTAAGTTTGAATAAGAGACACCTGTGTCAAATTTCTGAGAATCAGAGCATTAAGAAAGGTTATAAAGAACTGGAAGCATGCTGACTGCACACGTGTAGTCAAATGGAAGAACACTACTAACAAAAATAAGGAACTTGGAAGTTGATTTTGAAAGAAAGTGGAATATGGCTGATGATAAATTGTAAAAAGTAATAAAAAAACACACTAGAAAACATAAAAAATGTAAATATTTATTATTTTTCCTTTGTTTTCTCTGCCACTTTTTCACAATGATGTTGTTTATGTTTCTTTACAATTGTTTTATAGGTGTTTACAAAAAGAAACCAACATTTTAACTGAAAAATAGCATGTATTAAGGATGTTATCTCACCAGATTAGTGAGTTAATAAAAGTTGGCGGCACATTTAACAGCGATGCACGTGTTTTTTTATGTTCATTAATACTCATCTCTGACTGTCACACGATGGACATTCTCGGCTGCTCATAGTCATCCACATCTTTTTCAGGAAATCAAAATGACAAGAAGGAGGAATGTCATAAATCACCATATTTCTCCGTCTCTGCTCCCAAAAATCTCATCCATCTTTCCGACTCCTTGTCTTTTATCTTCCCCTCTGCCCGAACAACAACAGCCTCTTTCATGTAGCAAACTTTTTCCTCACAGCCCTCGGGCCTTCTTCTTTTCTCTTTGGTTCACACAAGCTAATTAAATGCTCAGAGCTGGTAATTGGCAACGCCGCAGCACTTTCTCTCGTTCATTTTGTCCCTCTTGCCTTTTTCAAGAGTCTCGTAAAAATTGGCCCTGTTGGCATTTCAGAGTTGGTGAATTAATGAAGACATGGATGCCATCTTTTTCATTTAAAATCACTTTATTTATGGTTTTAGATCCGTGCACAACAAATACAGTTACAGTGAAATACAGCAGATAACATATTATATTTTGTTTTTTGTGGGTTGTACAGTGGTTGGCAGCTGAAATATGACAGTTTGAAAATAATTGGGTTTTTTCTGCCTTTTGTACTGTATGGTATTATTGGCCTGTGTTGATGTTTGGTTTTCTACCACACTTATTAAATAAAAACAAAGTAAGCAGACAATGTAAAGTACACAAGTAAAATGATCAACCTTATCCCAACAATGACATGTGTAGTCTGTTAGATCAATAATGTAAGTGAGAGCATGAGTGAAGACGTGTGTTGAATGGAGCGGCAAAGAAAACCACATGCCAACCAAACCCGAACAACTGAGCTCCATTGGGCCGTTGCACGGCAGCCATTTTACGGTCACATGCTTCAGCAGGAAAAACGAATGGGGGTGTCTGATCACCTTCACGATGGCTCTGCTCACTCCAGGTTAGTCAGGACAGTGTGACACAAGTTAAATGGAACTTGGCCATTACTGATTTGATTATTTACACAAAATGGTACATGGCCCGCAGCACCATGCAGGTGCTGATGCCCCGCCCACCCCCACATACTACTGCAAAGAAAGCAGATGTTGAGGGAAAAACAAAGAAGAGGCTGTAAAAAGAACAGGTTGTCACGTCACATGAGTCACAATAGGAAAAGTTTAAAATTGGGCAACCTGATAAAGTACCTGCGAAGACATTGCATTTACTGATATATTTAAGTGTGTGTGTGTGTGTGTGTGCGTATAGGCCAGAAATGTAGCTGTCTACAGCATCTCATATAACCTCCTTCGACTACTTCCCTCAGGTGCAGGCAGCATGAAGGAAAAAAGACAACCTAAGAGTTTACCTGGGTCCATATGATCCTAATGCACTTGTTGTTTTACTTTTCCACTTATTGTATTTTTGTTTGACCAGACAAAATACTACGTTATTTTTACACCAGTATACAAGGAAAAGGCCAAATAACATTCATGAGCTCAACCTGAAACATAAGCCATTAAGATAATAGTGTGAATAAAACACCGTGCCATCTCCAATTACCTTGAACCAAATAAGGTAAAAAAAAAAAAAGAATAAGATATAATCAGATTAAAATATGTTGAGTATTCTGATTTTTATGTATATTATTATGTAGTCTTAGGCCTATCTTTCAAAGTAACATGTACACAAGTCATAATCAGACCATGTTCTGTAACATATTAACAGGAACATGAGTGGAAAATGACATGAGTAAATATTTTAAAGGTCAAAATCTGAATAAGGTCAATCCTTGGTATCCATGTGAACATCATCACTTTCAGTAAGGAAACATTCTTACATACTGATTTTGTTTTTGCTGCTTTGCAGAGGTTAACAGTCGTCTTAAATGCATGACTAAACAGCCTGCTGGCATGTATGACTGAGGGGCAAAGCCGTCATAGAGACACGATATGAATGCCACCATTGTCCATGTCACCATCATCCCCATCTTCATCATCACCAGCACACTCCGAGTTTCAACATCCTTTTGCATCTGAGTCACAGGCATAAATATAGTCTGTTTATGACTTCTTCTTCTTTTTTTCCACAGACTTTCTCTAAATCTGAACTGTCTTTTTTTTTTGCCAAGCACGTCTCTCATCTCTTGTTGTCATCAATGCCCCCAAACAGCTCTACATTTCTTCATCTCTGTGTTGTTTATGTTCTATTCCTCCATTTCTTTCAGTCAGGCTGAAGCTGTGGCAGAGAGATGCGGACACAGCAAACCACCAAACAATAGGCCATTCATGATAGCCTGCAATGCAATGATGATCCTGCTCTGCCCTCCACCCCTCACCCTGCACCAGCCTCCACAGCTGCACAAGAATGTGGTCCAACAAGTTACCCACTGCCCTCCTCCTCCCCCTCCTCATCCTCCTCATCCCCCTCCCGCTGCTGTTGCCGCCACCACCATCGCTACCACTGCCACCACCTCACCAGTGCTGCCGCCATTGCAACCGAAGCCCCTCTTCCCCAAATAAAAAAGACGAAGAAGGCAAGAAACTATAGAGGGGGGAACTCTGCAGACGGAGCACAAAGAGAGGATTCATGGTTGGTCACATACACTCCCAGAGGAAAAAGAGGGGGACCCATTTAAGTGTGGTGCAGCTGCACTAATTCACTGGGTGAAAATAGGCAAAAGAAGACTGACAAGAGGTCAGATAGCAGAATCATTTTTTATTCATGCCCATGGCTAGCGTGTCACTGCATCATCACCACTTACAAAGTCAGTGTGATGGATAAATCAAGGGATGAATCCAGAGAACACCTGCTGCGCTTGGTGTGTTGAATTCACACTTGTTCTGGACATGATTTCAAAATAAAAGCTGAAGATTTGCTCTCTCTAACAGGTCACTGAGTTGAACTAGAAGTGCCAACCACTACCCTTGTGCTTCAAACACCTCTCAAGCCACGTGTCGTTATTGTACTTCAGATGAGATGACACGTTACTGTATGACCTTAAATCCATTTAATGGTTCTCTCAATCCAGGATTTGGTGTAAATCTCTGCGTAGGTCTCGCACAACAGCTGGAGGAGGGGTTAATAATTAGATTTACGGTTCAGCGTGAAAGTCTGAGTCAAAATATTTGAGTCACATGAGGGTCAGAATTATTGATAGTCCGGAGTCTGCGCGAGCTGGAATTCCCCAAGCAAAAGTATCGACCTCAACTGCTGTCTCGCACAAGCCCTGAGAGCAAATTCATCTATAAACAGTGTTTTTCACCGTCTAAGAGCGCATAGAAGACCCAAAAGCATGAGAAAAGCCCTTGTATCTAGAGACAAACTGTAACTTAAGATGCAATTTCATCCCAGCAGGGACATGTTTTGATGAAATCTGTGGCCGAGGGAGCAGAAGAAGAGAACATGCCTCTGTGCCAATCTTCACCATTTCTGACATATAATTTCGGATCCTTTTGTCAGGTTCATCATCATTTGGAACAAATGACGGCATTCATTTCAGACCCAGTGTGGCTATTGACATGGGAATGAATGCTTTCCACCAATTATACATGAGTTTAATGCAGAATGTGACCCAGCATGTGAATATTTGACCGCTGTGCATGCTTTCCTTATCTGCATCACCCTCTCTCTCACTCTCTTTCTCTCTCTCTCTCTCTCTCACGCACACACACACACACTCTATCTGCATCTTTCTGTTTTTCTCTCCACCCATGGTCAGATTTCAAGAATTCTCTCTGGAAGTATTAAGGCCAAAACTATCTTCTTTCTTAGTTTTCCCACTATTTTCTGTCTGAAACTTTCTCTCGCAAAATAAAGCTCAGAACTAGATATGTCTACTCTCATCAAACTGTGCCCCACGGGGCAACATAGTTTCATTCCAATCACAGCAGAGGAAAAAAAAGGACTGTTTGTGCCTCAGTGTGCACCTGAAGGCTGACACTTTGACCCTCCTGCTGATCATGATCTTTGTCCTCCCTTGCCGATCATGAGATCTTGTCCTCCTCTGTGCTCCATGTTCTCAACCAGAGGGCAGAGGAAATGGGCTCTTGTGACACAGTGGTCTGTGCTGCGATGGTGAGGCCCATTAATGCAGTCACATGGCAGGTTAGCAGAGAAACTGATGCTACCATGTGAGCTCTATTTTCCAACCAGTTACAGCCGCCCCGAGGCCCATGAAAGTTCCACACAGGACATAGAAAATGAAAATGCATAGCGGGGTTTAGATTCTGAATAAAATGCGATGCTCTCCTCTTTCTTTTATCTCCATGAGTGAAACTGAATCAGAAACCAATGAGCAGGTGATTCAGTAAGCCTTCATTGAGTGACAAGTGTAACAAGCACAAGAGAACTTCTTTTTTTTCCCTTTTCCTCCTTTCCAAACAAGGTAGCTACATACAAGTTCTTAAAGAAAACAAATTAGTAGCCTGAGATGAGACATCTGTGATGCTCTGAGATTTCAATCATCCAGGTGTGACAGCAGACCTAAAACAGCTGGTACCTGCTGTGCTTGATTTAATTCTCCTAATTCAGAGATCAACAAAATTAATCTGTAAAACCTCTGAGAATGAAGCATGAAACTATTTGACTCTTGAGTCTGAGAGAGTAAAGTTTTGCTTGTCTATAGATCTGTCTCTTTATACTATAAATTCTAGGAACTCTTACCTTTATAATAAACGTTGTATGTTTAAGGTTCAACAGTTTTAAAGTTTGAAGTTTGCCTTAAACTCCTAACAAAGACAAATATCTATGACAGACAGTAATATAATGGCATAACAAAATTTAGGATAACAATAAACGACACAAAATCAAACAAACAAAAAATAGGAATTATAATTCAGACATTGCAGAAGGTTTTTTGAAACTTCCGCCTATTTAGACAGATTCGTTATTTAAAAAACAAACAAAACAAAAACAAACTAAATTTGTCCCGAATAATTATGTATTACATTCGTTAAAACAACAATGATGAGAGTAATAACATTTTTATCAAACATCAAATTTACATAAATGCATTAAACGCCATAAAACGACTATGATGCCTTACTTTTTCTACTTGTTCGATTGTTTAAAATAAAAACACATTCATTGATAAACTACAGTATGATATCTCTATTGATACACGTGCGTTTAATGATGTTTAAATTTAAAACCTGATATGTTTGCTTTGCATTTCGTTTCAGGCCGCGGCGATGGTTTGAGGAGGAGGAAAACCGCTTTAAAAGGTTGTAGTATTATAATTTTTTCATTATAAACATTTGATCCCAATCATATTAAGGAAAAAAATGTAACCGGAATACAAACTTATATTGTCCCACAATTTATAAAACGAAGAAATCGCATGCATTAGGCTGTTGTTTCAATTTAAATCTATTAAAAACAAATAGGAATAATGCTTCAGATAATTCTAAAAATCATAATTTTGCTTTTTGAACATCCCTCGCGTGATTTATTTACAATATTATAATTTTTAATTATTGATCAACAAAACGAATTTAATATAAAATACAGCAACTGTGAAATAAAACCTCGGAAGAGATTCCACTAGAAAAACAATGCAAATGATAATAATTTAAATTATGTATGGATTCAACCAATTTCAGCATTAGGCCTAAACATAAAATAAACTATTGTTGATTGTTGTTTAAATATATTGTTTTTTTATATATAACCCATTGATAATAAAACAATAAAAATAATTAAGTGGCGCAAATTTGAATTGGAAATCAGGCGATGGATGTTTTCAGTAACACACATTAAAAATAAATAAAACCAAACCACCGTGTCCTGTCAGACAGACAGACTAACTCCCTGGGGGGCCGTGCACATCCAGTTGCAAAACTAAACACACTCCTTGAAACCGCAGCTTCCTCCAGCCCTCTGGTGGGAACCAGCCCCCAAAAAACACACTGCACTACAACGAATTAAATCGAATAAAACTGCGGCGTCGCTCCCTTCGCATCATTGGCTCTAATACAGATAAAAACCACTCACTTCACACGCCTCGGCGGCCTAGAGCAGCTGTCCCAGAGTTGATTTTTGTGATTCGGTGGGGTGCAGCGGCATAAGGTGCACACACACACATTCCCATACACACACACATGCGACCCCCGGCATCCTGAAACACCGCATCCCCCTCTACCATCCACACCTTCGGCGTCCAGCTCCAGGTGCTGCGGAGCATTTTGGAGTCAGAAAGTAAAGTCGCGCTGTGGCGGCAGAAACAGAGAGATCCATGTGTCCTGACTGCTGCGGAGTGTTTTCTATGTGTGCGCGACCAGTGTCTTTGCTCGGACATAAGGGGAGAAAGACGCACACATCTCTCTCTGTTATCAATTTTTTCCATGTTTGCAAGCACAAAACTGCTTTTTGTTCCCCATTTTTTCATTTACGAGGGTTAATGGATAGAGGCTTGGGCGTTTGATCACATGTCTACAATTCACCTGAGATGGAGACAAAGAGAGCAAAGAGATCGGAGAGAGAGAGGGAGAAAACCGAGAGCCGGCCTCGACATGAGAGGCAACGGACACACAGGGGTTATTGTTGCTTTCATTTTGTATGTGTGTGTGTGTGTGTGTGCGTGCGTGCGTGTGCGTGTCCGGGTGCGCATCAGAAGCTACTAAAAGCGACTCTTCCTTACCATAATGTCAAAGACACCAATCATGGTCCATAAACAAGTAACCATTAAGGGATGTGTTGTTGTTGTTGTGGTTTTATATTCAATATTATATTATTTAAATGCACTGTAAAACTGTGCTCAACCTAACCACACCCTGCTTGTTTCTGACTACTTAACGAGCAGAGTGTGATTCAATCTTGAAATTCGATCAGGATTTCTAGATTGATTATTGAATGAATAGCATCTGCGATAATATAAAAAGAGGATGAATTGAAGTTGAAAAAACAAGCTTTTAACAAATGAAAATATCATAAAGTTCCATTCATATTATCTAAGAAAATATGAACATGAGATATATGAGTTTATTTTGTTTAACAGCATACAGACTGGGAGCTTGGGCAACTGTTAATTAAATTACATTATTTATCATCAACCACACATTGCTCATGAATCCTGCTTAATTTGCTTAAACCTTGTATTTCGTTTTAAATACACTTAATGACCTCGTTTAATCACACTTGCTGTATGAAAACCGTGAGCTTCATCTCCTGATCTTTACTTTTTTACTATTTTCTATGTTTGAAGAACGTGACCACATGAGGCAATAACTCTCCTCAGTGATTGTTTATTTGTTTGATATAAGATGTCAACACGTCCAACAAACCTGGCCTTTCTCCTGCCTGTAAAAGGGCGCACTGTGGAGTCATTTAAGCCACTCCGATGTAAAAATCTCACCTCTTCTCCCTTGGATACGTTGCACTGATGGACGGACGGCCATTACCAGTGTGTCGGCCGGCGTCCAATCAGCGATCGGCGGGATAATTAAAGAGCCAATAGGCGCGCGGCGAGGTGCCCGGGGGCGGGGCTAACACTGTGCTGGAATGCTGCCTCTCTGGGAATGTTTTCCACTTTCAATCACTTTTTTTTTCTCCCGGTCCTTCTCACAAGGCGCTCTTTAAGCTCCGCTGTCGCCACACAGAGCAGCCATTCATCGGCTCCACAGTCGGCCACACACTCCCATGTTGAACCACTGGACATCTAAATTGGTAAGTTATGTAATTTTTTTTAAATAAAAAAAATAATACATTTGTAAGATAGAAGGCTATATTTCATTTCAGTGCTTTTGAGTCTGATTTATTTTTTTTGTACTGAAATGGATTTGCTTCACTTTGACTGTACACTTTTTTTATACATTATTATTCTTATTGATTTTTTTTTTTTTTTAAATATTATTTAGGCGCTTTTTTAGTCGCATTTTGTCCGCTAAAACTTGAATCTATCTATCTCGAAATTAACCAAGCATCATAACAAACTAAAATCACACCTGAACTGTGGACTTCCTATGTTTATATTTGTTATAATTTGACATTTCATTTTAAGGTGTAGCTGTTTTTTCTGAGGAGGATTTCCAGCTCAGACTGGGGAGGATTTGGACACTTTTACGCACCAGCATGACTTTGCCTGGAAAAAGTCCGCAGTAATTGGATCATCGTAGACTCCGAACAGCGTGTTCAGTTAAAACTATTTCATCGCTCTCGATAGTTTGGACACGATCTATAACTTCTTTTTTTATTTTGTATTCAGTTTTGACTTTTCGTTTGCTGAAATTAAAAAATAATAATAATGTCGGGAGAGGAGCACAGCCTGTCCGAGGCGGAGATGAGTCCCGGAGGGTCAGACGACGGTCACTCACTGTCACCGACTCAACCCGGAGCGTCACACGGCCAAGGGTCACCTCTGTCCGGGCCGCCTCAGCAGCTGACCGCGCTCTGCGTCGCGGACGGCGTCGGGGATGATGGAGATGGATCCAGGGCCAAATCAGAGGAAGATGACGATCGCTTTCCGATCGGAATCAGAGAAGCGGTCAGTCAGGTGCTGGATGGATATGACTGGACTCTTGTGCCAATGCCGGTGCGCGTTAACAATGGAAACAAATCAAAGCCCCACGTCAAGAGGCCCATGAACGCCTTCATGGTGTGGGCTCAGGCGGCGAGGAGGAAACTGGCTGACCAGTACCCCCACCTGCACAACGCGGAGCTCAGCAAGACCCTGGGCAAACTGTGGAGGTTTGTATGACGAGGCTGTCCCTAAACAAGAAGAACAGTGTGGTCATACATTGGCACATTTCCTGTGCAGCCTGTGCGTAAATGGATGTTGAGGGCGCACATGCTTATATATTTGCACCCAACGCTGATTGAAATTAAAAATACACATGGTCAATGAATAAAAACACACTTTGTGTTTTTGTTGCAGTTCACAATTATACTCGATACAGTTTAATACGCAATCAAAACTTAGACTTATAGTGTGTTTCGCTGTCCCACAATTTGTCCATTACGCACAGGATATAAAGCAAAAAAAGTTAGATATATTTAAAAAAACACTTCTTCGTTAAGCCAGAATTCAATCAAGACTAAATCCCACCTTGTTGTTTTTTCTTTTCCCTCAGACTGCTGAACGAGAACGACAAGAGGCCATTCATCGAAGAGGCGGAGAGGCTGAGGAAACAGCACAAGAAGGACTACCCGGAGTACAAGTACCAGCCCCGGAGACGCAAAAACGGCAAACTATTGCCTCCCAGTGAGTCTGATAGCCAAGGGGAAGGAGAGGCCAGCCACTCCCAGTCTCACTACAAGACCCTACATCTGGAGCATAATGGTGGGGCTGGTTCTCCCCTGGGTGACCTGCACCACCACCACCATCACCACCACCATCCTGCTGGTACATAAGATTTAGAATTCAATCCACATAAATATGAGAAAAAGAAACAAACAGTTTGGAAACTTGTACTTAATGTCGAAGTTCACCTGAACACTTTCCTCCTTCTCTTTTGTAGGTCAGGGTCACAGCCCACCAACGCCCCCCACCACACCCAAGACTGAGCTCCAGTCTGGAAAACTGTCTGATACCAAAAGGGATGGGGCAACAGGAGCGGCCGGAGGATCAGGAGGGTCCAGAGGAGCCCTTGGGGTGGGAGCTGAAGGTGCATCCGGTGGTCCCTCTTCATCAGGCGCTAAACCGCACATCGACTTTGGCACGATGGACATCGGTGAAATCAGCCATGAGGTGATGTCCAACATCGAGCCATTTGACGTGAATGAGTTTGACCAGTACCTCCCTCCCAATGGCCACCCACAGAGTGGACCCGGGGCCCCTTCAGCCGGCTCTTCTGCCTCGTCTTATGCCTATGCCTTGGCTGCAGCGAGCGGGCACTCAGCCTGGCTCTCCAAACAGCAGCAGCAGCCTCAGGCCTCGCCATCGTCCTCTGACCCCTCTAAGGCCCAGATCAAGAGCGAGTCAGCTTCTGGGAGCCACTATGCTGAGGCCTCATCCTCTCCTTCCTCAGGCACCCATGTCACCTACACCCCGCTCAGCCTCCCTCACTACGGCTCCGCCTTCCCCTCGCTGGCCTCCAGGGCTCAGTTTGAGTACGGAGAGCATCAGGCCCCTGGGGCGTACTATGCCCACTCCAGCCAGGCCCCAGGGCTGTACTCAGCCTTCTCCTACATGGGCCCTACACAGAGGCCTCTGTACACTACCATAGGTGACCCCTCCAGCGTGGCCCCCTCTCACAGCCCCACACATTGGGAGCAGCCTGTTTACACCACACTCACAAGACCCTGAGGGAGACCAGCTGAGCAGAGGGAAATATGGGAAGCGTGTGAGTGGATCTGTGTGACTGCAAATATGTGAGCGTGTGTATGTGTGCGTGTGTGTGTGTGTGTGTGTGTGTGTGTGTGTGTGTGAGTCTGAGTCTATGCCATACTGAAGTTATGTTAGAGGTTTTTACTTTTTTAGCCAATAAAGTGCAAGAAGCATCCATGGGGCCTTACATAGTTCAATTTAAAAGAAAAAAGAAGAAAAAAAGCCACAAACCCACATTGTATAAAATAAATCATGGGTCAACAACAGCCAATCAAACAAATAAACCTTAACAACTGTGTGCCATTATAAATATGTATGGAGTCTGGATGTACAGTAGACAAATGAGAGAGACACTGACAGTGGACAGATGTTGATGAGTGACTCTGATTTGACCCAGACAGCGATGGGTTTAGAATGACATAATCAGATTTTATTAACCAAACTAAAGGATGTTTTTGATGTTATTGTGTTATTTTATATGAGTAGTAAGTTTATTGTCGATATCCTACATAGGGTGTAACTTTATTGTGACTGATTTGACTGTACATTTACACATCTGCACCACTGCTTTGGGAAAAAGCATGTTTTGTTTCAGTAGCAAGTTCCCTGGTATTTTGCTCCATGGCCAGAAAAGGAGAGTTTCTTCGACCTTCATTCTTTGTAGATAGCACAGTTTTCTAACTCTGTCCTTTCTTTACATGGACTTCGTTGAACTGAACAATTAAGCATTTAAGGGGAAAATAGGAAAAAGAGAGGGAAAGAGAGCTCTTAAAGGGTGTGTTTCAGCTTGTTGCTCAGTCATGGACACTTACCTCAATGTTATTCATTTTGTGCCAGTATAGAAAATGTGTACAACCATGTACACTTGATTGGAAAGCAATTTGAAAAATCCAGAATTCTGAAACCTCCACTTCAGCCTCTTTATTTTTTTTGCTTGTAAAGTGCCTAATGTTTTCCCAATTCACATTCTTATTGATTCAATAATTGAGTTAAAATCTATAAGGACTAGGTCTTGACCAAACATCTCAAGATAATTGGCCAGCTTTGGGATCTACTTAAGGATTAGAATCACATGTACAACGATTTTACGTAGGCCAAAAGCATGTTTTCTTCTTTACACGTAGCCCTCTTCTTCTTCTTCTTCTCCCTCGTCTTCTTCTTCAGCAATGTGAATAATGGTCATTACCACAGGCTTCACCTTTATCAAGTGATGCATACTTTATCATTTTATACTGATCCTCTTTACCACGCAGTTATTATTTTTTATGTAAGTAATAATGTATTGTGTGTCACACCTTTGCTTCTTTCATTTTGTATAATTCTGGATAGTTTTGTGAAGTGTTTGCTCTACACTCACTCGAGTATTTTTTGCTTCCTTACAAGAAAAGCAATGTTGAAATGTTATTGTTGTCATTTATTAAATCAATTTATTTATAAAAAATATATACATCCAGTGTAAACTTGTTTTTTTCATGTGGTAGTGCTGGTTTGGAGATAACACATGGTGCAGTAGCAAGTGAAGGGCGAAAAACATAAAATCAGAAGCATGCTGCTGACGTGTGAACTGTAATAACAACACAATCAGAGCCCCACCAGGCTAAGCTGTTTAGTGTGTTTGTGTGTTGTAGGCTAAAATTGACTACTAATTCCCCACATTTAATCGGCTGGGGACTGCATGTTACTGAGAAAGACAAAGAGAACCATTCAGTGAGGCAGAGGGACAGAAAGAGAGAGAAGGGGTGGGTGTAAAGCGCCAGAGGCAAGGCCAATTTCAGCGCCGTAACCAGCACACACTTAGACTTTTGTACACGTTTCTCCTTTCACTGTGGCCTGGCCTCTCCACCTGAGGCTGCCTCCCCACTCAGCTGCAGTTAAAACCCATTCAGAAAGCATCCTCAATAAAAATGTCAACTTCATACTGGCATTCTTTTAGATGTAAATCAAAGGTCAGGGTGGAGGCAGTGAGAAGGGAAAGTATTCTCAGGGTATGAAGAAAAGCGATGCAACTTGCTGATGAAAAACACAAAAACATAAATTACATTCCCGGTTCACACAGAGGCGAAGTGGATGGCACTGTTGCCTTGCCAGTAAAAAAATCCGGGTTCACGACACAGTCTGAACGAGGTGCGTTTGTTTTCTCCAGGTGATCCTTTTTCCTCCCTCAGTCCAAAAACATGCATTAATTGAACATGTATAGGTGTGATGTGAGAGAGTGAATGGTTGTTTGTCTCTGTATGTTTGACCTTTAATGGACTGGTGACCTGTCCAGGGTCCACAGCCCACGACAAACGATACCCACGATATATATATATGTATACATATATATATATATATATATACATATATATACATATATATAAATGTGCTGCTTATTTCTTTTGAATTACTTTAATGATTCTGAGACTGAAATTGGAAGATATCACTTTTATGTGAAGATGCCATTATCCATACAACATATTGTTTAGTCTACAAATCAGTAATCAATATGATCTTAAAGCACAAATAAATGATATGTTGATGTACACAAATGTTTTTATACAAGTAATATCATCACTGTAGGACTTTTATTTTCAATATTTCCCATTTATTTTATGGGACTTTTTCACTGAGTGCAGCAAGCATAATTTAAATTAAAACAAATATGATAACAAGCAGAGATTACATATGAAAAAATGTATTAGTTGTACTCATTAGCCGTGGCGACCCCTAGTGCGCAATAGTAACTGCAGGCCTTGCAGTCCAAACTCCAGACCGCGTGGAGGCAGCAACGCGCCTCTATTTTTACTTTAGACGAAGAAGATTTTTCTTCCTGGGGCGCCAAATCCACAGTCAACGAGCACAAGTTACTCCAAGCCGGTTATAATCACCGCATTTACAGGTAAGAGCCGGTTATTATATTTATTAGCTTTGTCATGAAACATAAACTCTATGTCTTTAATGACAAATACACATGTTTATTGTATAAATGGCCAGTTTGAGCAGGTTGAACCGTGTCAACAGTGTGTTAGCATTTAGCTTCTGCATCATAACACTGTCAGCCAGGGAACTGTATGTTTTCGCAGTTCAGTGATAACGACGAAATGAAGTGAGCAGTTGTGTGAACAAGTCGTGCAGCGGAAAGACTTAAAACTCAGTCCTGAACCCCCACGCTCCTTGACAATGCCACCTGCTAAAGCAACAGTAACGATGGCAAGCAGGTTTAACTTATTTTTAAATAACTGGATATTTTGTTACATATATCAGTAATTCAATTCTTCCTTTTTTATTTTGCCTAAACAAAATATGTTTTGTCTTCTATCTCCTATTGAGATTGATCTCGTTTTTACACGGGATATTTTCCCAAATAAAAAAGTCAAAACACATAGATTACATAGGCTTTCAAACAACATTAACACGTTGTTTGAAATTCAGCAACAGAGGTGGACATAATTTATTTGCAGATATCCACATTTCACATTGTGGGTATCTGCATGAATCAATGATATTTTAATGCATATCCAGCCTAGCTATTTAATGTTAAAACAGCTTATCATATACTAGTCCTGTGGCTTTATTTGGCAAGTTTAAGATTTTTATTTTAAACGTTTATACTCCATATAAGAAGGAGTAGTGATTAGCACTATTGCCTTAGTAGCATGAAGACCTGGGTTTGCAACCATGTCGAAACAGGGGGTCTTTCTGCATGGAGTTTGCGTGTTCTCCGGGTTCTCCGGTTTCCTCCCACAGTCTAAAAACATGCAGGTTGTAGGATTAGGTAAACTGGACTCTCTAAATTGACCACAAGTGTAAGAGTGGATAGTTGTTTGACTCTATGTTGCCCTGTCCAGGGTGTACCCTGCCTTTTGCCCCACTGTATGTCAGATGGGATTGGCACGAGCAGCCCCTGTGACCCTCATGTGGAGGATAAAGTGTAAATAATGAATGAATGAATTAAACATCATTTATATGCTGCTAAAATGGCAGTTAGAGAGCTCTCACCCACTTTATGATTTCACAGTGGGACAGAATAAAAGCTGACTTTCATTCACTGAGTCTGTTTTTTACACTGCCAACAGCCATGGATCTCAGTCCCTTTGAAAAAGACAACTCTGTAAGCTGTCGACTAGCTTCTCAGATACCTGATGTCTGCAAGATGGAGGACTGTTGTCTGGGCATTGACGAGGCAGGCAGGGGGCCTGTGCTGGGTATGATGTCAGGATGATGATTTGGTTTGCTTTTACTTGTTTCAGCTGTGACGATGTATATACTAACAGTTTTTATGTTTTGTAAACCAGGACCCATGGTGTATGGAATATGTTTCTGTCCAGTATCCAAAAAGGAGGAGCTGAAAAGTTCGAAAGTGGCAGGTAATCTTGTTTATCTGAACAGCCTGCACTAGCATGTATTTATTTATTTATTTACTTACTATTTTTTTTGCCCTCTGGTAAAATTAGCCTGTTCAACTTAATTTTTTCATTAGTTTTGTCTATAAAATTAAAAAAGGTGTTACATGTAAGCAAAAAACAAACAGTCCAGAAATTATTCACATTTGAGAAGCTGAAATCACATAACTTGTTTTTGTAATAATAATAATAATAATAATAATAATAATAATAATAATAGTAATAATAATAACAATAATAATAATAAATTTTATTCGTTGGGGCCTTTCTGACCCACAAGGTCACCTTATGTAAAAACACACAAATACAACATAAAAATAGAATAGAATACAGTAAAATATAATAATAAAAGACAATAAAATTGTGTTTTTCAAAAAAAGGTGAGTTTCTAGTTGCGATTTGAAGTGTGTTTTGGAGGTCAGGTGGGAGGGAATTCCAGAGGTGATGAGACGGGCAGGAGGGACAGTGAGGTTCATGGAGGAGGAGGAGGGTGCGGGCAGGAGTAGATATGTGGAGGAGATCTGAGAGGTATGGAGGTGCAAGGTTGTGTATGGTTTTGAAGGTGAGGAGCAGTATTTTATAATTGATGTGTTGTGTGATGGGGAGCCAGTGGAGCCGCTGTAGGACTGGTGTGATGGATGGAGGGGGTTTGTGAGATGATACGTGCAGCAGAGTTCTGAACCAGTTGTAGTTTGTGGAGGGTTTTCTGAGGGAGACCATACAGAAGTGAGTTGCAGTAATCCAGACGGGAAGTGACATGACTGTGGACCAGGATGGCAGTGGTGTGAGGAGTGAGAGAGGAGCGGAGACAGTTAATGTTGCAGAGGTGGAAGTAGGCAGACCGAGTAATATTATTGACATGGGATGTAAAAGAGAGGGTGCTGTCGAGGATGACACCCGGATTCTTTTCCTGAGGGGAGGGGGCGATAGAAGAGTGAAGAGGGGTCAATACCAGTGGTGAGGGAAGAATGAATTATTTGTGTTATGAAGGGGACCAGGGACGAAGGGTGGTTTTAACTAGAATGGTAGGGAGGGGGTACAACTGGCAGGAAGATTTAGATTTTTTAACGAGATCAGAAATTGCAGTAGCAGAGGGTACTGTAAAGGATGAGAATGGTTGGGTGAGGGACACAGAGGGGACCATGGAAGATGAAGTTTGGGAGATGTTTGGGATGACTTGTTGATGGATTAAGTTATTTTGGGATGTGAAGAACGACATGAGTGAATTACAGAATGTTGTGGAGTACATGTGAGGAGGGAGTGAGCTACAGGGTTGTGTGATTTTGTGTAGTACTGTAAAAAGAGCTGAAGAGTTTCCTTGATTGATGCATTTTATCTCTCCTACTACAGATTCTAAGACCTTAACAGAAGCAGAAAGGGAAAACCTTTTTCAAAAACTGGATGAAGCCAATAGTTATGTGGGCTGGGCACTGCAGATTCTCTCCCCCAACACCATCTCTACCAGCATGTTACAGAGGTACAGTGTCTTCTGCAAATGGCATCATACAGACAGAAGCATTTTATTTTAATTTACACACATCTGACATAATCTTTGCTTTTCCTTCAAGGACAAAATACAACCTGAATGCTCTTTCACATGATACAGCGATTGGTTTAGTGCAGTATGCTTTGGACAGTGGAGTACAGCTTAAAGAGGTAAACATTTGACTTAATATAAAGTATAAATGTGTTCATGTAGGGTTGTTTAGGCCCTATTTTCCTGATGTGTCTATGATCTTCAATGTAGTCCTTTTTTACTACTTTCGTCAGGCTGTAACCAATGACCATAGACACTCACCAACTTTTATGGAACTTATTGTTTAGAGGCAGTCATGGTGATTATCATCTTGCCTTACTTTTCTTCTCTCTCTCGGTTTCATTCTTGGTTTGCCTTCTTCCTTATGTGTGGCTTTCTGCAGGTTTATGTGGACACAGTCGGTCCAGCAGAAAAATATGAGCAGAAGCTCTCCCACATATTCCCAGGTATCAATGTGACTGTGAGGCCAAAAGCTGACTCCCTCTTCCCCATTGTCAGTGCAGCAAGTATCTGTGCTAAGGTAAGTGAAGACCAACATGATTCAAAGCCTCTTTTTCTGTCTCATTCACTTCTTCTTAAATAATACAATTTGCCTTCCCCGTGATGTCACAGCGTAACATTATGGTTTACATGTTTCTGTCCAATTCACAACTCCACTGCTACCAGTGGTGAGACACAGATTATCATGGAAGAGGAGGAGCCATACGTGTAGTTAGCTAGTCAGTTGTTTGTCAGCCACTATTTGGCAAGTTGCATGAAATTGAATAAAATTAGTTTTACCTTATATTTTTTATTTTTTAAATTTGTAAAAGAGTAAATGGAGACGAGGAAGAGAAAAGTCCGATTGATAGTGAAGTGTTTTATCTTTTATCACAGATGCCACATAAAAGGTCATTTTTTTTCCTAGATGGAATAATAACCCTCAATAAATCCAGTCTATGGCTTTGCGTATATATTTTTCAGGTTGCCAGGGATCGTGTCGTAAAAGGCTGGAACTTTGCTGAGGAACTAGGAGATGTGGAAACAGATTATGGCTCAGGATATCCCAATGGTAACAAATAGCAACACTTATTGGAATAAAATTGTGTGAAACATCATCATCAAATCACTCAAAATAATACTTAAATAAATTGATGACCCATATTCCTGTTACTGGGGCTGACTCTGGAGTGTGTTTTCAGACCCCAAGACTAAAGCGTGGCTGCTGAAGTACCTGGATCCAGTGTTTGGTTATCCTCAGTTTGTTCGATTTAGCTGGAGCACTGCCCAAACCCTGATGGACAGCAAGGCAGTGGCCGTTCACTGGTAAAACATTTTTCAGACTTGTTCTTTTACATATGAAGGCAGAGATTGATTTAAAGTGTCAAAGAATTTGGCACTAAACATGATTGATGGTATCTGATTTCCTTTGGGGTAATGATTGTATTGCAGATATCAAAAAGCTTTTAGCAATTTTCCAAGTCTGTACAAGCTCCAAAACAAGGAGGAAGTTATTGTACTCTTGCCTGTTTGACGTGTTGTTTATCCTTGTATGGATATGTTTCCTTGGAAGTGAGGACCGGTAGGGCTTAAGCATTTAGTTGTTTAACATAAGGGTAAGAGAATACATTACGTCAGTAAGTGTACTTGCAGAGATAGACATACAAAAGTGTGTGTAGATAAAATTGTGAATAAATAAAGTACTTTGAATTAAAAATATTTGATTTTTGAGCACATTTCATTCCGTCCTCTATGCTTCTTGGTGGAATTACAGCAAGGACTGCGTTCAGATCATTTAAAAGGAAAGTAA
This sequence comes from Solea senegalensis, assembly GCF_019176455.1. Lineage (NCBI taxonomy): Eukaryota > Metazoa > Chordata > Actinopteri > Pleuronectiformes > Soleidae > Solea > Solea senegalensis. Next base: position 8,595,217 of record NC_058026.1, on the reverse strand, counting down.
AGTAAATCATTTTTATTGTCATTATACAACTGACATTAGACAGTGAAATTTCGAGGTCAGATGGAGGTTAATGACATGAATGAATATGAACAAGGTTCATCAGCACCATTTGCACCCTAATTCTAATTTTATGCCTATAAAGGCGTGATAAATGTGACTCATTTAATTTTATTAGGAAAAAAAAGATGTTTGTATTAAGTTCATACTGTGTATTTTGAAAGAGTGTAAAATGTCCGTGGGGTGTACTTCACATGACATGTGAGAATACTTCCACGTATTCATGTACGGAAACCACACCGCGTTTAATTTTCCACACGCAAATCGTTTTACCTCAGGCGACGAACTCTAAGCGCACTGTAAAAATCAGCCTTATTTTGTTCAATCTGTCCTCAGGGATGATGATGAGGAGGACGGGGAGAAGACGGCACAGCGGCAAGGCAACAAGTCCATGTTGTCCTACTTTGGTGCTTCAGCTGGAGGTAACGAGCAAAACCACCAGACACACCGGTTCTTCACTGAGAGGCGGCTGAAAAGCCTCAGCACACTCTGAAGACATACCCAAACACACCGGGCTGAATAAAGCCCTTGTGAGAAGTACATAGTGTATAGTGAAGCAGTTAAACATGGACTGCGATGAAACATTGCTGGTATCCGCCTTTATTTGACCTGTGTGTATGTGTTTATACACAACTATACAGGTTTTTCCTTTTTCCGGACACAAAGAAGCAACACCACTTTGTTGGGATTTTCTTTCCAGGTAATACTGCCCTCTGCTGGCAAGATGATAAAATCCACCAGGTGTTTGAAAAGCATCAGTAAGCACAATTATGTGCTGAAGGCTAATGTGGACACTTGTGCACTTGTAGATTTTTCACAGTAAAAAAAAAGCATGTCAGGTCGAATGATAAGCACAGGTGTACATAATTATTTTAATTACATAGGATTCTGAATATAGTAAATAATTGTTAATGTTATCAGTAACGTGTGCGTTTCCTGCTGTGACATTTCCAAAGTAAAAACAATGTGATAAGGACAGACTAAATAACCCAGAGTCTCTAAAATCTTTTGCACTGTCACAAATCTGTACCATAATTCTGTACATACAATATTAATATTAATCAATTTAATACTTTGCTTTTTTTTCTCTGGACCTTCTGTACAACACTTACTTACATGTGGTTTGTGTTTCATTTCTTCACTTATCTATTGTAATCACACTTCACAAAATCTGTTCACAATATACATATACACGTAATGTACACATACATGGTTTCTTTCCTTATAACATTTTTAATGTTACAACACTGCACTTGCATTGTGGTCATTTTATGCCAAAAGCCTACGTACAGAGTTTTAATAGCAACACTAAGGCAATAGGCTACTTTTCTGTAATAACATTCTGTATTAAGGAATATGTACATACATTTTTTTACATGGTCAGTTTTTGTCATTTAAAATAAGACACTTTTATTCTCAAATGTCTAAAAAACAGACATTTATAAAAGAATATTGCCAACAGTCAGTGCTCATCTTCAGTTTCAGTTGATTTGTCCTTCAAAGCTTCATCCTCATCTGGCTCCGGCTTTTTCTCCAGGCTAACTTGAACACTCGGGGAAACTTCACCTGTGACACATATTAACACGTATTATAAATATTTTCCATGGAAACACAAATGATAACCACCTATGAAGGGATGTCAGTCATACCATAATTATTTGACTTGCCTGGTTTAACACAAATAATAAAAAAAGGCATATCCATCTGTTGTATCCTAGTTGCTGTTGGGTTTGTGTCTTGACTCCTGCATCCGCTTCCCACAGTTCATAGCTAAAGTTGAGACCGCAAACGAGGACAGGATCATGATGGAGCTCCCCACAAAGTGAGACGAAGCTCCTCTGGGGGTCATTCGCAGGGCTTTCCTGGCGAAAGTCTCTCTGTCAAAGGCTGCAGTGTCGCTCCCCGTCTGGGCCAAAGGCTCCATGGTTGGAGACGATGCTTGCATGTCCAGAAACTGAAGGCCTTAGTTTCAGTAGCTCAGGTGTTGGTTCCTCAGTGTAACTGGTGCAGTTTAAGCGTGAGGTGTCTGGATCTCTCTGTCCTCACTACCACGTCAGAGGTCTTGATCTGTTGTGTCCAGTCTGATTCCCCTCCTAATCTTTAACTTCCCATCCATTTATAACCTTCCCAGGCTGCTAATCTCACCCCCCACCCCCACACTAACTTCGTCTCCTTCTGCGTCAGTGGAATTAAATATAGTAATCCCATGCCTGAAGAGGATTTATGTGGTGATCTATTTCACCTTAAGTCCATCTAATATAATTTTATTAGATCCCACTGCTACTGTTTCATAGTGAGTTGTTTATGAGATTGAAGTTTCTGGTCAGTAACTTTTAAACCGTAGACAAGTAGTAAGAAAAGGGCATAAGGGCATGAAAGGTTTGTTTTTACATATCCTTGGTTGTTTAAAAGAAACTACTACAAACTTATCTTCATCACAACCAAAGATCATTGTTCTAATAGGCATTCACACAACAAGACAAGAGTCTATGCTCTGTTTCACATGTTTCACATTTACATTGATCACAGCATTATTAGAATGTGTCACTGTGGTGTATTGTCCAAGACTAATATTTTTTTTTTACGCCGCCTGCTTCCTGAGCTGCGATTAGACGGTGGAGCAGTTGTATCTGGAAAGACTTTATCAATTAAAGTTCAAGACTGATTCACCAGGAAGAAGAGAACTTCTGATTTAGAAACAGCACATGGACAATACACTTTTACTCAACCTAGACATAGTTTATTTTTACATTGATGTAGTTGTTTAGCCAATAAAAGATTATTATAGTATATGTAGATTATCAGAACATTGGAACTTAAATCCTTTTTTCTTTTCTTTTTTTTACCTCGGTCTTGTATTGTTATATAATGAGCATCAGCAGCAGAGTGCGAAAAGAAAATATTTTAAAACCACCAACTGAAGTTATGCTTGTTAATCCGAGCAATCTTGTGATGATTGTGCACACTGGTGAGTAAACCTTATCTCCATCTGTCAACTAAAAAAAACTTTGAAAATTTGTGCTGATATCTGTGACTTGTGTGCTCTTGTCAGCCCCAAGGACAGTTTAGCCACGACATAGGTCAGACGGTGTCAGCAGGTCTCTAATCCCCAAGGTTGTTAGACACAGTTTATTTTCATGGCGTGCCTTTAAATGTGCTTATTGGATTGTGCTGGTTCTTTTCCGCTATACTGACGCAGAAAAGCCTTCATGAATGAACGCGTGGAGGCAAAACTGTTGTGGTCGTAAGAAAGATGTCTCGGCTATTCATTTATGGAATATATTCAGCATGGAGCATTAGCGTTATGGGTTGTCTAACTATTTTTGTCTCTTGTTTTACTGCTGGCTTTGCTTTTTTGAGTGACTTGTGAGTCAAACAAAAGGATTCAGATATTAGCTAAGAACTCATTTGAGCTGAAACAATTACTAAATGAATCGTCCACTATTATGATAATTGATTTATTATTCTCAAATGGGAATATAACAAAGAAATCATTAAAAGTGAATTTGGGAACATCATCATTTCCAGGTTTGACAAACACTGATCAACATTTTTTAACGTTTTCTGATATTTTTTGGACCAAACGATTACTAGATTAATCGCGAAGATTAACAGACAGATTAACCGATTGTGAAGATAATCGTTAGTTGCGGCTCTAGAACAAATTGCTTAATAAAGTTATTATATTTTTGCTGATACATCTGCAGTGGGTTTCACAAACATGCCTGTTTTAAATGTATGTAATTAATAGTTGTAATTGTACAAAAGTGTGTACAGAATTCCAATAATTAACCTTTAGTTAAAATGTCAACATGATATTGCTCTTTATGTTCTGTTTGAGGGGAAAAAAATGAAGACAAGTCTGCAGCAGCAACCAATTAGAACTGACAAATGGCAAGATGTAGTTTGTAAATGCCATTATCAAATTATGTGACCTTTGTTTTTGGTTGTCATCATTAAACTGTGTAAATGTCCCCTTGGCATTTCACATTGGCACTGTCAGTACATTTTTAACCTTTCATTTCCTAAAAAGAGCTCATGAAACATCAGAGCTGTACTTACTACTCGTACAAATATTGTCTATTTTTGCTTTGGATCATGTATTATATTCCCGCAGCATCTGTCCCTGGTCGCCACAGACTGTTGTACTCTTTTATCTTTGTCAATTAAGCACTGGATCACAGAGATTTCGCTTGGCTCACACGTACAGCGTTGTGGCCAATATTAATTGTAGTAGCCTGCCATTTCCACATAGTGTCGCTATTGCCTCATAATGAATGTTTTATGTTTTTATTTATTATTTTATTCCTATTTCAATATCATTACATGAGACTTTAAGTTTGTGGAACTTAAGTATATTTAAGCTTGGTAATATGGTTATGTTTTTTTTCATAATTATTGGATTTTCAGTGTCAGTCATGCCAGAGGCCTTGGTGTTATCTTTAGCAGTTCAGTCAGATGTTCAAGACTCATATTCGAATCGTAGCCTTGTTGTATTTTAATGAATGTTTTTTGCTTTTCTCTCCTGCTGCACGTTTTATTTTGTATGAAGGAACGATTCCTCACTTGAAAGGCTTTTATTTCGGTTTTCTTTTGCTTCATATAGGGTTGATATAGAAATTCCTGTGTGCATTTTCAGTTAAAGGGTAAACATTGAAGAAGACTGCATTTGGGTTTTACTTCATGGGAGAAAAATGTTATTAATATTTACCTGAAGCCTTGAATGTGAACATAAAAGACTATTTTTATTTGTTCACTTAAAAAGTTGGTTAAAACTAATAGAACATTAAATTTGGCCTTCTCCTCCCTCCACTGACTGACAGTGTATTTTACAGTGTACATTCTAAGGGTAACATTTAAGAAGATTAGAATACATAGTAAGCAAACCCAATAGTAAATTTACATTTACCTTGAATAATTTAGCAACACAGCCGCTTTAAAAAGCCAAACTCACTTCAGTGTAGCTAGCATGGTTATCATTAAAGTGATCACTGATAATTAAGCAGAAAGATATTCTGTATAACAAAAAGTAGAGTTAATGGTCCAACAAAGATAAACATGTATGAGATGTAGGTTTATAGATTCAATATTTGCGTTGTCACAGTCTCCACAGATCTGACGAAATGGTGGATGTAACAGTGCCACGAAACTGTGCCAGCAGGTGTTGCTATAGCAACGGAATGTTCAGCTGACACCACCTGCTGGTAGAAGAACATTCACAGTACGCTCAAGTTTCACAGTGGATAAAAAGTACACACTGCTGGACTGATGACATTACAGACCCCACCCCACTTATTGGTCCAGCTAATCAGAATCTCATGTATGGTTGCAAAATGAGAATAGACTGTGGGCGTTGAAGAAACACCGGTTGCAAGGGAGTGATGTTTTTCTGTCGTCCAATCAGCTGACTTATTACTCTGACTTACAGTGGTACCCCAGGGAAAGGATACTGAAAAATGGAACATTTTAGGCCAGTTATTTTGGTACTGTTCCTAATGGAAGCACAAAAAAATTTGTACCAAACCGAACTGAACTGTTCCACTCGCCATAAAGTGCCATGGAGTCCTACTGGCTGCCATTCATGTGGCCGCTAAAGAAAAATATACGTTTATAAAAATGTACTGTTTCTAAAGAAGTGCCTTTCTAGTAAAGAAGCGTCATGCAGTGCTCTATAAAACGCTCTTGTAAATTGGTTTCTTATGTGTGCCCTTCCAATCAAAAAGGGTGCCGTTACGAAGTTCCCTACTCTCCCTACTAGAGTGAGTGGTTGTTTATCTCTGTGACCCTGTGATGGACTGGCAACCTGTCCAGGGTGTGACCCCACCTTCCACACTATGTCAGCTGAGATTGGCACAGCGCCCTGCGCAACCCTCATGTGGAAGATACAGTGGTAGACGATGGATGGATAGTCTTTGCTGTCAAAGGAGGATGCAGAGACCCCACACCAAGCCTTTGGTTCATGCGAGCTGACTTAATAAATAAATACATTTGTAAATGGGCTCGGAATTCATTATGTGCCGTCTGGAGCTCTCCATGCCCGCACAGAACACTGGACTCTGTCTGGTCCCAGAGTTAATCAGGAGTGAGCATGTCACCGCAGGTTTTTCCTATCATGCCCGCTCTCTGTGGAATAACCTCCCCGCTGTCGTCAGACAATCGGACGCTGTCAAGGCCTTTAAATCAAACCCACATTTCAACTTAGAATTCAATTAGTGGCATGATTGCTGATTCACTCAGGTCGGATTTCTTATCTGACCAATATGGGGGGTTGTCTCAGTCTTAATGACGTTTCAATTATTGTTATTAGTAGTACATTATCCTGCCGACTGTAAATGACCAGTTCATTTTATCTTGTGACTGCTTTTCCTGGACCCCTGCTGTTTTTCCAAACTGTACACTAGATCTCTCTCTCCTTCCCTCTCTCTGGTCATCGGGGCTGAAAGGAGGCCATGCAGCTTCAGACTCCTCCCATCTTTCCTTAGGATGGACCTGTGACCGTGGACCACCCACAGCCTCATGCAAGTGGAAATTATTCTTTTTTTCTTTTGTTTTTTTCTTAAACCAAAACAACAAAGCCGGAAACCCACTTAACTGGTCAAGCTGCATACATACATTATGTCTAACATCCTCCTGTCTTCTCTACATCCGTGTTGGATTTATGTATATATGATGAGGCACTGAGACCACTGATTGTATGCTATTTTATTTAGAGGCTCATCTTCCCAGACCAGGCTTTTAGCAGAGTTGTAGTCTGTGACCCACTCTTTCAAGACAACCAGGCTAGAAATAAGATGAAGATGAAGGTGGAGAGTGGGGAGGAGGAACGAGGTGTAGGGATTGTAATGAAATGAAGTGTATATCTGTATATAGATACTGTATCATATCTGTTTATATAATTATCTGTCACCTTTTAGATATATAAAAAAGCACCTTGTGATTTTTATAATTGCTGTCTAATTTGTGTTTTTAAAGGAAGTGCTCTTTTTATGTCTGCTCTGAGGCACAGAATATTTTCTTTATTGTGCTAAATTGGAAGTGATGAATAAACAATTCTTCTGATTTGCAGAGCAGGGGAACTTATGAAGGGAGGGATTTGGAGATGTGGGCAAAGTGTACATCACGGCAGATAAATCAGATTATAGGGATTATAAAGAGCAGGTCGAGAACAAGTGGTTTTGATCAGTGAGTAATAATTTCTGTCATTCAAAATGACAAATAACTTTAATCTCCCAATCAGTACACAATGTAAATCAACTAAGTGGTTGTGTGTACGTACTGTATATACAGCACCTGCACATGCAGTGACATGATACATCACCAAGTGAAGAAATTCACTTAAAATAATGCCTACATGTTACAGTTTGCGTATGTGTGGGGAATCCTAAGAGACTTTTATCAAACTGCACATAAACACACTCACACAGCAGATTTTATTGGGGAGAGATGGCACTTGCACTCTATGAATAGATGTGGTGATGTGAGCTGACGTATCTGTTGTGAGACAGGCTTGCAGTGGGCAAACTCCTAATCCCAGCTCTGCTACGTTTTTGGTTGCAGAGAGGTGATCTCATGTGACATCCCCCGCCCCCTCCAAACAGGGCATCCTTTTAGAAAGAGTGACATCATTTCTGAGAGTTTTTGGCCAGAGGAAAAGGTCCTTTGCATTTTAAAACGGTGCCTTGTGTGAGCTGCCGTCTTCTCCCCTCATCTGATCTCAGAGTGCATGAACAAAAAGATATAAAATTCATGTGCCTTCATCAATTATTTAATATTAATAAGAAAAAGCAGCATCAGCTTAATGTATTCCAGAAGTCAGACAAGCTGCTAACTGGGTCACTCGCTCCAACATCATTTTCCTCCTGCTGACACCTTTGCACTGTTCTGCTACCACAATGACCATTTTTGTAAGATAGAGATTTGCATATCGATCAACTGGTTTCACTTTATTCTCAGGCCACTGTCAGCATAATATATCTTCATGGTGGTATTTTACCATGTTCCTTCTGTGTGTATGTGTCTGTACTGGTATTTGTTCCCTCTTCAGGACCTTTTGACATAAACACTAACCTTGTCAGCACCAGTAGTCCTAAGACCTAAGCCTCAAAATGTCTGTCTGGACTTTTTTTTTGTGCTTATTTTAACTTAAAAGGGGCAGAAATTTGAGGAAGTGATTTTCAGTATCTGGCAGTTATTTACAATTTGCTGCACGTTATAATAGTTTATTAACAATTTAAAATGAAGAAAAACAAAAAGGTTTATTCACATTCACATGAACACCAGATTTTGTATGTTCAATTTGACATTTGAACCTACAGTGATCTGAGAGCAGTAAAACCTCACAGAGACAGGGAACATTAAGGCCAAGATGCTAAAAGCCACTAAGTCTCCCACTTGTCTCTCTCTGTCCTGGAACTGGAGCTGGACCAGCTGCTTGGCCTCCAGTGTGTTTTTTTTCTCTCTCTCTCTCTCTCCACATTGATCCATCCCACCGGCAACCTTTGGCCAACATGTCTCTTTTTTATCCTTCCTTTATTTCTTTTGAGAATGTTTAACATTGTGTGAACATGGTAATGGACCTTGCCCTGAAATGATTCAGTATAGTCAGTGATTAGTTGTACTTGGCAGATGTTGATGAGTGAGGACGGGATGCTTCATTTGGTGAGAATATTAGATCTGCAAAAAAAATACAGGTTTTCTCTACCTTTATAATCGACAGGGGGAAGTTTGTTTCTATGGCATCGCTCATTCATTAATATTTGGGTGTGAGTAATTGAAGGTTACTCACCATTACATTTTATGACACCGAATCCCACGTGCGAATAATGAATACTGTCACCATTTCTTCCCTGAAATAGGAAGCACGACAGCAGGCTGTGTCGACTGCTAATTTAGTCACACCACAAAGTATGTGAGCCAGACTAAACGCCATCTGAAAAATGACTCTGTAAACATGCAAAGATGGTGGGTCCTGTCAGATTCAGACAAAGGTCTGAGGATTTCTTTTACACTCTGGCACACTTTATGGATCATGTGGATAAATCGTCCTGTATGTCAAAATATATAAGATTGAAACTGCGGACTGTAGCAAACGGATGACTGAGCCACTCACCCCGCTATTTTCCAAGTGAGTCAGGGAACTGTGAATGCCCATCTCCTTCATTTGCATAGTAAGCTTTCGCTTTAAAACGTGAAACGCACGCTCTGGTGCCATGTATAAAGAACATGTATAAACCATTTTTTTTTTTTTTTTAAAGTAGTTGTATAGTTACAAGATCTTACATTTCTGCACAATAGTGTGCATATGTCTTAGAGCACCACCATTTTTGTTATTTTAATGTCTTGTCAAATTCTGTTATCACACAGTCCAAAAACATGCAGTTTAGGGGGATAATGCAAATTGGACACTCTAAATTGACTGTGTGTGTGAGAGTGGATGGACTTGGCGACCTGTCCAGACTGTATCCCGACTTTCGCCCTATGTCAGCTGGGATTGGCACCCGCGACACCTGTGACACTCATGTGGAGGATAAAGCAGTAGAAGATGAATGAATTTTCCCATTTAGAGAAAAAATAGATAATAAAATGATGGCAGATATGTGTGGACACTAATGTGATCTGGTATCGGCCAAAAGGAGCCTGGTTGCAGTTGACATCTGCTAAATAGCAAATGTTGAGGCTTCAGAACAGGAGTGTAGATTCTTATAGGTGATTCATAGGCCGTTACTGGGCATCATGTTGTTGGTTAGTTAATTAATACATTCTTAATCAATTAACATGGACTTATGGCTTATTATCACCATGCCTACACTGGACCTTTAAAATGTGAATTTAAATGAGGACATGTTACATGCAGGTTACTAAATTAGAGCATTGACAGAAATGAATCGACGTTTCCTCGCCCATTTCTTATCACAATAAAAGTCCCCACAACATCTCGCTCACCAACTGTGTCTCCTCCACAGCGTCTGGTCGCTGAGGGGTTAACTGTCGCTCGGTGTAGGAAGTGGGTGGTTGGAGCTGAGGATGAGGAGCGAAGCCTGTGCAGCCGCCACAGATCATTTTCCACGAAGAAATAGCGGCATTACACCAGAGGAGGAGAGAGTGAGAGCACACCGTGTGACTGAGAGGAAGAGCGAGAGAGAGAAGAGAGAAAACCGAGGATTGTGTTTTACCTGAGGACGAAAACGTGAACCTGGGATGAGAGCGTTTCATCAGAGGGACGAATTCACAGTCGCTGCTCCCAATTCTCACTGATTTGCCCCCTTTTTTTATTATTATCTAAATGCACAGATGCCGTGACAGTGTGTGTGCGGGGCGCTGTTTAGAACCAGGATGTGCAGTTTGATGATGGACAGCGTGTATTCAGTGAATCTACACTGGTGTCCTCTCGTCACACACACACACGCACACTGATGTGGGTGCTTGTGTGTAGTGTTTGAATAATTGTGACTATTGGAAAGACTAATGTTTGCAGGATGACTGTAGGACGCTGCTGCTGCTGCTGCTGCTGAGATCGAGACACTTATTAAGTGATGGATTTTGTTTTGAACTGTGTGTCGCGCCGGCTGTGAAGGTGCTAAAGATGTGCGTAAAGTTGTTTGGCTCGTGTGGTTATCTCGGGTGTGACAGTCGGAGCTGTTTCATCTCCATCTCTCAGCTGTTGGAGTCGAGCGCATGCAGATCACGCTGATCTCACCAGTTATTCAGCACTTCCCACCACCAGTCTCTGTTTGTCAGCCACATTCTTTTAGTACTTTTGGCACATTTTCACGTTGTAGTTTTTACGCACGGGAACATAGCGCTTAGGCCACTTATCGGTATTCCGTCGATACGTGATGTTTATTAAATTAGTCAACACTACTCCAGAGAAATCCGGCTGCGTGATAAATTGTTGAGCCGTGCCGGCCCGGCTCATTGGTAGTCACGCGAGAGTGGAGATACCTCCTACGTTACGTCACCTGGAAAACACGGGAGCCACGAGGCAGGTGTGAACCCGGACACGCGCCATGGATGATTCCGGGATCATCCGAAGACGGAGGCTGCAGGTGAGAATTTATACCCAGAGATGGAAAGAGTATTGAGATATTCTACTCAAGTGAAAGTACCACTTTGTTATTATTATTATTATTATTATTTTTAAATAACATTTTACTTAAGTACAAGTAAAAGTAGACTGGTCTAGGAATGTACTCAAATTTAAGTAGTAAATGTAAACGCATTACTTTCTACCTCTGTTTATATCTACAACATGTACTTGGGATGTAGATCAGGTTTTTTTGGTGGTGATGAAGGAAACTGAGCAGCCATGGTACATGTCTGAGTGCTTTCTCTATTTTTTTTCGTTTTTTTTATATCAAAACATTCATCCTACAAGTTTTGGATCCCTTTCTGGGGTTTTAACAACCAGTCCTCCTACGGATTCTATAAAATGTAAAAATGAACATAACACATCCCTCTATGACTATTAGAGTATCGCTCTATACTATAGATACATATACTGTATGTATATATATATATATATATATTTATTTATTTATTTTATATATAGTATTGGATTATCATTCTTTCTACATTTTCACTCTGTAAATTGGTCACATGCCTTGTTCAGATTATGAGCTGATGAGAAATTGATAATCGTTTCTGGCACATACACTTTAAAAGAGGTCTAGAGTAATACATGGTGGTTTCTTCACCCAACATGCAGGCGTGTAGGAATATAGTGCCTTCCAATGTAAAGACATTAAGGAAGTGTAGGTGAATGAATACGTTTATACAAAACACTCTTTCACCCAGGACTATAGGTGACATGGCACATCTTCTTTTGCACTTTATGTAAAATATCTTGATAGGATATTACATAAAAGCTTTACAAAAAGGGCCATGTTCTTGGCAATGGTGCCCATGAATGATGTTAACATGTCTATAGTATGATAGTAATCAGTCATAGGGCTACTTTAAGGAGACTGAAAGTCAGGAGTAGATTAATATTTGCATGATTTAGGCTGGTCACTTAGCCCCCACCTTGCACATTAAGACACAGCACAGGAAGGCACTGGTAAAAGCTTCCTTCCTTTGAGATGTTTGTCTCAGTGAGTGCGTGCATGAAATTGATCAAATGACGCAGTTTTTTGTGAATTAACTCACAGTGAAAGTACTGTGATGCACACTGTGTCAGAATACGATGGATTGCTCTTGAAGATTGCTCATTATTTATGAATAATACACAAGAGCAAGTGGAAGATTTCCTGTACAAATGTTGATCATTGAGAAGAGCAGCACAACACTGCGGACTTCCAGAAAGTTTACAGTCCTGTAGGTGCAGTGTTTCTACTGTTTGACCAAAGTGGGGGCCATGGGCCAAAGTTGACCCACCAGTGGGTTTCATTTGGCCTATGGTCAACCTCTACTCCACCTCTACCAGCAGCTCTATTTGTTGAACAGTTGTTCCCCGTTTTCTTGTTCTCACTGACATTTAAACTGTGACGTTTCATCATCTTTGTCTCTCTGTAGCAAATGAAACTACAGGGAGACATATGGCAGTGTTTTATTCTGCAGCAGTACACCACTGCTGCTAGATTAGTGAGCACCGCCGCTGAAATGTCACGCAATCATTAATATCAATGTGCCACTAATGCTTATCACTTATAACTTGCACGATTAAGCATCAGAGGATGCAAATCAAGATACGAAAACGAACGTTTATATAACATTATAGGTATTTTGACTTGAACAAATGGGCCATGCTGTCACGGCATCCATGTGGACAATGGCACAACAGCACCGCTGCTGAAATTCTCGGGGAAACACCTGGTGGCCATTCATTGATATGATGTTTGTGCTGGAGTATTTTAGTCAAGTTAAACATTAAAATGTCTCCTCCCGTTATTGTCTGGATGAGTCATGTGGTTTATAAAATGCCAGGAAGTAGTGAATCAACATAATAGTCATTTGATATATAAATTATTTAATCCATTTCAGGTCTGGCTGGGATACCTACACATACACACAGAAAGCTACAGAAGTAAAAGTGCTTTGTGTACATTATTAATCTAGTATGGACAATAAAGAAATCACAGCCTCTCCAATTCACACACATGTACATATTACATATTTACATTTTGAAAACAGGCAACTTCAGTTTTGTGCAAAACTGCATCAATAAACTCTCTCAGTAGGTTTTGCTCCAGAGTCTGTAGGGACTGTGAATTTCTCTACCATCACTCACTGTACACCTGCTGCTGATTATGTGTGTCCAGTGTAGTGTCGAGTTGTATATCCCGAAGCAGATAATACCTTAAATGACCTGGTTAAGATTGGTGCACAAGCCAATCCATGCTGCTCTGAGACAACCCAACCAAAAAAAAACATTGGTTCTGTTTGTTGCATCATTGCAAGGTCAATCGATTTTCCCAGACAATGTTATTTATGGATCCCTGCCAGGATGTGAAGAAGAGGGTTTGAATTAATGAGACAAAATGTGTTTTTAGTAACCAATAACAGACAGCACATTTAATGGCATTTAGTTTTGGTTCAAGCCACAGTCTCAAATTCAAAGATCAGTGCTAGCTTCCTCTGAAATACACAGAGCAGGGAAGTCTGGCACAGGGGCAGGAGATAGTCTGACATGAATATAAAGGTTAAAAGTAATGCATACGGTACTCTGGGACACAGCAAGACATACAGTACTGTACACTGACGCTGTGCCAGGATGGACTTTGTATTGAGCTGAAATGAAGAAGAGACAGACCCACAAAAAGAGACATGCACTTACAATGAGATCACACTGGTGAGTCGAGCCACACTTGGTCGTCAGATGTTGAGTGCATGTTAATGTGTTTGTGTGTCCGTCCGCTCAGCCGATTGGACTGCAGCTACACCAAACATCTTGTTTCGCGTGTGTGTGTGTGTGTGTGTGTGTGCGCGCGCGCACACACACACACACACACACAACATTCATGCCTAGCATATGTACATATCAAATTGACTCCCACCACCTGCCCCTACTCTCCATTTCCATTGAAGTGGTCGATATCCATATCTCAGACGGAGGAGGTCTAAATGCTGAGGATGTGGCACAGTTGTCAGACCCATTAACAGAACTAATGGTGGCCTAACAGCCCCTGTGTGCCCTCAGGGACGAAGACCAACCACCAGCAGCAGCAGCAGGACGGCCTGAAAGCTGGGCTGAATAGACTGGAGGCAGGGAGCAGCTGTGAGCTATAGTAGACCCCATTTTAAGAACCTATTACCATATGTGGATTTCTTAGCTGCCTGAATCTACTTTCACACAATAGACGAGAGGGAGGGAAGGGATTCTTTCTGTGTGTGTCTCATGTATTGTTATTTAATAATACATTGGATATAATATATATCGTATTACAATTTTCTTCATTAAGCTTCACTGTATATTGATATAACATTTATACATTGAGCAAATATCCTTGCACGCAAGGGTATTCTTTAGGTTTTAGAATGGTGAGGTACATCCTCATTCAGTCGCACAGTTACAGCTATGGTCCATTTAGAGCAGGCATGTCCCAAGTCCGGCCTGCAGGCCAATCGCAGCCCTCGGTCAAATTTTGTATGGCCCACAGCTTAGGTTTTCATAATTATGCCATGACAGACAGACACACATTCACTTATATTATGATATCTGACTCCTAATATGAAAGAAAGGCAGATTTGTTACTTTTGTTCACTCCTGCGTGGCTTAGATTTGGTTACGTTGCCATTTAAAAATGAGAATTGTGACAAGGAAAATACAGTTATTATAAAACAGTGCATTTGTATGTAACTTAATGAATTGAAGTGACCATCTCTTATATTATGGTTAAAAAAAGTTTGGACACCTGATTTAGTGTCCAATTAACACCTAAACCCCAAACTACAGAACAAACGAGGATAAACTCCACACAGAAAGGCCCCCAGTATTCATTTCAGTTGAACTGGGGTTCAAACTGTTGACCTTCTTGCTGTTAGGTTACAATGCTAGCCGTCGCACAAATGTGTGGCTGTAATATTGATTATTTTCAAGACAACTTACTCGCCTTTTTGATGCTCCAAAACTCACCAGATGTTGCACATGCATCAGGTCTGGGAGATATTCACATTGTTTATAGCCCTAGACATGAATGTGGCAAAATGACTCATTAGCTCCCCCTATAAATTGTAAAAAAGCAGCCTGTGAGGTATGTTCAATGTACATCTTTTATATTTTGGTGTGCTTATATAACAAAAGATCTACAAAATATTTCCTTGGATACATAACCTTTTATTTGCCATTTACTGTACAGACGTTGAACTTTAACACTTCTTTATTTGACGATTGACATTAAAGACAGGTATTAAATGTGGGGGTGGTTAAGGGAGAGGGAGACGACACGCAGCAAAAAACCTCTAGCTACAAGATCTCTTACTGTTGTTTAGTCTGACAATTAAATGTCAAGTTTTCTTCTGACTGAATGTTCAAGAACCAAGTTGATTATGGTTTAAAAATTCTTTATGGACAGAAAACAGAAACGTTTCTTAGCCCCAAACTTAAACAGTTCTTCACAAATGAGGTTCTGCCTCATTCGGACCAGTTTGTAGTCTGCATAATGATTACTGGTTCCGACAAGGTCTGTGTCTATGCCTCCTGAAGAGGTAAAACAATAAAAGTACACATTCACACAAACACACACAGTACAATTTGTCCAATGTTTTGTCATGGGCCGTGTGCCCATTTCCAATATGCTCAGCACCGGGGATCAGTGTATGATCACTGCAGAAGATCCAACTGTTTTTGCCAAACCCTGTAACTGTCTGCCATGTCCACTGCTTTCTTCTGCCTCGTCTGACTCTTCTGATGTCAGGATTATTTAGAAATGGTTGTCTCTGTACTGTGGGGCGAGAGTGTACATCAAAGCAACTGATCTGAGCCAGAATAAATTTGGGAATAGCTTTAGATGTTTGAACTACTTTAGCTGGGCTTCAGTGTATCATGCCGGGCGCCTTTAAAGAACAGAAGCCTGAGTCTGACTCAAACCCCAGAACAGACAGAAATGGACAAGATAAGTAAAAAAAAGAAAGAAAGAAAAAGCACTTGTCAAGGTTTATAAATAGACCCAGAAAAGGGTAAAGGTGAAAGCGTGTGAGACAGTACTTGGTTTTAGACCTCAGTGTAATGACCAGTGGAGTCGGAAGCTTTTTAGATAAAAATGGAAGCCCTGTAGAATAATACACGGTGTGACATTTGCCTCACAATCTGCTGTCAGATTTGGCAGACGAAACACAACAGAAGCCTCACGACTTGGCCCAGTACAGCAGCATATTAACATTTTTCTTTTCTTTGGTTTCCAGTTGGACTTTGCTTTGTCCTTGGGTAAATATAAACCAAACATAAATAAATAAATGAGAGTCTATATGCAAAACACCTTCCTCACTGTCAAGCAGACGAAAAAAATGTTTAAACATTAGCAGTTATTCACAGTTTCGGGAGGGGGTGTGTGTGTGCATAATGTATAAGAACGTAGGTAAAGTAGGTGTTTGTTTGTATGTGCAGAAATAATTAATGTCACTTTGAGATTTTACCTTCTTGCTTTGAGCTACATATCCACAGCCCACAGGTCACATCATTTTTAGGTACAGGGATACATTTACATCTCGTCACATGTTTGAAAAGGAGTAGGCAGAAGTATAAAGTGTAATAAATGTTCCAATACCCCATTGCTATTACACACAACTCAATGTATCCCGTCACCAAATATTTACATATTTACAGTATTTTATACAACGTTTTTCATGTTCTCAGTACAACACATATGTCATCTGGCTTTAAACACGTTTCCATCACCGTTTTGGATTAAACTGCTGCTTCTTATATTTAATTTGTATTTTGTGTCATCTTCTAAACTGATTTATGTTTTTACTCTGCTTCAATTCGTCTTTGTTAGACTGTTCCAATTATTTAACCCCTGAGATTGAAGCACACATACTTTTTGTTGTTGTCCTGGCACTCTTGCATTTTTAAATTTAGTTTTATATCTTTATCACAGGATTTTGTGATTCCTTTAATGATGCTGCAACTTCACGGCACTTGTTCAGTTCCCTATAATGATGACGGTTGTGTTTCTGCAGCTCCTCTAGCTCACCATACTTTCATATTAAATGCGAGTATTAATGCCTCACAGCGTTAAAAAGTAAACCGGGCAAGCTTTGATGGCAAGCTTGTGTTGAGTTTGTCTCTAGACGACAGCTCCAGCTGTCAAATCGTGTTTCATCAGCTCGGCTTTGTTTGGTTTCTGTAATGCCTGTTTACTTATACAAAGACACACACACACACAGAGTATGAAATTCTTTGGAAATTCAAAAACAGCTTCTCCTTTTTCCCTCATAATTTCCCTCTCTGTGTGTCATGAAGCTTTCCCTGAGTGAAACAAAACAAATCATATCTTTTGAGACAAGCCACTGGACTGGAGAAAATGGCTTAATCAGAATCTGCAGGACAGACCGACTACACAAACTGGCGGTAACCCAATCTCACTTAGGCCAAGTGTTAAATGGAATCAAATTGGGAAGAGATGGGCAACAAGCACCGCACAGATCCATCCTAGTTGTTCCTTATCACATCAGAGTCCTTGCTCTTGTGTCCCAGTATCATAAATATAGCAGCAACAATTTTTTTTTAAATTGATTTTGGCTCCATTCAACCTGCTGGTTCCTGAGGCTCTGAAGTCTCCTGGCACTTTGGAGGGATCAGTTTACAATCTGCTTCCTACTCACCCTAAACAATCAGGGCAGAAATGACTAAATCAAACCAAATTGTTCCTTCGTTATAGGTTTTTCATACTGTACGTCATCTGGTTTACTGTGTCATATGCAAATGATGCTCACAGTGTTGCTGAGGTAAGATACATGATTGTTAGTGAGCATTCACAAATGAAATCAACAATCAGGAGAGGAATCGGTGTCAATTTGCCTCAATGATTTTCTTATTCACGGTAACCTAATGTCATCAACGTTATTCTGATCTTACTTCTCACTTTATTTTAGCAACATTGTTCTTAATCCTCTTTTTAGGTCTTCTTCAAAAGCACATGCTGTCAGTTTTTGAGATTATGTTGCCATTTAGAGGAAAGTAGCCAATAAAGCACGGCACAAATGAGCAGACAGTGGACACCAGGGTGATTTACAGCTCGTCCAATTGTGACATTTGTTATCTGACCGGCAGGTGCCGGTCAGATAACAAATGTCATCTTTCAAACAGACGCTATATACATTTTTATAAATTGTCATTCCATTGTTCATGGTTAATTACAGTATCTATCGTTTGTTTATTTCGACATTGTTAAAAACAACGATTTGCAGTGATAAAACATTTTTGGCGTGGCACCATACAAGTCTGAGGTGCATATTTCATATCTGAGAAGGAGCAGGACGTAAATTCGAATTTATCAGGTGCTCTGTCATAATCTGGGTTTAATCTCCCGTGACACTAACTCTGGACTAACTCTCAAATCAGTTCATCTACTGCATATACAGTCTGTGTATGCTATAAATAGGAATAAGTTTATGAATACAAAATCAATGACTTATGAGATATGTGATAAAAAAATCTAATGTAAAATTGATTGGACAAATTATGAAGGTTTCATAAGAGGATCCATTAAGAACTCTGTTAGACATTAGTAACTGTAAAATTAATTAGATTTCCTTTTTTTTGTTCCACTGTAACGAGTTCTGCAGTAATAGACTCATCTAATGTGTCTGCTTTCCCCCTCTTTTCTTTTCCTCTCTTTGCTTCCTCTTTCTCACCAGAAGGATCTTCCTCTGCCCCGAAAAAGCAGCGGGTAAGTTCACACTGACACACATGTGTTCTCTGTATGTGTTAAGTTACTTTACACCACGCGTGCAGTCAATTTTTTTCATTTTAAATGTATTCTATTGTCATACAGGAAACAGATTAAAAGCACTTAAGTTGTTACAATGAAACTGATTTACAGTGGGTTCTTGTACTGCAGCACAACAATTTATGACAATACCGAATAAAAAGCCAAATAAATAATCAACACGTGCAAATGAACAAAACATATATAATCTATAATATAATCTTACAACATATAGCTTTTATGTGATTGTGTGAATTTTGGAACAGAGGTAGTTGCTCCAATATAGGAAGAGAATATGACTTAGTATGAAAACGAGATCTTTTGTCAGTAGTTATTTTTGTAGGATGGCACTGGATGAAGAGAAATGGATCTAGTGAATCAGTCCTGGGCGGAAGTATCAAGGAACGAGACAAATGAGTCACTTCAATGTGTCATGGCAACATATTATCCAACAAAATGTCTTTTTTCTACCTGTGGTGCTGGGTTGGTTTTTTTTTTTGTACAGTGTACTCGTTCACCTCAGAACCAAGCTGTTTTCTGGGCTAAAAGACACAAACAAGGAGGGAATTCTATTTTTAGGTCTTGGAATATTTCCATCTTTGTCACAGGAAGTCATGGTTAAGTGATGGTATTCCACAGTGGGAGTCTTGTCTTCAGACTGCAGCATGTTAGAGCTTTGTGTGAGCCCTTTCACTCCCGGTCGGGCCAATCTGTTGCTATGAAAGTTTAGCAGCAGGAGAGCCGTGCTGTGACCTCACATCCCTGCGTGGTTCTGGGAAGGCGGAAACGGCTGAGAAAGTAGCATAGAGCAGTTAAGCCATGTAATAGTTTTGTATATACAACCTATTTGTAATTCAGTATTAATTAATTACCAGAAGTGGTGAAGACTTTGATTAAAACAGACAAAATTGTCTTTGTTTTAATGCAATTTGTTTTAAACTGGTAATTTAGCATACTGTAAACAAAGACAAGCTAAGAAAAAAATATTGGCCTCCACTTGAAGGCTAAAAGAACCTCAACCACAAAAGGAAGGCATCATTCAAACAGCAGTGCTGTCTTTTTTAAACTCTATTAATGATAATAATGATTTAAAAGGTACTCAAAAAGCACTTTTCAGAGATCGTTAATAAAACACAAACTAAACAACAGACTGACAAAAACAAGTGATGTTATAGTTATTAAGTATAAAACAGTGAAAATAAATGGCAGGATCATACATTTAAGCTCCAGTGCAGATCTTCTGTTGTCCCATGAGCAATTCTGAGTAATTATTAAAACACTTAACATAAAGTATGCTTAGTTGCAATAAGCATTTATCTTAGCATTTTTAGCATTTGCTTCCAACAGTCTTTATGTAAAATGAATCACTTCCTTTGTGCAGCATAGGAAATTCACTGGGTGACACAAGATCTTAACATGTACTCAGAAATACGTGTAGTACTTTTTTCATTATACAGTTCGAGCATGTGGTATAAGGCACGTCATTTTCCATTACTGGAAGTGCCTCCTCAATGTGGGCGGGGTCGTCATAGCATGGCTGCACAAAACGGCCGTTTTTTATACGCCACACAAACTAGATACACCAGACTCCTCTGTTAAATATTGAGATTTTACAAATTCTCGTGCTAAATGTTGGAGATTAAGTCAGGAGGTCAGTGAGACTCAAGGTTATGGAGAGCTTTGTTGCTGGTGAGGAGGATTTTGTGTTGTATTCTTTGTTGGACAGAGATCCAGTGGAGTCTCTGCAATAAGAGTTGATGAGAAAACAAAAAAAAAAAAGTTTATTCAAATAAAAGCTCCACAGATAATGAATTGTTTTGTTGAAAAGAAGTGCCTGAAATCAGAAATAGAAGTGTAACTTTCTCCTCAGCCTCTCGCGGGTACTCTTTGATCAAATCGCAAGTGGAAGTTCCTCCACAATGTCAAAATAAAAACTGGACATTAACATTCAGAGGCAGCTCCACAAAATATGATTGGCCTCTCCGAGGCAAAACAAGACAATAAATTGGCTTCTCCTCAAAGATGGATTCCGTCTAGTGACTGAATTGTGAGTCTCTGAAGTCATTTTCTGTGCTGAATCATCCCGAGATGTGACAAAACTGATTTAAACATCTTAATTTGCCGTGCATGTTCAGGAAAACAGGCACTTTGTTACAAAATAATAGCAGGCAAATGTGAACGTTGTCTAAGAGCTGATATTGTTTTCATGCAGTCTCTGTCCATGGTGCTGAAATTTACTTTTCAAAGAGGTTTTTTTTCCCCCTGCAGTTTCTATATCTCTCTGTTACTCTTTTACTTCTCTTTCTTTCTCTGTATCCACCATGAGCACAGCACTAAACAGTGCAGTATTATTTTTTATTCTTCCATTTATATTGAAAGGTGCAATTTGTTTTAGCAACATGATAATCTGTTCTCTTATTAGCAATAAAAAAAAAGTGATTAATAAGTAGTTACAACCGTTTTATATTTGCTTCTAAAATAATTGCACATTGTCCCTGTAAAAAATAATCAGGAACAAATTAAATATAATGAAATAATAAGAATTCTTGTGCCAATGGATGTGGAGGCAGTGTAGGCATTTCAACAAATTACTTTTCCACAGAGCTATTATTAATTCAGATTTTGAAATCTTTGAACATGTCCTGAAATTGCCGTAGTCCAGAGCTGTCAAATAACTCTTGATTATATAAACCTTTGCTGGTGCACAGATTGGGTATTGTAAATACGAAGCATGGCTTTAGCAAAAAGTATTTTCTTCTTTATTTGTGTGTGTGTAGCTGTCTGCTCTGTATTCTGCATGCATCACACTCTGGACAGAGGTACTGTCTGGCAGAAATAGTCTGATGGTGTGAGCATACATACGTACCTGGCATATTTAATGTGAGTGTGTGATGTGTCATTACAATTTACTGCCGATTTGATTTATCCACATGCCTTTGTGTGTGTGTGTGTGTGTGTGTGTGTTCCTCACCACTGTCATCGGATGTGTTTTTCCCCTGTGACCTCTGACACGTGTGGCGGGGTGGCAGATGTCATAGCATGATATAAAGGAGACACTGGAGGCTCATGGCCAACCGACAGCCCAACCCGCCTTTGCTGTTAAAATTTAAGACACCCATCGTCATGTGGGTGGAGCTGGAGTCTGAGTCTCAAAGTGACTGCCAAGTCGCCAAATACTTACAACACTGAGAGGTTAAATATTCTTCTGTAAATTACAGACACACCAAACCTTCTATATGATATCATGCTCCTCGTCCCTGTCTGTGACCCCCCGCTGAGTTCCAGTGATATCACCACCCTCATCCTCCAGCAGCCCCCCCACCTGCAATCGTCTCCTCTCGCCCATGTATATTTTATCCGTCCAGACTCTCACATTAGAGACCGCATCCATTATTGAATCACTCCCCTCAGCACTACTGTGCAACTGTCACCCCATGTCAGCTTTAACATTTAGTGGGTTTGTTTTAAAGGGAAGGAGGAAGGGTGTACAAACACACACACACACACACACACACACACACACACACATTTGTGCATTACAGAACTACTTCTTTGATATCCAGTACAACTACATGATGCCAGAGTGCAAAAAGTAGTTCTGTATCATTGTTTGCACATTTAAAAATCTCTACCTTGTTTGTGGCACTCAGCTCCTACTGGAGATTTACATTTACACATCAATAATACATGTGCATTAACATTTTTAAAGGCTCAGTAAAAGCACAGCTTCCTTTCTTTTAATGCAGTGTCTGCTACTGCGTCCACTTATTTAAGGAAATGAGCCGTAATTTTGCCGTATCTAATCTGACTTTAGTTTGGCTTTGGAAGAAATGGGCTTGTGTCTGCGCAACACAGACGAGTCAGGGTGATCAGAAAACATTTTTTTTGATTGTAGACAGAAGTGCTATAGGTTTATGGTCTGTACATGTATCTCTCAGTAGACCACATGTAACTCATCCCATGTGCAGCATACATATATAATATCTCATGTTCAATCTTTGTTTATACTGTAAATATCAAGCATAGTATCAAGCATATATTCTGGAAACTGTCTATAATGTACTGCATATTCTATTTTAACCTTTTATAGTCATATTGTTAATATCTTTCTATATTGTACTTTCTTGGAAACGCATGTTTGCTATTTATTATCTTTATCTTTACTGTCTTTGCTGCTGTGACAATGTAACTCAATGTAAATGATCTTATCTTATAATAGTTACATGGTTTATGGTGCAGGGGCACAGGTTCTGTCAGGAATTAGCTTATATAGTTGATAGTGTGTTTTTGTAACTTATTGTTGGCTTTTGTGTCATTGTGATTTGGATTACCAGGATAATCTCAATCATGAGTAAGATGTTTAACAGAAAAATCAGACAGAATACTTCATGGTGTCATGTTCAGTTCATTTATTTCTCTCTCTCTCTCTCTCTCTCTCTCACTCTCTCTCTCTCACATTAGTCTGCAGTTCACTGCTTCATCATCTCTCCACCTCTGATTGGCTTTCACCCTGTTTCTCTTTTTTTGCATTCTTGCTTGTTTTCTGCCCCATGCTCTCTCTTTCTCATTCATTCTGTTTACACTTGCTTTGACCCCCACCCTACTCTTTTTTAATCTCTCTCTCTCTCTCTCTCTCTCTCTCTCTCTCTCTCTCTCTCTCTCTCTCCCTCTCTGTGCCCTCCTCCCCTCTCACACTGTCACGCTGCACTTCCTGGCTTGGCACGATACCCTTGAGAACAGCCCCACAATCCTCTCTCCCTGTGAGAGGGATGCTCGGCAGCCTGTTTCCCTCTCTCCGTCGCTTCCTCTTCTCTCGTTTCTCGCTCGCTCGCTTACGCCTGTGACAGCTGACATTTTATGCACACACTCCACATTTTCCCCTTGCATACAGAGTCACTGAGAGACCTCAAAGAGAGACAGAGAGAGAGCCGAGAGTGTGTTTAACTGGCCAGAAGAGGCTCACAAGCCGGCGTTGAGCATAATCGCTGCCTCTTGACTGCCTCTCCATGTGTGTGTGTTTGTGTGAAGACTCAGCTGCTCTCATGTTCACTTGCCAGCACAGCCTTTGCTGCTAGCACCATGTTTCGACGCACGCAAAGGTAAATGGCAACAATCTGTGTGTGTGTGTTTTGCGGTGTTTGTGACCAGTGTGCAGCCCAGCTGTTGTCCGTGTGTGTTGATTCACCAAAGGAGGTTGTGTTTTTCCATGTATTTTTCCTCTGCCTGCCAGATATCACGCTGTCTCACAGTTGTCTCCCAGTCTCCATTTAGCTCCAACAATATGGTGTGTGTGTGTGTGTACCTGATGTCTTTTTACGTGCATATGTCTGCGTGTAATGTGTTTCAAGGCGTCTAGTATGATTCTGCAGCTCATGAATTTATGACTGTAGGGTTTTTAAAGTAGCCTCTATCAAGGTCAATCATTTGTTTGCTCATGCATATTTCTGTTTGCTCCGTGTGTGTTCTAGTAAACTATACTGCTGCTACAGTCTGTATATATTTATATTTCCATTAAGCTGTATTGTACTTATGCACATGTGCACAAGGATTTAGTCTTTAGCTTATGACTTGTGAGCTGGTGAAGGATCACACACACACCAGTTGTTTGGCTGGGGGCCTGTGTATCAGACATGACATTATGATAACATTATTGCCAATGTCCAGGGAGTGTTTGTGTTGCAGAGAGACAAAGGTGGGCAGGCAGTGGTGAAGTGCTCTCTGTTTGACACGAGACCATGATCATTTTCTTCCTTTCTATCGTCAACTTTTTATTCTTTATGTTTCCCATCTCTTTCCCATTCTTCCCGTGATTTTTTCACAGTTTTTTGTGTTTTTTTTGTTTTTTTCATTGCTTCATCTCCTCTCCTCAAGTCTGTACAAACCCTTTAGTCCCTCCTGCAGTGCTTCATTTCAGCTGTCTTCATCTCATCTAATCTCAGGGGGATTAGTGGAGTCTCCACCGTTGCTCCCACTGTGCAGGGAATGAAAAGCAAGAGATTCTGTAAACGCACAGGAATAAAACCTTCCTTATGTTCTTTGTTGGACGCATGTGTTTGTGAGAGAGTTTGCTTATGACGTGTGTTTGGCTGTTTCCTCGAAACGGTTTAAAATATTTACTATTTCGACAATTGTTTCTGTGACGCCAGCCACAGTTTTTCTACTTCATGTGTGGTGATTTGCGTATTTTGCTAGTTAGACCAATAATCCATAATAGGGATAGCATGGTACCATTTTTTTGTGTGTGTCAATATCACAAAATCAAATATCTTCCGATACCGATATCAGTCCGATACACCTTTTAAGCCAGGGGTGTCAAACTCAAATGACCTGGGGGCCAATGAGCGTCTAATCTGATCCAGAGGGGGCCAATCTAGAGAACAAAAACTTTGGGGAAAAAGCAACTGTTCAGTAGCACAAGTTTAAAATGAAAACACAGTATTCCATCATGATACATATATTACCTTATATTCTGTCCATATTCAATCGCCTCACTGGCAGCTGTGCCTCACGCTGTGTTTCAAAGAAGGGGAGGTCGTGGGTCATGTTTTCACATGATATTAAGTGGTGGGCCACATGTAATCGATTGGGGGGGCTGTATGTGGCCTGCGGGCTGTCAGTTTGACACCTCTGTTTTAAGCTGTTACCAACACATTTTGTGCTATTTCAAGACATTTTAAAGATATAATCCTCCAACTGGACAACACGTATTCTTACGTAAAGAAAAAATAAACTCCTGACAACATCACTCAGCTAAAATGCGGATATTTATTTACATATTTACAGTCTGTTCATAGTGAAGCATGCGATGTATAGGACGTTTGGATTGTATCACCTTTTAAATTTGATATCCGATCCAGTGATTTTGACCATTATTTGATCGATACTGAGTATCGTATCGGCTAATCTATAATCCTAATATAAGATAAAATCTCATAATGGGAAAGCTACAAGCAGCAAATCTTTAGCACTTGGACACGATGCAGGCAGATATCAAAGCCGAGAGTGTCTGTTTCTGAGCTGCAACCAGGTAAATCCCTGAAGTCCAGACACTAGGTGGTGATGATTATTGGTGACCTGGTGAGACTGATGAAGGATGAAGAATGATGGATCAGATGTGACTTGGTGTTGATTGTGGAGGTGGAAGGTGGTCATGACAACAGTGTGAGAGAACTGAGGCAGAAAGAGACAAAGTATTTTAAAAGACGTGTGCAGATTTTATATTCTGGTAAGTGACAGCTGGGAATAGAGATTGTGGATACATTATAATAGAATCATTTTACTAATTATGACAAAACACAAAGTACTGTACAGCTGACGGTGGAGTCACGTGTACACATCACTTTCACATGTGATGGTGGACGGTCCTGACACCTTGTGACTGTCGGACGTTAGTGGAGCAGTGTTTGTCATAGCCGTCTACCTAGCAACAGTTGCTAATGTTGTTTAAGTGATGGAGATGTGACGTCCACCATGTTTGCCATTGTTGGGTACACTCTGTCTGCAGCAGGGAGATGTACTGTATGTTGTCTGAGAGCGCCATTTGAGCTGCGTAGTGTAATCTTAACGCATCATGTGATTTCATTGGCTAGCACCTGTTGGTATCATTTTTAATTGACTGACGCTTAAAAATGGAACTAATTCTCTGCTGCATGCATCGTGAGCAAAGCTTTAAATCACGCATGTTTCTGTGAGATCCCAAATCCCTGGAATCGTTTGATTAACACCAAGTGTGTGGTCCTGCATCCTGACTGGATCATCTAGTCTGTGCTTTCTCAGGATTAAAACATTGAAGATCGGTTACAAGGTTCGTTGTGTCTGTGGTCTACCACGTTTTTAAGTCAAGTCTGATTTGAAAATCCTCTAGTGTGGGGCAGGCTTTAGCAACAAACTCACAAAACAGGTCATCAACACTTGACGCTGCTCCATTCAAAGAGAAGGAGAAGTGTTTCAGATGACGCCTCCACTGTGTGTGTGTGTGTGTGAGTTATTGAGTCTTATGGGAAAGTCTTTTCCTTCCCACTTTGTCCTCATGGTGTAGCTTGTGAAAAGTCACTTTGTCACACTTTGTCCTAAATCTGACTCACACATATGTTTAGATCATATCTGAAATCATATTTTGTGTGTGCCTGTATTTCTTTAATCATACTGTACATGTGTGTTTCCTTTGGCTGGCAATGTTAATTAAGAGAGTTTATGGGTTGTGCCAATCACTGAACAAATTGAGCTTGTTGAAAATTAGTCATGTAAAAGAAAAGCAGCCAGACTAAGGAAGAAGAGAGTGGTGGTATTAAAGGAAGTGTCTTACCCTACATGTAAGAGTAGCTCAATAGGGTTTGTTAGTCTCAGAGTATTTGTCTTCTCCTTTCCCTCATACCTGTCTTCTTCACCTGAAGGTGAACTGGTTTGTTTTGGCTTTTTTTTACATTATATTTAGTACATTGTTCAGGATCTGACGCTGCATGACATCTTCAGTGGTTTTCTAACCGAGGAAGAACATGAGAGTGCATGTTTATTTTCACTCACTCACAGAGCACATACAATATTATCCCTCTCATGCAGATAATTAAAGCCATGCGTGATGCACAGTATAAACGATCCCACTCCCACACAGACGACGCCGTGTTAACGTTGACTGATTAGACAGGGGACAGGTGGCTTCACTACGCTGAACACAAAGCAACTCTTACCTCGCATCAGCAATTTCATTTTACACATATGTTGATTCAGCTGTAATTTTCTTGCGACGGGCACTCTGGAGTATTTCAAGGCCCAGTGTGTAAAAACCATCTAATGATGAGACGGCAGATTTTAACAAACAGATGACTCCTCTGCTCACTACTCCCTTACCCGGTTGGGAACTATGGTGGCCTTCACATACCAACCAGAAAGGATGTCATTTGTCTTTGATATATTTTTTAGTAATCTTCCACTTCATAAAAGCAGAATGCACTGGTTTGTTGAGCCTTTGTTTAAATAAGGCTTATTCTGAGGCTATGAAAACCGAACACAAACAATTCTAATTTTATACAAACATACTGATGGGTAGTATATTCACTTTCTGCCAATAAACCCTCCTGAATGTTACAGCCTGGACCTTTAATTTCAGCACAGCACACATTATGATGATGGACCTGAGCACTCATTAGTAAGCACTACAATTATCAGCAAATGACCCATAGTTATAATAAGGCTCATGCTCAGTGATGCTGTGGCTTCTAGATATTGCTAAACAAAGGTGATTTCTTTGATATTTTCATCGTCTTATTTGTTATTTACAAGGTCAAAATCTCTTCCAGAATCCAGAAAGGTGTCGTAGATTCAGTGACATGCATTTGTGCATTTTTTATATATTTTTTTAAATGGGGAGCTGTAGAGCGAACAATAGTACGTGCAACGACAACCCTGCTCTACTGCTGTTGTTGGTACCATGACAGCACCATCTGTTAATGGCTGGTGTACAAGCTGGCCTTCACCGAAACACGCACAATGTTTGTGGTTTGTCTTTGATATAATGGTGACATGATAACACAACTTCTACCTCTAAACAGCTGTGAGCTGGATGACGACCTGGCTGTGCGAGAATGATATGTTTCCAGTTTTACAGTTGTGGGTGACTCCTACTACTAAGAAAACAGTTTAATAATGTATTTAAAGATTGGATTTTAATGTTGATATCACTTTCTGATGCGAAACCAAAACATTATGGAATTACAACCACCAATGTGAACTGTGTAGCACCGTCAGAGTGAGTGTCTATTTCCTTAGCACCTATCCTCTGGGATTTTTTGTCCATTTGTGCAAACTGCACTTGCTCGTTCAGGTTAGATGGGATGTGTTGGTGTGCAGCAGTCATTACGCCGTGCTACAAATTCTCATTTAGATCAACCCTAGGCTGTGATTATTTAGCTCAGCCCGTGTCATTTAAATGTCTTTTCTTTACGGAATAAAATAGGTTTTCCCTCCTATGTTTTAAAAAGGGTATTTTTCTTTTTACCTTAACAATTCTGACAATGTTTTAATAATATAAAATTTTAAATGGAAAACATTTAAAAGCAGCAAGGCACTGAGTATTCTGTTAGCAACATATCTGTGCCAAGATAATTCTGGAGCAGCACAGTTATTCAGTTGGTTCTAATGCAAAATTCCTATTATTGTTATTACAAATCTGCTTTTGATTGGGATCTCAAATAATGCTTGTAATGTCACCAACATAGTACATAAGGAAGTACAATAATGCAACAAGCCTCATGGATGAGAGTTGAAATGTCTTCAAGAAATCTCATTGCTAGTGATTCAATGACATTTGGAGAACTGTGGGTTAATGAAGAGTTATCATCACTCATCAATAGTTATTACATGCAAATCTCATCTGCTCACATGTTAAGGCTTTTCACTGACAGTGCTCTGCTGTTCCTTGAAGCTTGTTTAAAATCATTAGCATCATAATTTGAAGTCTAGTAGCACCACATCAGGCAGTATATTAAGTTAACCTTGCTCATGCCATCTCCATTTTTACACGCCTCTAAAAGACGGGAAATGTGGCAGTGCTTTCTTGTGAGCCCTTATGCATTATCCATAATCTGATTAAGTCATTTTTAATGTCTCTTTAACATGCTGCGAGACTCTCCACTCATGCAAATGAGTGCTGTGTTCTGGAGAAGCTCTTTTAATTCTTTATGATGTAAATGCTACAGATCGTTGGCTGAGGATAAGGTCACGGTGGAAAAGTCTCGAGTGCAGTGATTCAGAGCGCTTCTCCGGTCTCCACATGACTGGAAAGAGCTGAAACAGCAGCAGCCACTGACAAATGCAAGGAGGAGAATCTAATGCAGACAAACAGAAAACCATCGGACGAGGGGCTGATAGTGACACATGCAGAAAGATACAGAGAGGCCTTTGCACTGCTGTAATTTCCTGCCGCATCACTTTGCCTGAGGATCCACTTTCACACATTCAGAGGACATCTGACAACACCTTTGACTGGAGAGCTGTGATGTGACTAAAATAGATGGGTGGGCGGATGGGCGGATTTTTGTGTCCCGTTGTCTTCTATTCATGCGCTGGGTCTCTGGTAGTTGTGTGTGTCGAACCAGTCAGTCTTTGGATGTCATGAAATGACTTCTATAATCTTTTAAACTGCAGTGTGTAACTTTTTAAATGTACAGTTGTCCAATAGATTCAAACCTTTGTCAAATGAGTCCACACAATGCGGGTTGAGCCTATTATACCTTCACAGCTGGACGATGGTTGAAAAAGCCCAAATGTTTCTAAAAATAAACCTGGATGTTTAGTAGGGCTGTATACCATCCATCCATCTGCTTTATCCTGCACATGAGGGCCACGAGGGGTGCCAATCCTAGCTGAAATAGTGCGACACCCTGGACATAGTGCGACACATAGACACAAACAACCCTTCACTCTCACACCCACATTGTCCAATTTGCCTAATCCCCAAATCTGCATGTTTTGAGTGTGGAGAACACCCATGTACATAAGGGAGAACATGCAAACTCAATACACTGTACCCTTGTATTTTCACTTGAATTTTAATCATGGCTTCTCATGATTAAATAAAGGTGATTGTGCTCCTCCAATAGAGGACAAAGCAAAACCAGCATTCCCTACTCACAAAACATCTGCCTAACAAGCCTGCAACTAGGCATACATCATGTGGAGATAATGGCAGTCTTTTGGTAATCATTCAAGATTCTTCAGGGGGCTGATAGAAGTTCCAGGCTGGAGCTTTAATCATAAACAGGAAGCTTAGCTGATCTCAGGTCATTTCAAGCTTGATCTTTTATACTTTACTGTGAATTCAAGGTCCAGCATCATCTGGCATCCGTCTTTATTGATTAATTGACTTTGGTGTCCTTTTATGACCGTATTGTAGAACATTAAAAACCTCAGTGTCAAGGAAAAGTCTCACCTTGTTATCTTGTGTTACCTGAGCCAGCAGAATTTTCTGAAGAGATTTGTTGTTAAAAAAAAAAAGCCCAGAACTTGTGAGAGGTCTTTCTTCTGATTGTGTCATATTTAGTTGAGGTTAAGGATAAGTTAAGTTCTCAAATAAAAAAAGGATCATAGGCTCCATCAAATTTAAAAATGATGATACCACTCTCATCTGTCTGTCTGTCTATGAAACCAGAGCCAGCAGGTTATTAGCTTAAGTTTAGCCTTGTGGTGGTGTCTCAGTGGCAGTTTGTTTCTCTGTGAGTGGATTTAGACGACAGCCCCAGGCTGTGACAGACTTTAGTGTTATGACTCTATTTGTCAGACAGCCATTATAAAACTGGCCTGCCAGTGAAGCCAGAAATTCAGTCTGAATGTCAGCCAGCATGTCAGTCATCCAGTCAGTTGGTTAGTAATTCAGCTACTTTGTCTGCCAGCCAATTCTTTATTAGAGTCACAACAAAGCTCATTTGGACACGTTTGTCCGCCTGATTGTGAGAATTATTACTCATGAAGGAAAAAAAAGACAGATTTTGATTATATTTCCTTGGGGAGAAGATTTTTTTGTGTTCAAGAAATTGTTAACCTTAAGAGACAAGGGAGTGTATTAACACTGGGAAACTGAGTGGCCTTTGTGGAGGTTTCTCTAGTTTTCCTGTCCTCCCGAACACTGAGACCTGCCCCTAAATCACAGTATGAATTGCCAAAGTCATTGCTATTTTTCTAACATGGTTGGAGTCGGTTGTAATTCATGTTTTTTTTCATCTCATTTTCATTCTCTAACTGTGTTTTTACGTCTTCTACAGCTGTAGATGCAATGGTTGTTACTTTTTGGTTGGTCATGTTTTCATTTTTCTCCCCCTCCTTGTTTTCTCTTTCACAAGGAACAGCAGTCAATGTCTGTGTGTATTACATTGCATAGCAACAAGAAAGACATGTGACCAACCCCTGCAGTAATCCCTAACTCCAATACACGTTGTCCTCCTAGTTTCACGTCATTTGTCTTTTCTAACCCACGTTTTTGTTTGCTTTCACCTTCTCCCTGTCGGCATCACTCAGCCATCCTCTCAATCTCCACCTGACTGTCTTGTGCTTGATAAATGCTCACATGGCTTAATGTGGACTCTCCACAGAGTTTGAATTCACATAGGCCTAGATCCTAGTGGTTGTTTTTAACCGTGGCATGAAGAATGGTGGATGTTTCCTAATTCGAAGTGGACCAGGCCCTGTCAGAACGCAGAGCTTTTTAAATGGGAAGCATTTATTGTCTCAATTTTGATCCCAGAGAGAGAGAGAGAGAGGTCACCTGACAGGAAGTGAGTCTGGTGTAACTATCAGGAAGGTCATGTCCTGTGAGTCAGCATTCAGAGCAGAAGATGACACGACAGATAGACACAAACACACACACAAACACACACAGTTAATAATCTACTTAGTGGAGCACATTGAGCATGCACAGCCACTCACACCTGTCACAGGCTTACATTGGCATGCAAATAGATGATCAGTTCAATCTAACATTACACACACGGAGAGTGTATACACACACACATTATTGATATTTAAAGGTGTCAGTGTTGGCTCTTGATCCGGAATGGGCTCATTCCTTTAATTTGATTTTGGGGAACATGGAGTGATTGTATTTAAACAGATCATTGTTCTCACTGCTCTTGTTGTTTTGCTCCTTTTTTGGGTAATTTATTTCTTTTTTCTATTTTTAGCAGTGTCCAGCTGTTATAATGAGTGCAGGTGTCTGAATATAACCTAAACCAGCCAGAGGCTATTTTGCTTGTGGACAGAGAAAAATCATTATAGGGAGAAAAAAATAAATCACAATGTAATGTAACATGATGATGATGATGAGTTAAATAATTAATAAGCACTAATCAGAGTCTGCTCTGTCCGTGATAAAGACAAGTTAGATGTGTGGTATATATACATAGAAGTCCAAAATAAGGATGATAAAATATTGCATAATAATGCAATTATTGCATTCAATGTGTTAATTCACTTCTGTGTTCAGTTCAATAGATTTGCTTTAAAACTAAGTCTAGTCTTAAAACCAAATATGCAGTAGTACCCTAAAAGAAAACTGAAGATGCTTTTTTAAAAATCATTCAAATGGGCAGCAGACACACTTGATGTCCCTCTTTGGTTGTAAAGACACAGACGTTTCAAAATGCTGGTCAGGACACAGGTATGTTTCTCTGTGCAGGTGCTATGATGCTATTCTCTGTTGTGTTCTGAATATGAAACAACACAGTTTCTTTGTATACTCAGTCCATCAGCTGTGACCAAAAAAGAATCACTTGTCCCCAGACAATAGCTTTGTGAACTCTTTTGGCAATGGCTTGAATGTAATGGACAGGAATTTATATTTAAAAATGACACCGTTTTAAGTCGTATATTCTAGCTTTAAAGGGGCAACAAACAACCTTTTTCTCTTGAAGTGGTAACATTGTGCCAGATCATGTTCATTTATCTCCTAGATTGTAATAGAATATTCAAAATGTTCACCACTACATATTTTATAAATACTGGGACCTGAAAGCATCATGTCCAATTTTTAGATTACCCAATGATCACTGAATCTTGATCTAAGTGCAGTGACAGAAAGAAGTAGGTCACTTGCAGTTGTGAGTGGAAATAAAATGTTCTAGTCTAGTCTCAGAGCTCAGTTCACAATTTGATTGCCCATTGGGATCAACACAACATTCATTTTTTTTTTTTTTATCTCCCCATGTGTTTACCGGATGTTTTTGAGGTGTTCATGTGCTGTTCAACATCGTTGTTTTGCATGTTCTGGGACTGGGTTGTCTTCACCGCCCTGAGCATCACCCAACCAGCACAACTAAATATAAAAATGGAGGAAGTCCTCTGGTTTGGTAAAGTCCAGGAAGTATAACTGAAGTAGTATTTGCAAACTCTGTTTGAATGGAAGTCTAGGGAGAAATTGATCTTACTTCTCCTTTGATTTATAATTGCAGTAAACATAGAGAATTTACTCACTAATTTCAGATTCTCTTTAATAACACATGATGTTTATGTTGTAAATGATATTCTCATTTGGAGGAAAATAGATGATAAAGCATAAACACCAAATGGTTGAAGATTACATCAAATTTTGAGACTTCAAAATAAGACTTCATTTTGCTATTGGAACACTGCATGTATTTTCATATGTCTATATGTCTGCAGTATTTAGGCGACCTCAGTGACTTCTGTCTCATCATGTAATCCCACACTGACTCAATGATGTAATGACCAGGGCCCTGTGAGGTCTATTGTACCATCTGTCACATGTTTCTTTCTGTAGCCTAGGATGCACAAACCACAAACTGGCTCTAGAGATGGACTTTTGTATATGTGCATTAGCCAAACACCACCATAGGTTCTTCTTATTATTAGTTTTTTTTTTCATGATTTATCCATTTGACCCTCAGCTGTAGCGACCCTTATATGTGTGCTTCCTGTGAGTGCAGTTACTGTTTTATCATCTCTTTGCTCTTAGCTGTAGTGACGTTGTTGTGTTGCTGCTTTGCACCAATTAGCTTAACGAGGACGTTGCTCTCATAACCAAAATCACAATTACAACATATTTATACTTTAGGAACAAAACATTCTGAGAATATATGAGCTCATTTTTATTTATAAACAGACACTTTGTGCAGTTGTCTCCTCCTAACTTACCACTAAGAGGTCGTCGTTTTAATGACCTGCATCCAAATGTTGGTGTTTTTCTTACTTGTGTTGCCAAAATGAATGTAGACAGTTTGTGACAGTTTGAGGGCAATGTTAGGGGACCAGCGCTGTGTTTATGTGTTTTTTTATTTATGTGTGTGTGTGTGTGTGTTGTGTGTGTGTGTGTGTGTGTGTGTGTGTGTGTGTGTGTGGGTGCGTGTGTGTGTGTGTGTGTGAGTGAGTGTGAAGGAGACTAATGGTCCAGTGTCAGGCGAAGTCCTACAGGGGGATAATTGCTCGTCAAAGCTTCTGCACGAGTCATTACCACAGATTTAGCCTCTGACCCTTCCGCAGCAGGCTGACCATAATGTTGCCGCCAATGAGAGTTCTGGGTTCCGTTATTGGGAGCAGTGAGACATGAGAAGGGGTTGTTGGCTGTGTGTGTGTACGTGTGTGTGTGTGCGTGCATGTGACAGTAATTTCTGCGATTTCTCTGTCATAAATCATGGTCAAACACAAAGCGTCATCAGTTTACTGCCAGCACTACAACTCCTCTGTTTTCAGACAGATGGTGATATCTCAATTCTTTTCTTTCATGCATGAATTGAATTTTGAAGAGAAGGCTAAACGTTCACTAAAAACAAGACAGCTTGCTTTAAATTACTCAGACCTTGTTTGAGCTAATGGGATTAATCAAGAACAAATCACCTCTTTCAAGAATTAGCTGATCAAAAAGAATACAAATGAAGAATTATGGGAGAGGGAGGGAGGTGTGAAGGGGAAAATTCTCGGCTGCATTTCCATAGCAACACATTTGGAGTCACATCTCCAACTGTCATCATCATCAACAACTTCTGTGTTCACCAGAGCTCATGTGTGATGAACTGAAACTGAAGTGTAAAGCAGCTTTGAGTGGTCATCAAGACTCGAAAAGTGCTATATAAATACTTTCAATGCCAGTGTCATAATCTGTCGTAATCCATTGTGTAAATCCATCATGTAGGCTCAATCTGTGTGTGTGGGTCATGCATCGGGGTCAGTGTTCCATGTTTCTATTGTGTGGGCCTCTGTCGATGGGCACCAGAGCTGCTGCGGTTTCTTTTATGTTTGTTTGTTTGTTTTTTAGGGTGGAGGGATGTAGGGAGGATATTGGTCCAATACTGGTCAAAATCATTGGATGGCACATGAGAAAAAGAAACATTAGATCCGAAATGATCTAAAAACCCTTAACCCACTCATTGAAATACTTGGAAATAAACAAAATTCCACCCTAGAGTGTTATTGGAGATGTTTCCAGCACACCTGACTAATTTCATTAACTTACTATCATTAGTTTTTAAGATATTACCATGGAAGCAGGAGAAGACTGAGCCGTATGACACTACTTTTTGCCTTCAGCAACTGCACAGGAGTTTCGAGCATCGCAGGTCTGACTAAGCAAAGACTCTAAAAATGTAAATAAAAAGCAGCAATTTATTTTAACTGAGTCATGTTGTGGGAGTTTATTTCCTCTTAATGGGAGTAGAGTAGTTGTTACACAGTTGGAGCATTTCCAGGTGGTATATGCATCAGCACTAATGTGTTGTTAACAGCTTAGTAGTTTCAAAGATGTAGGAATGATATTGTTTTTGGTATATACTGTTCTCCAGGTCATGTCTGCTTCTATATCAGACATGTAAAAGTAGAATTGAGGATGCAGGTGCTGTTTGCATCCATGTGGTCACAATAAACACTTCCAGACATGATAAACAACGGCAGGAGAAAGAGGACCGCTATCGCTCAAATAAGCTAAGCTCTTTTTAAATCCGCAAAAATGATGGACATAAAGAGATATTATTCTAACATTTAAAAACAACATCTGTCTTGGGTACAAATAACGACATGTAAATGATGTCGCTCACTTTTCGCAATCATCGTTTCGACTGCTTTACAGAGTAATTTCAGCATATCTTAGTTCACGGTTCACTATTTCTAGTTTCAGAAAGTAGCTGTCAATGGGGACACAAAGTCTGAAACACACACACACACTCACATACACACAGGTTTGCGTAGTTATTCTTCCTAGGACACTTCATTGACTAAAATCCATTTGTACATCCTAAACAGAGCATTATCCCTGACGTTAGCCATAACCAATTAACAGTAACCTAAACTTTAACTTAATCGCAATTCATATCTTAGTCTCATTAGGATTAGGCTTTCGTCTCCGTGAGGACTACTGGTCCTGGCAAGGTCAGTGTTTTGACAGGAAAGATCATAAAGAGGCAACAGATACACACCCAAGTACACACACACACCCCTCTTAACCAGATTGGGGCAGGGTGAGTCCAGGCTGCATGGGCATAATGATATAATGATGACAGAGTCACATTTACACACACACACACACACACACAGACCCTCTGCCCTCCACCAGCAGCACACTCTCACCTCTTATCTCGTGTATTTTTAAAGCTTGTTAGTCTTAAGCACTTACAGCCACATATAAGGCTCCTCTCCTACAACCTTCACTGGCTGCCCATTAAGTGGCCATTCAGGGCAAGACGGGGGCGTATGACTGGACATGACAGGTTAACATGGACACCTTCTTGCTAATGCCACCTTATCTGTCTGTTCCGTTAGAGAAGGGAGTGAGGTGAAAACCCTTATGACTGCAAAGGTTTTTTACAGTTGTGCTATTGAATGTGCTATTCCACACATTTAAACCTGATCATTGCATTTTCCATCCTGACCATATTTGGGTAAATGTAATAATGCTGTTTACATGGCAGTGTCTAATTAATGTGTTAGAATATAGCTGTCTACTGACTTTATTTTGAATGATAAATTATTACTGATGGATGATTATGACGCTTGCATGAGGTGGTAAGGGGATATTACCTTCATATTCCTGTTGAGGCTACATGTTAGAAGCCCAGTTATTGCCATCCAATGATGAGACTGTAGACCATAGGTCTTAAACGTGTGGTCCCCCAGTGAAGTTATAATGAGTTATTTCTGTATTTCTGTATTTGCATCATAAATACATTTATATTGCAAGCTATTTATCGTTCCATATCAAAATGATACACTTCCAGTCTCACACTTTCTCTGCAATTTCCTCCTATTTATTTGTCCTTTCTTGTTTGCCCAGTAATCTTTTCAACTCAATCACATGTCTGTGCAAAATGATGCCTTCATAAAGCAAGGCTCCTGCCTAAAGAACATATAAACGGCGTATTCTAAGGAAATGAAAACCAAACTATTTTTATTTCAAGGCAATTACACATTTACACAAACGTCCTTATCATTAGTTTATACATGTTTCGCCAGTAAACCCTCCCTAAATGTTACACACTGCACCTTTAAAGAACATAATCCAGTTTTGACTCAGTCCTACATTATGTCCATTACTGAAATAATCACTACTGCGTCAGGTAAATAATGGAATACTGCTATCAAAGTAAAAATAGTCACTGAATGCTCCTCCAAAGCAGAACTTTTAATGTGACCTTTACAGGCTGGTGGAGCCCAGACTAAAGCTTTACATTTAACCTTTTTTACACTACCATTCCTTTCTGATGATGCTCTTTGAGTCATTCATTTAAGATAAGCAAATAGCTGACAGAGAGTTTAGATGGCTTTGCCCTAGTGTGTTTTATTCTGTTTTTAACAATAGTATTTTAGTTGGCTCTCTGACCCTTAAATCTGGAGTTATAGAGGAGGAATACGTTTTCTTCACTTCACACACACTTCAACTATTTATTATTCAAATACCTCATTCATAAAGAAGGAGGAAGCAGAATGAGAGCAAAGCAGGGTGTGAGGAACATGTGAAAAGGTGCAGGAGGAAACAAGTGACTGATTTAAAAGTCATCAAAAGATAACAAGTAGATTAATAAGAGAGAATAATAAGCATTTGAGGAAGATTCACTCAGACGAGGTAGATTAAATGAATCCCTTTCCCTGTAAGATGCGGTTTGCAACATTAGGCGCTAGCTACGAGTGAGTTGCTGCCATTTGGCAATTTGCTGGTGGAGCAGCGTTGCTGTACTGTAGATGTGATGAATCATAAATCAAAAGCTTAGAACATGTTGTGGAGGGATGCTTGATGTGCTCAAGTTATTCAGCTTTTGATTGAGAACGAGCTGCAATGAAAACTTGGATTTGAGAGAACAGGGCTCTAAAGAGGGAATTGAAGAGGAGACAATTACAGGCAACTTCAAGAGCATACATAGGTTTAAGAAAGAAGGATTGAGAGGACACAAAAATCTATTAGAGGAATATATTTCAGTCTCTTCACTTTATTTTCCCTTCTCTCCTCCTTCACCCTTCCCCCATGAAAGAGAAAGATGGTGTTCAGCCACTTCCAGCCCTCTGTCCAAAGCTAATGCATTTCCCTTAAATATTTCAAAAAGCTCCTCCTCTGTTCTGCAAGGTTGAGCACACGCATTCCCTCAGCTGGTGCCCAGAGAGGCGCAGTGCCACTGCTAACATCTGCCTGGGGTTTGATGTCTCCGAGTGTTAGAAACAAAGATTCACAAAGAAGAATGAGAAATGAGGCAGAATGTGGGAGAACTGTGAGATAGATTATGGGGTGAGATGTATCAGAGAAGTATGTCGCATAAGGCTGGGTTCAAAAAAGTGAACGTTACATCACCGTTGTCTTCTTCTGCTGATCACAGAGGGCATGAATGCAAGTCATGCTGAGCTCGCCCTCTGTAATTACTAATTACAAACCGTCTGACGCAGTTCTAGGCTGGATATTTTAACCTCAAATGTTTTTTTATGTTAAAGTTTGAATTATGACCTTCTATTGTACTGTAGAGTTGCACTCATGTTTTAAAAAATGCATTAATCTCTCTTTATAATGTAAACATTAACATGTTTTAATGATGCACCAGGTTAGAGAGTTCCAAATTTTGTATAATTTGCAACATTAGTGCTATAAAAAAAACTGATGCCCAGCCCTAGTGTTTAAATGACCGTGCCCTTTCATATGTTATGTGTGCAGGCTGTGATTTGATGCACTGCCTGCACAAATGTAGAACAGCGTGCTGGCTGATGCAACTTGGGGCAGAAGTGTGTTGTTTGTCAGAAGTGGCTCTGCTCTGCAAAATGTGCCCTGACAGGCTCGGGAGTAAATCGCATGCACACACACAAACATTCAAGCATGTGGGCATGCATGCAATGAGGTAAAGGGAAAATGAGAACATGAGAAAGAGAGCCATGACAGACCTGTGAGCAAAAGCCATTCCACTAATGAAAATAACACCTGAAAAAATCACTTCCCACTATCCAAGCTGTTATGTAAGACAATTCCCCTTGTGCATTGTGTTGTGCACATGTACACACGTATGTGTACATGTGTGTGTGCGCGCGCATGCAGTGCTAACACTTCAGTCCCTGCTCCTGTGAGAGAAGTGTTTATGGTTCAATAATTTTTGTCTCTTCATTATGGTCTATACCGTTCCTCCCTGCTCCTTTTATTCTTGCTCTCTGTTTATTCTTCCCTCCCTCCCTCCCTCTGTTTCCTCATCACTCCTCAGCCATTACGTTTCATAGCAGCATCCATCGCGGGGCTGGACATAGAGGAAATTAAAAATCTTTGTTGCTTTGTCCCTCTCCCCTGTGAGTGGGAGGCCATCAATAAAATCTTGCCAGTGAACACATACTGTACTCAACATAGAAAGCACATGCACTCACAGCCACACATGCTTTACTGTGTTGCAGGAAAGGCCATACATTTACTCAAGGGGATAAGCACACACAGAGCCAACACCAATATGGTATATTCATTAACCTGGGGGTCACCCGCTATTATCTGTGTGGTGCGGATGGAGTCTTGAATGTAATAAAGACAAATATTGACGTGCTCTTTGTTCTCGTGTTTTTCAGTTGCAGAACTAGTAACCGGAAGAGCCTCATCCTGACCAGCACGTCCCCCACCCTGCCACGGCCACACTCTCCACTCCCTGGACACATAGGTCAGTATGTCTGTATTGAATGTGTGTACACGAAAGCAATAATTAATTATTATGCATTTCATAGCAAATCATTTCCTGCGTGAATGGCGGAAATGTCAGTGACAATTGAAATTTCCAAACACTGCTAATATCCTCCCTGAAGATGGACTGCACACAGGTTTTAACCCCACCCTCATAAGTGTCGATGACAGCCAAAGTAATGCAATATTGCTTTCAAAGTGTGGTTGACTATGTATTGTAATGGAGTGTATTGACATAAATAACTTAAACGAAAGAATCCATGGTGTATGTTTTCTGTCGTCTTCTGTGTCTATGTATGTAAACAGGAAGCAGCCCCTTGGACAGCCCACGCAACTTCTCACCAAGCGGACCTGCCCACTTTTCCTTCGCCTCTTCTCGAAGGTTGGCATCCATCCTTCATTCACACAACAAGTCACACATGCAATGGTGCAGGAACAGTGCTAAGTAGATTGGATTATTTTTACATGCACGCACACTGTCACAGTGAAACTAACCCTCCGGGAAGGCACCCCCATCATCCTTCCACATACATGCAAAGTGAGGCTGTGCGCCATTTGTCCTTCGTGTGACACCAGGATAAGACGACTCAGGCCAGGTTCCGGGGTTTTGCCCAAATGTGTGCCATTTATTATTCGCTCAGAAATCTCGGTGCTGAATGGGGAAGAGAGGAATAACGGGAGCAAACATATTTTATTGGATAAATTGAAAGAATAGGAAGGTGGTGAACCGGCTGTAGTATAACTGCTCTAACATCTATTCCACTTTCTTTCAGGCCTGATGGACGTAGATGGTCCTTGGCCTCTCTGCCTTCCTCAGGATATGGCACCAATACACCCAGTTCAACGGTAAGGAAGAAGAGTGATTTCTATGCCACCTAAAACTGAGTTTGATTTTGATATTCTTCCTCATAATACTGTCAAAAAAGGACACCATGACATTGACTTAGCATGAATGTTTGTCGTAAACCTGATGTTATACAACTTTGAGCAGCTCTCAGTGTTTTTATTTCAGATCAACTGTAACATTTTCATTGTTGTTTTCTTCTTCCTCCTACTAGTTCTGTTTTCAGTGCATTTGTGACATCACAATTCGCATTGATCAAAAAGATCACCAGTGGTGTTAATCGCCTTTTTTAGCAGGTTCACCCGGGTTCACAAATCCCTGGTACACCCACTCATTTTAGCGTGAAAGAGGCTTCACAAAGAAATTGTCTTACTACGGTTGTACAGCACTGTTAAAGTGGAACTGCAGGATGGATGCTTCAGTTCATGGGTCCAATGCAAGACACTGTTTGCAGTGTATGTGGAACAATGGCAGTCATTTTGAGACTAAAGAGATCATCAGTGGCTTACTTTTAACAGCCTGCTTCAGAAGAGATGTTACCATCTCCACCACAGATGTGACTACAGTGCAGCCACAACTAGCCTTCATCTATCAGATAGTGTTACTGCAGCAGACACTGCACCTTATCCTCTCCCAAATGAAGGGTAAAGCTGACTAAGTGTGTCCTTGCAACAAAAGCCTTGTGGCTATCAAGCTACACACCACAGTTGAGCAGCAGTGTCCTGAAGCAGTCTCCCTGAGGTGTCTGTCTGGTTCTGCTGTTTTTTTTTGGAATATTCTTCCTTTGTGTGTCTATCCTCATACGTTCTTTTCTTCCAAGAGAGAAATTGGAGAAAAGTTTTTAAAAAAAAAAACACTTTGATCTGCAAAACTGTACGTTTTGATTGTTC
Organism: Solea senegalensis; assembly: GCF_019176455.1. NCBI lineage: Eukaryota > Metazoa > Chordata > Actinopteri > Pleuronectiformes > Soleidae > Solea > Solea senegalensis. Next base: position 8,552,944 of record NC_058026.1, on the reverse strand, counting down.
TTCCATTGCTAATTTGATGATGCTGGGTTTTTGTATCACCATGAATATGTATTTCCCTCAAAGAATGCCTCTAACTCACTGTGTGCTATTCTGCATGTAAATTCATGTTCTCAACTCACACCTTCTACTTTTGTTTTGTTTCGGTTTGAAGTGATTTACACACCATAGTGGCATCTAAATGCCATGACACACATACTGCTGCTGCAGGTCTCAGATAACTATATAAAAGCATTTTGCTGGTGAAGGAGAACATGCATCACATGTAAATCAGACCTAAAAATAACTTTACCGTTGCTAAGATATGATCGACCAGATTAATCTACTCATGATTACTTGGTTTCTTCTGAACAAGGTGTAGCGGGGATAATTGAAATGAAATAAAACCCTCAGTCTTTCTTGCCTCGCAGCGGTAAACCAGTGTTCCAGTAACTATTTCTCCATCCATCACTTTATCCTGAGAGAAGCAGAGATCGAAGATAAAGAGGGGCAGCGGAGACAAATAAACGCGAGTGTAGGTGGAGGTGAAATGTGTTTTGAAGCAAGCGCGGAGACAACAACAACAATGTTCTCTTTCGTCTGGGTGAAAGATGTTTGGAGCGTGAGACACCACTCAAAGGGGAATGAACACTGCCGAGGGCCATTTGGTAAATAGTCCATTTGAGAAATGGACCTTAATGTGTACGACTCTTGTATGGAGGCAAGCTGTTGACTCATAATCCTCTGCCTGTACATTTCTGTGCTGACCCAAACACAGTCACCCACAGTCCTCTGCATCTTTGCTGCATTTCTTTCATTGACTGTCTCTCGGCGGCACATATAGTAGAGCGAGAGAGAGAGAGAGAGACTGTAAGGAGCTGATTGATCTCTCTTTTTTTACCAGTGACTGATGTTGAAGGTGGTTTCTCAGGTTGTCCACATTCCTCTCCACCTTGTCCCTTCCATCCCTTCAAGTTGCAGTGCTCTGCTGATTCTTACGCGGGTCATTACACACTTGATTAGTTACCGCAGGATTAAAGGAGATGTGTCTACACTGGAGGATTTCGGAGCATGAAGAGTTGGATGTGAGCTAAATTTATGCAGAGAAGCTGCAGGAGGTGTAAACAGTTGCGAGTGGAGGTAAGACAGGGAGGATGTTGCATGATGAGCAGATGTTACAGATGAAGAAGATATCCCAACTGCTGGTAAATCCCAGAGTCATAAACAACTTTCAACATTTGTTTAAAAAAGTCATTTGTTTTCACGATCTGTCATTTCCACTGTCACTGTGTATAACGATCCTGTCACTGTCGGGAAGAGGAGAAACATTTTCAATTAATGGGACACTGAAAATCGCTGTGCAGTGGGGAGAAAACTAATTTTGATATGATGAGGCACATTACTTATGAATATGTCAACAAATGTTTACTGTCACAGAGGAGCAAAGAAAACCAGAAATTATTAATATATAGCAGAAATCTGAAGCTCAAAATGATTCATTGATATTGAAAATGATTGCTTATCAGTTACTTATTAGTAATTGATTAAGTGCAGCCTTACTGTGTTATCAGATTACAAGCTGTGGTTGGACATCGAATATTTTAAGGGAAAGCATCCAGATCTAATCTCATAATCTGTTAAAAATGCATTCCCCTAATTCCTCTCTCCTTGTCTCTTCGGTGTCAGGGTCTGAAATGCAGTGAATTAAGAAGCCCACTGAGGCAGACACATAACATTTCACATCTGTGACAGCTCTCTGTGCCTCCAGAGATATTCTGATGATGCAGACTGGATCTGCTGCTTTCACAACATCATCACTAGTCTGCAGCTTGCAAGAGGCTAAGACCTGAGTGGAGTCTCTAATGGATTTTTATAGCAGAAATTCTTGTGTGGCCAACGGACAATCCTGGTGTCCCACTGGGAGTTGTGTTCATTAAGCCTCCAATTGATCCAGAATGTTTTTCACCTACTGTGCCAAAGAAGAGACATTTGTTTAAGGCGAAAAAGTGCTGCCGTACCCGCTGATGAAATAGACACCTAAGCTGGCACAAAACTTTTGCAGTTTTTTTCCCCCAGATTATTCCATTTTGCCCTCCTACTCTAACTCCTTCTGGATATTTTCCTTGTTTCTTCACCTCCCTTTCCCATCTTCCTTTAACTTAGTATCTTCTTTGTTTTACATGTTCCCACCCACGCACCTCAGAGAACACCTTGTCCTCTTCTCTTCTCTTCTCTTCTCTTCTCTTCTCTTCTCTTCTCTTCTCTTCTCTTCTCTTCTCTTCTCTTCTCTTCTCTTCTCGTCTCTTCTTGTCTCTCCCTTGTCTCCACATCAATAAATCTGCTCTTGCCATTTTTTGTTTTTGATGTCCTCTTCTCCATCACTGGGTTTCTATTTTTACTTTATTGATGCTGCAGCTGAAACAGAGGCTTTGAAAAGAAAATCATATCAAAGAAAATGCCGTTCATTTTTTTTTTTATTAACCTTGTCTCTTTTTCATGTCTGTCTCCAGTCATCCAGCTCGTCCCAGGAGCGTCTGCACCAACTGCCCTTCCAGCCCACCATGGACGAGTTGCACTTCCTGTCCAAGCACTTTGGCAGCACAGAGAGCATCACGGACGACGACGGGGGCCGACGCTCACCGCATGTCCGGCCTCGCTCTCGGAGTCTCAGGTGAGAGCAAATCAAACTCCCCTGCCTTGGTTTGTGACAGCAAATGTCAAATAAGGACTGTGGGTGTGTGATAGTCATAGCAGTATCTCTAGTAATAGTGTCAATGTCACGCTGTAAAAAGCATAATGTTAAACTAATGTTACAAATGTTAAAAATATGTGTTGCATGTTTATGCTTCCACATCCGACACAAACTAATTCTGACACAATTTAATGCAAATGTCTGGTACTGTATATACAAAAGGTAAAAGATCAACAAAAACACTTTTCTAGCAATTACTCTACGTGGAGCATTGATTAAGCATCGGTTAAGCAGAAGCATTAAACCGGTGCTGTATGATTAAAACTCAAATGCAGCATGTAATAATAGAAGGACATTTAACAGCCCTCAAAGAATATAGAAATTATTTAATTTGCTGGAACAATGTCAGTACAGGGTGATACAGCGGTGCAGTGGCAAGTATTGTTACCTCACAGCGAGAGGTTCAGATCCCAGTTTGACCAAGGGCATTTCTGTTTGGACTTTGCATATTCTTCTCCCCGTGTGCGCGTGGGTTCTCTTCTTTCCCACCTCTGGCTTCCTTCCACAGTCCAAAAACATACAGATTGAGTGGACAGTGTGTAGGTGTGAGTGTGAGAGTAAGCGGTTGTCCGTGTATGTTAGCCTTGCCATGGACTGGGAACCTGTCCAGTGTGTACCCCTATGTCTTTTGCCATATGTCAGCTCCAATTGGCTCTAGCCCCCCAGCTCATGTGGAGAATTTCACTTCATAACATACATGATATATATGTAAAAAGCACCAGAAGAGATATAAGATACAGTGTTTCATGTAAAATGAAGAAGTAGCACCAGTAGGACCGTGAAAAATGCATCAGAACAATGTGGCGCTCAGGTGGATTGTGTTTCTCAGCATCAAGTCATGGCTGGATTAGAGGTTTCTAAAGGGACAGAGTGTGGATCTCTTTATCGCTGAAACTAGATCAGTTTTATTCAAATCACATCCAACACCTGCATTATCCTAAGTTGATGAAGACAGGTGCAGAGTTTGTACAGAATGCAAGAGTCCAATCAGCTAAAGTGCATTCAGTGGAAACCTGACATATAACAGTCTCAGAGGACAAGAAACTCTCTCTCCCCCCCTTTTTGTCCTCCACCTCTCCGCTGTCCCCCATTTTCCTTTCACCCCAACCGGTCGAGGCAGATGACCGCACATCTCTGAGCCTGGTTCTGTCAGAGATTTCTTCCTGTTAAGAGGGAGTTTTTTCTCTCCACTGATGCCTAGTGCTTGCTCATTGTGTGAACTGTTGGGGTTCTCTGCTCTCCTTGATGTTGTCTATGTACAGTGCCTTGAGATAATGTATGTTATGATTTGGTGCTATACAAATAAAATTGAATTGAATTTAATTGAAACAAAACAGGACAAAAAGGGCTGGTGAAGAAAAATATTAAGAAAATGGATAGATGCGTCCATAACATCATATATTTTTTGGGGGAATAAAAAATACAAGTATATTGGGTTCCAAATGATCAATCATTCAAAATAGTGTGTAAGAATTAGTTCTGTACTTGAGTACACATATTCAGTGATATTTTCCACTCTTATTATCTCAGTGTCCGTCCGACCCTCCAGTGTTTTGAGCCTCTGCAGTGTAGCAGCAGCTTCATTATTAGCAAGAGTCTCTGGCGTACGCTCCCTACAAACATGCCCATCATAATTATAATAACCATCCCTCTGCATGCAGCACAGCCTAACTACATGTGACATGCTACTCAGTCTTTGTGTTGAACTCCTTAGCTGTCGCTGCTGTCCTAGATAAAATCCTGTGGCTACAGTAGGCTGGATGCCTTTATGGTGCATTGACTCATTATCAGTGTTTGGATCACATCGTGTGATGCTGACATGTGAGTGATGTGTTTGTTCACAAGACAGAAAACATATATTCACAAGGTTTTGTCCCACTTTGCCCGACTGTTTTATGTGAAACAATTACTTTCTACGATCTGTTTTATAATTATGGGCAAAGGCAGGAGTTAGCTTAAAACACCCTTCTGTTGCACACCACCGTCCCATTCAGTTTAGATCAAAGTCACGCTGACTCACTGACCTGCGATGTGCATTGATTTTGGAAAGATAGTGGGTTATTGTAAAACATCCCAGCCCTAATATTTCATTTACTTCTTTATTTTTTACTAATTGATTAAACTCAATTTCTTTTCATTAGATTGAAGGTGCATTTTTGAGTATAATTCAATTATGTTCAGGGTTACATTACATTACATGTCATTTAGCAGACGCTTTTATCCAAAGCGACTTACAAAAGTGCATTTAAACATTTGGGTACAAATAAGAGCTAGAAGTAAGTAAGAGCTTCAAGTTGATCAAACTATGAAGTGCTAGTCATAAGTGCGATGTACAAGTTTTTTTTTTTCTTTTTTCTTAGTCGAGGTAGGGTCGGGTTCCCACATATTGGTTGACATCAAATTTAAGGACTTTCCAGGATCAATTCCCTCAAATTCAAGGACAGAATATGCTGACACAGCTTAAGATGGTAGAGTAAGTACTTGTAAGAGCCGCCTCACCCATGGCGTCCACTTGTATTGATTTGCAGCACGCTCTGCATCCGGCCAAGTGATTGCCCTTGGGCTCTTGGACAAGCCAGGCTCTATAATTTTCTTTGGTGAGTCAGAGAATCTTTTGGAATCTGCATTTCCCAGGCGTCACGTACAGTCAATTTGCTCTCTCTTGCTTGACGTTACGCGCTCATTGTTCTGCATGGAATCTCACGTCAGTGGCGGACAGAGACAGTGGAAAGTAATTACAACTCGACATATGACATCAAGCAATGCAGGGCGCATGAAACAGTAGGTGGTGCCGTAACAAACAAGGCCACATCGGTGGCGGGAGATATTTACCTAAATATCAACTTAACTTCTTTCTTGCACACAATTCAAGCACTTTCAATGACCCATGTCTATTTAGGGCAATTTCCCAAAACTTTCAAGGGCCTCAATCTTTCTAGGATTTCAAGGCCCCTGGGGAACCCTGATGTTGTTTATACATGGGTAATGTAGCAATAGAGATACTGATGAAAGAGACAATTGTATATGCTTTTTTTGTGATGGTCAAATTGGTTTTGCTTTGTTCCTGCCACATGTGGCTTGTATATCTGTGCTGGTTGTTTCTGACATCTTCACCATTCTTAGTGGCAAGAGAGGAGTGCGGTATGACGTGCAGGAAGAAACCACGTCCATTAGAGCAACAGACTATGCTGAATTTTTAATTGGTCGATTAGCATAATGTACAGAGGGGATGGGCATGGTGGGAAGCAGTGAATTATTCCTTCATTCGAGTGGAAAATGCAGAATTTCACGACTCCCCTGCCTCACCAGCTGCCTCCCTTCAATCACTGTGTCACTCAAACCTGCAGCCTTTAATTTTCTTAGCCAGTGCTGTAAATTACACTCCTGCTCTCTGTGTTTGTCTCTCCTCAGCCCGGGGCGCTCTCCATCCTGCTATGACAATGAAATTGTGATGATGAACCATGTCTACAAGGAGCGCTTCCCTAAGGTCGGCCTCGCAAACAAATACGCAAATGTAAACTGTGCATTTACACACACATCAAACATGCAGGGGAAACAATATACAAGCAGATAGTGACCTTCTTTTTTAGCTGTGCTAAGTGACTACACTGCTTTAAGTATAGGTATGTTGCAGGCAAGTGTCTGCCATCGTCCCATCATCCTGTGCACATTCACAGTGATGCAGAGTAGGTGCTAATGAGTCTTCCTAAATACTACTGCACACTTTCCAGAATTGTCAGTGAATGTGCACTTTGCTGCGTCTCCACCATCATTACGAGGAGAATCATCATCAGCAGTTTCCCATGTTGGAAAAGTGTCAAGTGGAAACCTGAATTCTCTCAGCTTTATTTAGACTCCTTCACGTTTTTTCCCCCCTCTTGAATATGTTAATGTATTTAAACACACCATACCCCAGTGAAGTGACTTTATCTGTATCCTACAGTTAGATGGCTGCAGTTGTAAGACGTAGGCATCCTTTTGACACACATTTTACAGACTGCATAGCCAGCAACATTTGTCCTCTTTTACAAAAGCTGAGAGAAAGTTAGAAGATGTGTTCATCTCTGCGAGTCAAACATCAATAGTCAGTGTTTATTTATGTAGCAAGAGTGTCTCTGTCTGCTTGTCTTCTTCTTGTTCTAATAATAATTTCTGGTAGGCTGCACACTGAAAGGTGTAATGCTGCCCTCCACAGTTTGAAGTTCTTCTTCTTTTTCATCTCCGTAGCTGCTTCTTTCTCTACCCTTTTCTATTTGTCTATCGTCAAAATGTGTGTGTCTGCCTATCCTTTTCTTCTTTTAATAATTTCCAGAGGTGTAATGCTACCCACCACAATTCTTTTAATCACAGTTTGAAGTTCTGTCTCACAGTTCTCACCCTGTCATCTCCTTAGTCTCATCCTGTTCACTGCAGTTCAAAGTTCTTCGAACTGTGGAGAGCAGCGCTGCAGCCTGTCGGAATTTCTAAGAAGAACTAATGCCCCAAACCTGTTACTTCGCTGCAAAATGCATTTAGAAGACAAAGGTTGAACAATTTACATTTAAACTAAATAAATTCACATCACTGATGACATTTTGCTACAGTGAGAGTCACAAGGCTTTGGAGAGTACACATGTTTGTTTAATTGTCTCTATGAAAACTGAAAACCCACAGCAAGCAAAAATAAACATGAGTCTATAAGGACGAGGTTGAGGTTGCACTGTGAAAAAGCACATGCTTGACATTTACTGTGTGAAAGAAGACAACATCTTCTACAAAAACCTCTAAATTGTGTACTTGTGAAAGCTATGGGAGCTGAAAAAGAAGAAAGCTGAGAGAAAGTTATAATGAGTCCTCTCGCTGTTGCCTTTGATGTGCGCTCTATCTACCTTGCCTGCCTTTGAAATTCTGGCTTCACCCCATATTTGGATGTGCAACAAAATGAAATGTGTTTGTCCCCTCACTCATTCCCCCATCCCTCTACAATGCTTTGTGGAAATGGGTTTAGTTGTCTCTTTTTTCTGGAAAGCTGCTAGCAGACAGACAAAGCAACAGATCCTGGTGAAAATGCTTATCAAGCTGCCGCTTTACCAAGAAATTCCAAAGAATTCAAAAATGTCTTCCAATTAGCTTAGCTCTGGTGCCGTTCTGGAGCATCAGAACCTTGGTGCTTTCTGGCAAACCAGCCGACATACACACCACTTTAAATGGAACCAAAGTGGGAGGACGTTACTCTGCGTTACTCAGACAGTAAGTAAACACAACACCGGCAAAATCTCTGTACTTCCTGCTGGAAAAACCAACATAGACCAGTATAGTTTCCATGCTGGTCCATGCTGGTCATGCTGTTTGACCAGCATAGACCGGCATAATGATGCTAGTGGACCAGCATAGACCAGCATAGACTATGCTGGTCCCCAACATAGACCATCATTATGCTGGACCAGCTCCAAAACACAAACATTATGCTGGTTTTTCTAGCAGGGGCTTCCTTTACTTTCCGCTCATCTTCACAAACCAGAATATGACACACCCACTGATGATGTCACGGTTTGCGAGGAAAAACCACTATATTTTGGGTCCAGCTGAGAACAACTGGTTCCGCCAACCGGTTCAAAATTAGGTTTGGGAACCCGGAACCGGCACAGAGCCCTGCCAGTGTGAAAGGGCTATGATTGTCTGTGTTTACATTACTCTCTCAACACCAGTGTGACAATAACTATTCACCCCTCTCCTGTCCAACAGGCCACAGCTCAGATGGAGGAGAGGCTGGCAGAGTTCATCCACATCTACTCCCCAGAAAGTGATCTGCCACTGGCTGACGGGGTCCTCAGTTTCATCCATCACCAGATAGCTGAGCTGTCCAGAGACTGCCTGGCCAAATCACGTGAGGGCCTTATTACCAGCATCTACTTCTGCGAACTGCAGGAGAACCTAGAGAAGCTGCTTCATGATGTAGGTTGTGGAGGTGGACGAGAGGTGAAGTCTGTCACTTCAGTTCAAACCCGACGTCTCACACGCTGACCCTGTTTGTCTCCACCAGGCCTATGAGCGCTCAGAGAGTTCCGAACTCACCTTCGTCATTGAGCTGGTCAAAAAGCTCCTCATCATCATATCTCGTCCCGCCAGGCTCCTCGAGTGTTTGGTGAGTGTAATAACGCTCTCTAATAGCATATTCTGTGTTTTGTTAACCTCAAAATCAAGGCTCAGAGATACCAAACACACACCAACATGGATCAAATATGCATCAATTGTGCATTTATTGAAATGAAGTTCAAGATCGTTTGTGTGCTCTCATTCGTTTGCTGGGAGAGACTCCCTGGGTCAATTCTTCAATGCTAAAATGGCATTTTGTGAATGTGATGAAGTGGGGTGGGCAGTCTACTCAGCAATCTGAAGGGATGAAAGACACGTTTTGCATGCATGCACTTTTGAAATGCTAATTGAGTTACAGCAGGGGAAGCTGTGCTGTTAACTCTTGAGGAGCACCGTAACTGCAGAAAAGAAAGGATAAACCCATTTAAAAATAAGTAAATATACGATGCATTATTAGTAATAGACTTACTGTTACTGTGTATCATACAATATGTTACACATACTGTAATTCATTCCTGATAGATAGTAATAGTAGATATTTATTTTTGATTAAGTGCTGAGGGTTTTTTTTCATAACTTGGATTTGTGTTGTTTTGTACTGATCTTCCCCACAATGATTTTTCTTTATGAGAACTCCAGAGATTCAGTCTTGAAAGAGAAAGATGCTTTCATGGGTAAAAGTTGTATACAGAACCAGAACAATAGTTGGGACTAAAAATCAAGGTATCTTTGCCTTTGCTGCTTCAGCTCTGATCCCTCTTTATCTGTTTCCTGTCAATTCACACAATTTATGAAGATGCTATAATAAGTTGCTGGACTGTCTTTGTAAGCCTGCAGGGGAAACACATCTCATAAGCAGGAAGACTCAGGGAGAATTTGTCATTCTCTAACAACATTTGTAAAATGAGTGATGTCAAAGAGAATGGCAGCAACTGAGTCTGAAAGAAACTCCCTGATAACATCATGTCACACACCAGCTTTGCATCAAAACCCAAGCAAGAGAAGTGGAAACACAGATGCCATGCATTTACCTTAACCAATCAACAATTGTTAACAATAAGTAATAAAACAGTAATTTGTGGAAGACGGTGGACCATGATACGGAGTAGACATGTTTGTAGGGAGCTCCACCTTCACAAAATTAATTTGCCTCACTTGAAAGATTTTGACTGAGTGTTTTGGATTTGTTCTTGATAGTCTCATAATTTGGTGGATATTTGGAGGCTTCTTAATCCCACAGGGAGAGATTTATTCGAGATTGATTATTTCATATTAGATTACAAATTACTGTCACAAATAGCAGACTGTACCTATAACAATATTCTTATATCAGGTCATGCCCCAGTCTCTTTAAGACTTAATGTGAATCATAAACGAGGAGAATTCAACTGGCGTCTAAATAACGCCTTACTGAAAGACAAGGAATTTTGCTCCTATCTTTCAAACAAAACAGCACACTGGTGAGGTTGATGATTCCACACTTTGAGAGGCCATGGTGGCAGTTCTTAGGGGCTACATTATTTCCTATTTCTATACTGTCCAAGAATGTTTCACGTTTGCTGGCCCAAGTGAGGCAAAAGTATTTTGAGTTCAGTGATTAGTGATTCAGTGTTAAGGCATTCTCAGGCCTCCTGGATGCAGATTTGGATTTGAACCAGATAAAAGAAGTGATTTCCTCTCTCCCCAACAATAAGGCAGCAGGGTCTGACTTTTTTAAGGTATTTAGCCCTAAACTATCGCCTCTCATATTACGCATGTTAAATCATTCAATGCTGAGCTCTAGGTTACCTCCAGCTCTATATAGGGCTTCTTTCTTTCTTTATTTCTTTCTTTCCTTTTTGTTTGTTGTTCTTTCTTTCTTTCTGTTCTTTCCTTTTTGTTGGTCTGTCTTTTAAAAAATAATAATAAAAAAAAAAGTGATTTGTGTCATCCTGTCATGAAACGCACAGTATGAGTGTGTCATTTCTGACACGAGGGGCTTCTGAATCAAAACAATAACAAAAGACCAAGTTTGATGATGTCGGGAAGCAGCATGGAGTCATGGGATGATTGTTTTCTTGTTGACTCATTTGGTTCCCCTGTGCTTTATGGGGAGAGCTTCAGCAGCAGAATACACAGCAAATGGCACAGAGTAGTCGTGATCCATTAGGGGCAAATGCACACAATAAAATGAAAAAACAACACACTGGTTAAGTAGTTATATTGAATATTTCCTTCCTCACTTACTGCTTTATAGGAGGTTTTCCCCAGTAGTAGCAGAGATGGTAAAAGTATGTTACTTTGAATAAAAAATAAAAACAAGTCTTGTACTTTTTATGCAAAAATATGACCCACATTGGTCAAAAAAGTTGAATCACGGGGGTTTCATTTTGTTTTGTTTTCATTCACTCCAGGTCAAATAGTCATCATCTGCTCTATTGTTGCCAGCGATGTGCCATATCTGGTGCCGCGCTATGGCATGTATGTCCGTTAGCATTAACATGTGTAGCAATCCTTACTTTTTAAAAGAATAGCGCTCAATATCACTAACATAACCGATCGGATCATCTAAATTCTACATTTAAAGAGATGTGGAACTACTGTAACATTATTGCTACATAAGAGCTATTGAGTTGTTATATCTGATATCTGTGACGTCAATATTCACGCACAGATGAGGCCGGGGTGAAAAAAAAAACACAAAACAGGCACAAGGCAGACCAACTTCTGGCAGTGGGAACGGTTTTGTTCACCTTTTCTTTTGCGGTTTCACATGGGTTTAAAAATCCCAGGTATGCCCACTAATGTTAGTGTAAAAAGAGGCTATATAATATATTTTAGAATCAGGCTGCAGTCTCTGATGACATGAATGCCTCTGGAGTACTACACGACCAACCTGGAGGATCACAGTGTGTTCACTTTCCACCAGTCAATACGATTAACACCCAGAGGAGAGGGGATAATTCCTTCATTCCTTTATAATCAGTTCAATTCTTAATGGCAATTAAATTAACTAACTAAAGGTTAATAATTAACATCCATAAAATGCAGAACTGCAGTCTCTTCTCCTTTACCTTTTTTTGCACTTAGGTTTACCATGAACTAGGACTGGGCAAATATACAAATACAGTTGTGTGCAAAAGTTCTGAGATCATTGGCTTTTAGATTGGAATGATGATGATGATGATGATGAAAGTTGGTGTTACATATGACTAAGCTATCAGTGAGTTTAACAGCATGTGTGTAATGCTTAAGCATGTCTTGAATAAACCTGGTGTAATAGACCAGTTTCAACATGAAAAAGTACTTATCTTTCTTACTTTCTCTTTTTAAAACTGCTTACATGTTTCCCCTATTTTCAAATAAAGTAATTATATTGTGTGGTTATTAAAGCCTTGTTGAAGCAACAAATCTAATGGTGGCCTTAGACATTTGCATAGTACTATATACTCTGCACTGCCTCCGATAATTGTAGTGTCACCTTCAGCAGCATGAGATGTCGATGTATGAATGATTTCCTGGTGTTATGCACGTCATGGTTTTGATTATTCTGCTGCAGTAGAATGAGCTCTCATTGCCACTCTAACTTTAAAGAATTCTCTCCACCTCCACTTGTTCTTCTCAGTAGCAGCACATGTAACGGGCTGTAAATGTGTCCTTGGGATGTCGATGCATACAGAACATAACTCACCACAACTTACTTAGTAATAACAAAGTCTCTGTAGACAATAGAGACTCAGCAGTACCTGGATATCAGCTCACTGATTGATGGCCCCTATGTTTCTCATTGGTGCGGTTCCTCCTCGAGTGCCCGTGGCTCATCTTTCTGTTGCTAAGGCAACCGTCAGAAGAGGTCGATAGGGTCAGGCAGGATGTTGAGGGGACTTCAGATCCTCTTGGCCCTTAGCTCGGAGAGGAGAAGACAAGCAGATAAAATGTTGTCCAGGGCTGTAGAGTTCATTTAGCATTCAAGTCAGTTGTGAGGTCTGATTTGGTGAAAATGTCACGCTGTCTGAAGACGTTAAGCGACACAAATATTATCCTGAAGCAGAGCATGCTATCAGACAGGCAGGTTAATGCCCTCCATCTCAATACTCCCTGGTCTTTCTGTGGTCTAGGGGAGCAGATATGAGTGAGTGGGGGAGGAAGGAAATGATCGTGGCTGCCTCAGGCTCCACTTTCTAATCAAAATGTTATTCCACCAGCAGGAATGAAAGTAAATCCCACAGGACAACACAAAAGGCTGCTTCACTGGAGCTGGACATTTTTTTTTTATGTTTTCAAGAAAGCAATTTAAAGTTCTGAGGTGTATTAACACTGATTATATTTGTTTGACAGTCCCATAGAGGTTTTTGGTCAGTAATTTCCTGTAGGTTAAATACATTTGTGTTTTTTTCATTGACTGTGATACATTGATGTAGTGCAACACACACACCACAGTTACTCAGCATTTTTTTATAGATACTTTATTAATCCCCTTAGGGAAATTATTCTCTGCATTTTGACCCATCCTAGAATTAGGAGAAGTGGGCTGCCACACTGAGTGGCGTCCGGGGAGTAATGGGGCTTGGGTACCTTGCTCAGGGGTACCCTAGCCCTTTCGACCTGGTGGGGACTTGAACCGGCAACAAGCCAAGTTCCCTTTACCCTTGGCCACAGGCTGCATTCTTCCACTGTTAGCTCTTATCACATCACCCTGTTACTGCTTTACAATGATATAAAACAACAACAAAGTCTTTTGAGATCAAAATCATTTTGAGACCAGGCAAGATAGCACACTAATGATGAAGAATGTAGAGAAATCGTCTTTCAAACCGCAGAAGTACAAACTAAACAGATGCACAAAACAAAATACACCCCAAGGATAACAGGCACATTCTTCGATGTCTAAAGGTTATTACATGACTGGCGCCACAAAGTTGGAAAAAGCTGCACTACCAAATTCCGAAATCGAGGATTCCTGGTAGAACAGTCAATATTTACGACATTACGACATTAAGACATGAAGGGAATTCATTCTGTGTGGTTGTATAATAAATGTAAGTTTGCCAATGTTGCTGTCTCGTTAGACTTAATGAAGGCCTAGAAACCAGATACACAAGTACACAGTGATGTTATGGGACAGTGAGTTGGATCTAAATGATCCTCTACGCAGAGACAGTGTGCAAATAAATGATGTCCCCATGGTGTAGAACACTTACAGTAAGAGCACAGCCTGAACAAGTGTTCTTCTTACTGCTACTTGCTCTGGGCTGGCAATACAAACTCAAAAGCTCAGTTTTCTTTGTCTTCATTAGTTTTTCCAATATGCACTTGACACGCACACATGCACCGAACTCCAAGAAGCAGCTGCTGAGGGGACGAGTGTATCATCTGCATAAAGAGGCATTTACTGAAGGCATGCCACTCCAAATGTTGTTTAAATGTACCTAAATGTGAAAACTATAGAGGGGCTGGAATTGTTCCTTGGAGAACTCCCTTTGAAATAAATCATCTGCATATTCAAAGCATCCTTCATGTGCAAGTTTGTCTCTGAGCCGCTCCATAGCTTTATCACATATAAAGACATCAGCTTTACTGAAAACCTGCCCAATTAGGATCAAGAAAATCTTGCAAATAAAGACTTATTTTGCCTGCTTGCAGATCTTTCTCTGTGGCCGTTTACGCTTTAAGATGTCTTCAATTATAGTTTTCTTTGGCACTTTCTTTACTCTAATAACAGGAGTTCAACCCGGAGGAGTTTTACCATTTGCTGGAAGCAGCGGAGGATCACGCCAAGGAGGGACAACTGATGAAGGCAGACATCCCTCGGTACATCATCAGCCAGTTGGGGCTAACCAGGGACCCCTTGGAAGGTAAGAGAATTGCTTGACAGAGCCTGTTTTAGGTGACGTATTCAGCATATAAATATTGTTGCATAATTTCTGTTCATACAGACCAAACAGAGGCAGAATGATAAAAAAAAAAATCACTCAAAGTTATCCACTGCAGCTTTAAAAGCCTAGGACCTTGTTGCTATTGTGTTCCTCTCTGAGTCATAACTCAGTCAGATATAAACACAGAGAGCACATTCAGTGTGACATATACTTCCCAAGGATAAAATTATCTCCTGTGTCAATCACAAATAAATGCCTTTAAATCTGGTGGGGTTTTTTCACAGATTTATGGTCATTTCACAGCCTCGGGTGGATTGAAAAAAATAATGCTAATATTGTCATATTACTCATTTACTTTACCTGTTCAAACACAAATACTCTAACGGAATGAGCCCAGGTTCTGTTTATACACTGACATTTACTGTATTGAAAAGCTGTGGACAAATCCTCAAACAGTAAAGCAGTGAAACTACTATCTAAAATTGTGTCCATGGGATGTAGGCTAATATACCCCTTCTGCCTGAAGCTATCGATCAGCTTCACTGGATGTTCGGGAGTAAAACCTTTACTGAGATGTAGAGTCTGAAATGCTGGTTGATGGTGCAGTGGCATCACAGTCGTTCATTAATTGTCAAACTCTTAAGTCCCAGTCCAATCCATCAAGTGCATCATTAGCTGAATGACCCACAAATGGCTCTTCAAAATAAATGTCTGCAGTTTTGAATTTGAATTTTTGAATTCACGAAATATGAGCCTCTTAAAGGAATCCTTCACTGATTTGAATTTAGCTTTGTATTACTGGAATAGGGGTAGTATTTTTAGTAGTTTAGTTACGCTAACAGGGCCAAGTGTCACTGTAGTCCTACAGTATTAGAAGAACTGTTAGCAAAGATGCTAACACTGTTAGACACTGTGTACATTCTGGGAATTAGGTCCCGTTCCCCTACGAGTGGCTCTAAAAAGTGTGGAATTAGCGTTGCAGTTTCAAGAAGTGTCACTGGTGGGCACGTAACAAAGTAAAGAATGAAGATATTTCTCAACTCAGGGGAAGCTGAGGTTGGGAGGCACATTTTTTTTTTTTTAAATACTAACCCTGTTCTAGTAATACAAAGCTAAATGCAAATTGGTGAAGTATTCCTTTAACTCTTTCTCGGTTCATCCCTGCTGACAATGTGCCACTTCACTCTCAGTACTTTTCTTGTTTCCTCCTTGGAACTTTTTCAGCCCCCAACAGAAACCGACAGTATATATGGTCCTCATATCAGTTAAATTGAGTTAATATCGACAGAATGACTCTATAGATTCTAATGCATTGTAGCTGCTGTCACAGACAGTCTTGAGAGCGCAAGGACATTGAAAACTAACTACCACGCCAATCAAGGAGGAAGGAAGTACAACTGTGAGGTGTGAGGAGAGCTAAAAGTCAAGAATATTTTATGTGAAGAACCTGTTTTATAAGGCTAATGCTACGTTTTATTTCTGCGATCTGTTGCAGGATAGCACTTTTAATAAATTTGAGCATCTTGACAATTTTAATCTTCTCACAGCAGTGTGGGAGGATTAGTGTTAGAATCTCACATCATTTTTTTTGTCTCTGCATTTCACTGTTAACCAACATGTTTCCCAGCAGAAATTGTGAGTCTTGACAACTATGACAGCGAGGGTCCACATACCCCAGAGACTGATGACTCAGCGGAGGTGAGAACCCAATACGCACCAATAGATTTTTGTTGTACCCATTTTTGCACCATCGTCCAAACACCAACACGCTTTTACACTCATTTCACCAGGGAAAGGGGAGAGCCCTCAATCCGTGTGAAGAAGATTTTCAGACCATCAAACTAATCAGCAATGGAGCGTATGGGTAAGCAACACAGTGATACCTCATAGATCTTTTATACAAACTTAATTACATCAAACTGAGCTCAGTTGTCATCTGCCCCCACTGTCTGTTCCTCTGTCTCTCCTTTGTTCCAGTGCTGTCTACCTGGTGCGGCACAGGGAGACACGTCAGCGCTTTGCCATGAAAAAGATTAACAAGCAGAATACGATTCTGAGGAACCAGATACAGCAGGCGTTTGTAGAGAGGGACATCCTCACCTTTGCAGAGAACCCCTTTGTCGTCTCTATGTTCTGCTCCTTTGAAACACGGCGACACCTCTGCATGGTCATGGAATATGTTGAGGGTAAGGGAGGAAGGTTTGCTTTACAGTAAAGGTTAAGCCATATTAAAAGAATGTTGATCATTAATAAAGCCACTCTGAATCATTGACTTCATTTGTTGGAGGAAATGATCAGGTTACTATTTGGTTTGTATAATATCAATTCTTTCAAGGCTCTTCTCACAGGCTTCTAATACCTGACTTGGCACTTCTCTGCTATTGGAAAATATTTTTTCCCTACACAGTTTGTTTAGCTTGTTGTGGGAGTGAACTTTTTTAATATTGTTTAATAAATGGTTATTTAAATCTAATTGCACATGCAAGGTTCTTTCCGTTCTCTATTTTGGGACCCATCTGTTTAACATCTGTCTGTTCCCACAGGATAAGATTATATAAAGTATTCTTTTAAGCTGTAGGAGCGCTTATGTCACTTATATTTGCTGTTAGTACGCACAGTCACAGTGGTGTGTATTTTATTCTAATGATGACGCTGCTAAAGGTGGATTACACTGAATAAAGATGAATTTCAGGCCAAAAAAGAGAGAAGCATTACATGTACTTATTCAAAAGTGCAGGTAATTAAATAAAATAAGAGTGTGGGGTGCTCAGTTTTCCTGTCAAAACTATGACATTTGGCAGAAAATGGCTTTCTCAGTAATAACGTGGTGTTTCTGTGTCTGTAGGTGGTGACTGTGCCACTTTGTTGAAGAACATCGGAGCTCTGCCTGTGGAGCTGGCGAGGATGTACTTTGCTGAGACTGTTTTAGCCCTCGAGTACCTGCACAACTATGGTATTGTCCACAGAGACCTCAAACCTGACAAGTGAGTTTCAATAGCTGTGCTTTTAATATTTTTAGTGACTTAGTGTCATGTAAAAGGGGAATCTTGATATTACGAAGAAATGACCACCTGGCAGGCGTCACATAGAGCTCTTGTTTAGTGTTTCGGCTCATTGTTTTGGTTTTACTGCCGACAACTTCATTCAGATTAGAAGTTTTAGCAGAAAAAAAGAGACTCTGATGGGCACAATTTGCACTACATGCCAAACACCAAAACACAGCCAAAGCAGGCAAATATATTATACTATTTAACTGGCTCAGGGGTCAGTGAAGATCACAGACTTTAAATTCATCATGTGGCCAGAAACACTTCCTCATTTGTGATTCCTGAACTGGACAACTGTTTGCTAATGTCCTCACCATATAGTAATTAGGGATGTGAATCGTTATCGGTCGGATTTTGGTCACTGGCTCGAATATCGGACAGATAAAAATGTAAATTCCGATACAATCCAAAAATCATATATGTCACATGCTTCACTATTCACTGTATGACTGTAAAAATGTAAATAAATATCAGCAAAAGCATTTAGCATGTATTCATGTTTGGACTGTTTATTCCAACAATTTTTGTTACACAGTTGAAGAATTATGTCTTTGAAATGACTCAGCACAAATGTGTTGTTAACAGCTTCATAGTTCAAGGAGAACATATTTGTGGACAGTTGCTTTTACATTTAGGTTTTCAAACTTCTATTCTCAAGACCTCAAATAGGAAACAATAATCACACACTGAAACAATTGAAATATACTGTTTCCTCTCCCCTTATAGTCTCCTGATCACCTCCATGGGCCACATCAAGCTCACAGACTTTGGCTTGTCGAAGATCGGCCTCATGAGTCTAACCACTAACCTATATGAGGGGCACATTGAAAAAGATGCCAGAGAGTTCCTGGACAAGCAGGTAGAGTTCCTGTAACCTAGAAATAGCATGTGTGACAGATTTGTGGGCAGTAAATGCTACACTGTAGCACCATCTTATTACAGTCTACTAGTAATTGTGATTTTTGGCTGCTCTGTTTGTATATGTCTGTCATTGTGTTGTATTGTTACAAAACAAATAACGTGATGGGGGTCATAGTTTTTACTAACAATATCATAAAGCCTTCTGTGACTTTACTGTGATGTCACACCATTTTCTGGGTGATTATTTGATGTCAATGAGCCAGAAAATGCAGCTTAAAGTAAATGTAGGATCAAGTTTAGGGTCAAGGTCTCGGCAACTGCTCATTTAAAAAAACTTTACAGACTTTGAAATCGATCAGGTAGAATATCGAAGGACAGACGGATAAAAAGAAAGACATGTATTATTTATTATTAGAGTTCTCAGACTGGTCATATCGTGGCTGAGAAGACAGCTGCCATTACCAGCAGCTACCAGTTTTCTTAAGTCATGCATGCCAATCTGCTAAGTCATCCGGCAAAATCAATACTCTCTAAATAAAGACACAGCATTACAAGGCTTGGTGGGTTGCCTGCATTATTACATATCACGAATGCTCCCCCTCTCCATCCTAATCCCATTCAACTATCATAGTTTCTAATGCGGTGATTTACAGCAGTGCAATTGGCCCACGTGTTCTCCAGCTCTTTTAGGTGAGAGCAGGTGTCTGTTTGCCTTTGTCTGCCAGTAATCAACTCACATCATGTCTTTTTGTGTTTTTTCTTGTTCAGTTAGCATCATCTCACATTAACGCTGGTGCAATCATTTACATTTTCTTTCATTTCTCACAAATGTCACATATTGTTGTTATTGTGAGTGAAACCTTGCATTTGAAGAAATATAAAACAGAGGTGAACAACTGAAGGCACATGTAGTTTCCATTTTCACTGCCTCTTTTATTAATGACACAGATTAAGCTGCAGGTCTGAATAAGCCTAATGCTTCTTAACAAAAGTGATAGTTGTGTTTGATGACTTGGGTCTGTCAAATCTTTGTCCACACAGGTATGCGGTACTCCAGAGTACATTGCGCCTGAGGTGATTCTCCGTCAGGGCTATGGAAAACCAGTGGACTGGTGGGCCATGGGCATCATCCTCTATGAGTTCCTGCTGGGCTGTGTGCCTTTCTTTGGAGACACTCCCGAGGAGCTGTTTGGACAGGTTATAACAGGTAAGGAAACTTTAATCTTACATATTTTTTTCTGAAAGAAATTGAAGGGAGCTCAAATAACACAAGGAAGAGAGTGGAAAAAGGCCAGCCAGTCAATTTGGATCTGTTGCAAAGGGTATCAGATTATTCCTTGGGTCATTCCTGACCCCTCAATTTCATGGATTCAGATCAATTTCTAGCAACCAAACAGCAATGATAACATTGCCCCTGTGGTGGTGATACTGCATTACGAGGAATTAAAAGAAAAGCACACATTTGTTCATATTCTCTCTTATAATAACCCTTAACCAGTGGTGATTGCTCTAAGACAGCTAGGGAAGCTCAGCTTCCTCTAAAATATTGTCAAGTATGTACTGTGTTCTATTTACATTTCACTAATAAGCGCTATTAGTGCGCTATTATAATGTGTCACTAGTTTGTTCAGAATCAGCTGTATATCACGGATGACGGATTGTCTTACATGACTTCCTGTAGCAGCCTCCACATTAAAACCACTTGAAGCTCAGCTTCAACTCTTCTCTATGGGACGACACAGAAAATGTTTTTTTTCACTGTGGTGAGCTTGACGGTGATTGGACAAATGTGGCAAAAACATCACTTCCAGGGAAGCTCAGCTTCTCTCTGAGTCAATGGGGCAGTCGGCCTCTGCATGATGATTGGAGGTTATGATTGACAGATTTGTAGAAACATACATGACAGCGGAGCCTTTTCTGCCTCAGGCCTGTGCGTATTTTGCAAGGGAAGAGTGTAGACAAACAGCTGGTCGTTGTGTGTTTTTTTTTTACCATTTTCATTTGTACATAAGCACTATAAATAAAACAGTTTTATAGCATTTCAGTATTAATTATCTAATTTCAATGTTCTAGTTGTTCGTTTGCAGAATTTATGTAAAAATACCGGCCTGAAATTAGCTTCCCCTGTTTCAAAGATCTCAGACCGCCAACTGCCTTCAAGAAATGGATAAATAAGTCACCATATACATTTTTCCATGTTAAACATTTTTTCATCTCTCATATTCAGTCATTCTGGCCTTTTGCTGTCTCTTTGTTGACTCTGACTTTGTCATCTCTGTTAAGACAATGTAGTTTGGCCAGAAGGTGATGACGCCCTGCCTGCAGACGCCCAGGCTCTCATATCTGCTCTGCTGCAGACAAACCCTCTTGTGAGGTTGGGCACAGGTACTAATTTCTGCACTTACTTGACATCAGACCATCTGCTGCTGTTTGGCTACTAACTACTATAGAAGGAGGATCAAGATAGCATAAAGATGAATATTTAATGTTTTACAAATATGCTAATTTGTAGTCTCGTAGGCTGTTAAATGACTGGTTACCTCAGCTTAAGTTATTTACTGGACAACAAGAATTTGTGGATTCAAGGAGTTTTGCTCCTTGTTATTTCCTGCTGCTGTGCTAAATGAACTTTCACACCATATCTTTAATTTTACACAACAAATGTGAAAAAAGTATTGATCTTCTCATCTTTAAATGAACGGGTGTATATTGTAAAATTAATGTTTCCATTAGTGAGAATGTTTCTGTATATTTAACCCAGATTATGAAATCAATTCTGTATTCAACTGTTTTCTACAATAGACCCCAACTGATATGGATTTGTATAAGCAGATTCTGATACTGTGAATTGTTGAAATGTTTCTGATATGTTATATCAGGTAATATATATTGTTAGATAAATAACACAGAACATGAACTAAGTAACAGTTAACAGAAATGCAAATGTTTTCTCCATTGTAAACATTGCAAGGATCATTCTACACAGCTTTACAAAAAAAAGTTAAAATGCTTAATGACACCATTTGCAACAACAACTGCTTTGTTAAATCATATAAAAAGTCTGTGAACTGATGAATCGTCCCTGTTTATGGCATGAAGCTAACTAGCTGTGTTGTTTCGTGCCCCTGCCACAAGGTGGAGCATTTGAGGTGAAGCAGCACCCATTCTTCACTGAGCTGGACTGGAACAGTTTGCTGAGACAGAAGGCGGAATTCATCCCTCATCTGGAGTCAGAGGAGGACACCAGCTACTTTGACAGTACGTGGGTCTGGATTTATGTTTCTGTAAAGTGCAGCAGCTACATCAATATTAGGTTTATGGGGTGTACAATAACATTCTGACACCGACATTCTACTCAGAAATGCACATTTCTCTTTGAAGTGACAGCTCTTATATTTCATGGCCTCACTCTGTCCTCCGCCAGCCCGTTCGGATCGTTATCACCACATCAATACATACGACGAGGATGACACCAATGACGACGAGCCGGTGGAGATCAGACAGTTTTCCTCCTGTTCTCCTCGCTTCAGCAAGGTCTGCCTCTTTCTTTCTTTTGTGCATCCTTTCCTTTTTGGTGACTCTTTTGCTCTCTCTCTCTTTTTCATTTAAATATCTTTTTGGTCCCTCTTTCTCGCTGTTGAAATAATTGTCACATAGAATCACACTTGGCACACGTGAACATGTGATGTGTGACAGGAATAGACGAAGAAGGGAAGTCTCTTTGATGGGTAAAATGAGGTCTTACTGCCTTTCACTTAACATTTCTTTGTGTTTAACAACTCAGACAATCTTTCAACTCTATGTTCATCCACCCTGTAGTGCCACATCTCACCATTATGTTCCTTCTGTCACACTTTACCCAGTGAGATTTTCCTCACCTCACACTATCTTTGAGTTCCCTCCCTTGACTCTCCTCACTCTGTCTATTCCATCCTTGTCACGTAAGGTATTCCTGTGGAACTGCAATGATTATTTGACCCATTTACAACCCATATCATATAAAAATGATCACCAATTACCTTGATAATGAAAAAACTAGCTTGTCTCAGGTTCAGTGTGAGGGTCTTCTACCGCTCGTAGTTACAGATATTTGCTGTTCAGATAAAATAAGATGATAATGTTTAACCTAACTTGTAATATGACATTTTATAGTGTCGGAAAAAGTACAATTCAACATTTAAAATGAGAGCAAATAACATTTTCAAGACGATGAAAGACACAAAACAAACATGATATATTACTTAGTTTCAGGGTCTGACTGTTAACATTATTTTGGATTTTCCTGCTGTGAAGACAGCTGGATCTTCCCCTGTTTCCATGGTGCACTGCTGAATATTCTGTAGTCTTCCTTCAGCAGAACTCGTCTTGTTGTCCTCCCCCACAGCTTAGCTTTCCTTTGTTACTCTGCACATAATGAGTATTTTTCAGATCCAATGTGTGCATCTTCTTCTTTGTAGACGTGTCAGTGCTCACATGCATGCTTAGTAATGACATAGAAGCATGGATGTTATTTTTCCCATAGAGTAGGTCACAGTGCTTGTGTCCTCTTTGGTCTGTGTGCGCTCCCTGTTACTTATCATGTAATCATGATAGCAAGAGAGGTTTGATCAATATGCAGCTGAGACTTGTGTGTAGCCTAAAGAAACTGTGGTGGGGAAGAGAGCAACACCTTTACATTACCAAAACAACTACTATAAATAAACTTGCAATACTGTAGTTTGTTATCCTTAGCATTCCTTCTTTACTGTCTTTTTTACATTAAACAAACCTCATTCAGTGTTATGCTAGATATTTTTAACAATCTGGCATCCTATTTACAACTGGTGCTTGATAAATACCCGATATTAGACACTGCTATTGATATTACATAATATTGACAAAGGCTAATGAATGATGTGGGCTGTGAAAGCCAATGTGGATTTTTTTATTTTTAGATGCAAGCTGCCGGTAGCAATATATTGTGCCAATATTTCAATTTGGACCGTTTTCATGACAAAAGGTTAAAAATTTATTGCCAGTCGAACATTCTACTTGTTGTGGTATACATTTGTAAAATATTGTACACCAGTAGAATTGTAAGCTTGTCATTATTGTTAAAGTGGAGATTAAAATCACTGCCAGCAACATTTTCTTTAGCAAGGAAATCACATTGAAAGTTAAACTCACCCACAGACCATTATCCTTTGCAAAAGAGCTCTATGCTTTTTTTAATCATTTAGCACCTTTTTTTTTTTTTGCATTATTTTTTTGCATTTATTATTTTAAATCTCCTAAATCACTTAAGTCAATTTGTCAGATTTTACTGAACTCCCTCTGAAGTTTTAAAAAAAAACACCCGTCACTGATACGCCAAATCACATGCCTCCACATGGCTCAGAATTACGGGTTTCAAAAAAGTGATTTAATGAGCGTTTTTTATCATCATTATTAGTGTTATTATTATTATTATTTCAGCCATAAACACTCTTGTTCTACACCATTGACTGCATTTTTGTTCCCATTGCTTTCCTTTTTTATCACATGGACCTATTATTGTGAATAGCAACTTTTATTGCATTTTTTTTTATGTCTCTTCTGTGGCACATGACAACCGATCGATGCATATTTTCATATATCCAAAATACACACCAGTAAAAAGAAATCATGATAAACAAATGGCTATAACACACACTCTCTCCAGTAACTATTTCCCAAGCTATTAATAGCAGCTAACTGATCAAGTGATTATTATTAATCGGACCGTGTCCCTCTGCAGGTTTACAGCAGCATGGAGCATCTGTCTCAGCTGGAGCAGAAAGCTACGACCTCGGTGCCCCGTCGGGAGCACAAGGGCCCACGGGATGACAAGGTGACCAAGAGAGAGAGCCTGGGCAGCTTCAGCATGAGGGACAAGGGCTGGAGGACTGGATCACCTGAGATGTGAGTGAGGAATAATAGAGACAGTCATGATTTTACCACATATTTGCAGGACTGGCGCCAGTTGTTGTCAATATGTTTGTATAAAATAGGGCTGAAGGTTTGCTGTCACCTTATGCCTCACTGTCAGGTCCTGCCAATGTGTTAATGACATTTCTTTACCTACTCATGTGTTGTAGAGCAGGTCCAGTACAACGTTATAATAGTTTTGGATTGTTCCTTAGTTTTAGTTTTGACTTTTTGTTTTTAAAATTTCATTCTTTCATTTCATTTTAATTCGTTTTTAGAGCGGGTTTTCTAGTTTTTATTAGTTTGTATTTATAGTATTAGTTTAGTTTGAGTGTTAGTTTTTTATAATATGGAGTATTTGCCAGGTGCAAGGCTCAAAAAGGTGATAATAATAAGTTTTGTGTCTCAAATACAACTTTTCAAAACTGCCGGCAGAGGAAAACATTGAATATGAACCCAAAAGGATTATGTGTGAAATGAATTTACAAAGACGACAACTAAGCAGATTTTCACTACGATTTTCGTTTTAGCACAATTCAGTTTCAGTTAGACTCTAATGTTTTTTTTCAATTTTAGTTGTTGTTATTTTGTTAGTTTTTATTAACTGTAATAACCTTGGTCAAGTATTCTGTTGCATTTGTCGTATGTGGATTATATATTGTGAGCCGTATGTTGTCTCTGTCGTGCTGTGTTTTTTTCAGTGGATAAATTCTACTTCATATTAGGTTGAAAATTAGAGGGGGGATTTCTTTGGATTTACTTTCAGCTCAGGGAATGAAAATGAACGCTTTGATCCGTGATCTACATTCAGTAAACACAATTCTGCTCTGTTGTTACTCATGTCATGCAGCAGCTTAGACAGGGGGCAGCCTGTTGAGGTCAGACCACACATTATTCACAAATTCATTTTTCTGATTGAGAGCATAGAGCAAAATCAGATTGCCATCACTTCTCATAACTCAGTTTTACGTCAGCCTTTAGGAAACATATGTCAGACCCTGTATGTTCCTATTTAAGGTAAAATTATTCGTTCATACTCTCTGCGTTCATCATGGATTGAATCTTTTGATAAGGTGGAAGCAATTTATTACCTTACATATCAGAATTTCCCTTCTTCCATGTCAAGTAAGAATTATCTGTATCATCTCTCCAGAAATGATTAATTTGCTGCTGCTGCTCATTACAAAATTGACAGTATTTCCATGACTCATCATCTTGTCATACATGAACATGCAGATATGTTAAGATGCCGCACGTAATAATTATTCAAAATGCTGACGTTAACTCTTATCTCAAAGCACTGCTGTGCCCAATGAGCCGCCAGCATGGCTGCAGACTTGTCAGATAAAGGAATCATATAGAGTGGACATGTTGTGACTGTTTCCATGTCTTCCTCCTGCAGGAAACGCCTGTCCTACTCAGAGTCCCTCTGCATGGAGGGCGATTCGAGCCCTCCCCTTGGTGCTCGGCGACGCTTCTCAGCACTGATGGATACACATCGCTTTGCCTCACCCCTAGAGGGTGAGTCAGACTTCCTGTCACGTCAGGCCCCCATCAAGGTCCGCGGAACCTCGCTGGACGGGACCAGTGTCCCAACACCGGGTCTCCTGGAACAGAAGGCCAGTCTGAAAGAGATAAATGGAGCAGGTGAGTTGCTGTTAGTGGTCTCCCAGGTAGCGAGGGCAGAGGAAAGGAAAGAAATAAGAGTCAACACTAGTGAAAGTGATAAAGTATTAATGGTAGGAGCATAGGAGGTGAAATAGCAGCATGTGATACCTAATTAAAAGGTTAGTGCTGTGCCAGTGCACCGCTGGACTATTGTTATCACATGCTATTTTCACCTCTCAAGTGCTGTTTAAAGCTTAAATAACTGTAATTTACATATGACTGTACATCTTCACAGACAAGCCCCCCAGGCCTGGAGAGACACCAGGCATTAGCACGGCAGTCCCCACATCATCCTCAGGTCCTGTAGTAACCGGCCGTGATGTGATGACCCCTCTGTATGACCCACTGGGGCCGCGGGCCACCAATGACCTGGTGCTCCGCAGGGCACGCCACCAACAAATGTCTGGTGAAGGAGAGAAACGCAACTCCAGAGGTGGCAACAAGGTCATAAAGTCAGCCTCTGCAACGGCCCTGTCTGTCATTATACCGTCAGGTAAGATGCACAAGGAGAGATTAAACTTAGATCTTTCAGGGGCCGTTCACATGCAGCATCTGAAAACACTTTTATGTATGGAAGAAACCATAGATATTTCCAGCTATAGCACGAGCTTCTGAGATGACTGATGTTGCTGCAGCTTCACTGAATTCATTCATGCATTAATGCCTTTGTACACATGACTGACGTGCATCTTCTGTAAAAAAAATAATGTGTTTGTGCCAGCAAAAGATGCTGCATGTGAACGGCCCCTTAGGAAACAGTAATTTGTCATTCACTTATATGGTATCTGATTTCTCTCCCGCCACTGTTTTTGCAACTAGTGGAGCAGCATGGTGGCTTCTCTCCGCTGGCCAGCCCCATGTCTCCTCACTCTTTTTCATCCAACCCTTCGTCTCGTGACTCGTCACCAAACAGAGACTTCTGCCCGGCAGTCAGCGTGCTGCGCCCCCCCATCACTATCCATCGCTCTGGAAAGAAGTATGGTTTCACCCTTAGGGCCATCAGGGTCTACATTGGAGACAGTGACATCTACAGCGTGCATCATATTGTTTGGGTAGGAACTTTGTCATAGCATATGTCTCTGTGGTAGTGGTGGTGTGGTGATGGTGAGCTGAAGTCACTGACTACACAGATTGTGTATGCTACATGCATCTGTGGGTGCATTTTTTAACGTAGCAAACAGTGAATTCTAGTTCAGTTCAAAAGAAGAAATCCTTTGATACGTGTAAGTCACGTTTCCTCACTCCAGATGTTTTGTGTGCTGGCAGCATGTGGAAGATGGCGGTCCTGCCCAGGAAGCTGGTCTTTGTGCTGGTGACCTCATCACTCATGTTAATGGAGAGCCTGTCCATGGTCTGGTTCACACTGAAGTGGTGGAGCTTATCCTCAAGGTAAGAACCAGCTTTTAACCAATTTTTTATTTTTTCAATTTTAACACTTGCACTGGGAATATTTTTTTCTCCTACTTTGTGTTATGTGAGATCATAAATTGTTGATTCTAATAAATATAAATAAGTGGAGTTTTCATTTAATGTCACTGTTCTGTGCAGAGTGGTAACAAGGTGACAGTGACAACTACACCTTTCGAGAACACCTCCATTAAAGTGGGACCTGCAAGGAAGGCCAGTTACAAGTGCAAGATGGCTCGACGAAACAAAAGGACCATGGCCAAAGACAGCCAGGACAGGTAGGACCTTATATGGTGTCACCACTGTAGGGACATGTTATCACCAATCAGTACCTTACTGTAATGCACAGTAACCTTTGCATTTTTTCATTGATTATACGAGTTGATTATACCAATTCAAGAGCCAGTAGTTTTGCATGTCTTTACCCTTTGTTCATATTTACATGTACAGTGATGATTGGTTTCTGTTGATTTTGGTTTAGTAAAAAAAAAAGTCCCTTTTCACAGTGTCCATTCTGTCCCAGAGTTGCTCCGCTAAAAATGATTTTGAAAGTCAAGTTAATAGGTTAAAGTTTATTGTTTGTGTACGAAAAATCTTCCTTTGCCACTCACTCTTTTCATTCTCTCTTTATCCTGTAGTAAGAAGCGTAGCTCCTTGTTCCGTAAGATCACAAAACAGTCCAACCTGTTACACACCAGCCGCAGCCTGTCCTCTTTGAATCGCTCTCTGTCCTCCAGTGAGAGTCTTCCTTGCTCCCCAACTCACAGTCTGTCTGCAAGGTCTCCCACTCAGGGCTACCGCTCCACCCCTGAGCCGTCATACTTGGGTAGGGCACTGACACTTTATGTTTAAAACACTGTTTAAAAAGTGCTTGAAATATATACTTTTAGAACATGGATTTGGGGACTTATCCAAATTTGCTTTCTAGCCAGTGTTTATGTGCTGGACAATATAGACTTTTACATTGTTTTTACATGTTTAGATTTTCCTAAAGAACTCTATATTAATCTATCTTTTCTTCACCCTGTGATCCTTTAGGTGCTTCCTCCCAGAACAGCTCTCCAGCCTCCAGCACTCCAAACTCCCCTGCTCCCTCACAGCACATGAGGCCCAGCTCCCTGCATGGCCTCTCACCTAAACTCCACCGACAGTACCGCTCTGCCCGTTGTAAATCAGCTGGTAATATCCCTCTGTCCCCGCTTGCTCACACACCTTCCCCTACCCAGGCTTCTCCACCACCTTTACCAGGTCACACCATAGGAAGCTCCAACACCACCCAGTCTTTCCCTGTCAAGCTCCACTCCTCGCCACCGGTGGTGCGTCCCAGACCCAAGAGTGCAGAGCCTCCTCGTTCACCGCTTCTCAAACGGGTACAGTCAGCAGAAAAGCTGGGCTCACCTTTGAGCCAACCCAGCTCTACAGGAGGACTGGGTGGTCCACTGAGGAAACACAGCCTGGAGGTGCAGCACTCTGAGTACCGCAAGGATGCTTTCCTCTGTGAACTCGGGCTCCAGAGTCTGTTAGAGACAGAAGGGGAAAATTTGCCTCCTCGTCCTCCGCCCCTGCCCTCATCCTTGACGACACCAGAGACAGGTGTGCTGAAGCCTGTGAGGAGACTTGGGAGGCAGGAATCCCCACTTAGCAGAGAAACACTGTTGGCAGGGAGGGAGAGGGAAGAGAGGGAAAGAGGAAGGGAGAGGGAGAGAGAGAGAGAGACAGAGACTGGGTCAAGTCGAGTTGTTGCAACAGCACCCCAGTCGTCATTAACAAGAAAACCTCATACAAGTGAGCTGCCCTTGAACTCTCAAAGCTCCAGACTTGGAGTCGAAACCACTACTAGCACCCCTACCAAAATAAAAGCAGGTCTAAGTGCACAGAAAGCACCTGAAAAAATCCATCAGGGTCAGGTAGACTTTAGTCAAAAGCAATTGGACCCAAAGGCTAGTAAAAGTCTATCTTATAGTAAAAATCCCCAGGAGCAGCAGCTAGGAGCTACAAGTGGACCAAAGCAGGATGGAAGCAACAAGAGTGTTCACACTAGGCCGGGTTTACTTGGTGCTGCCTTCACTAAGAGCTCTTCTTCCTCTCCAGATAAATCCATGGGCATCAACTTGACAATGACAGCAGGTCCTCCGAGTATAAACAAAACCTTTAAACCAAGTATGGGGGACAGTCTGAGGAAGGCTGGAGCTGAGAGCAGTGACTCAAGGACTCCAGACCTTGGCTCCAAAAGCCCCAAGCTTCCAGCTCGGATCCTCGCTCCTGTTGTTCCCTCACATGGGCAGTCGCTCTCTCTGGGTAAGGTGAGGCAGGGACTAGGAGGAGTCAACTGCTACAGGGGAACCCTTGATTGGGATGACAAATGTCGCCTGGAGGTGGTAGAAGAGCATTCACCTTCCCCCTCTCCCTCACCTACTGCTGTCGCCCCCTCGCTCTGTGGCCCTTCCCTCTGTAAGTCGCGTCCTGCCTCCCCTGGCGACAAGACAAGCTTCGTCAGCCAGCTGACCACTGTGGCCAAAAATGTCCTCGGGCCAATCAAGCTTGGCTCCCTGGAGGGGGTCAAGTTCAAAGACCAGCAGACTAAGGCAGCAGAGGAAAAGCAAGGAGGAACTGCTGGGAAGTCCGACACTCCCACTGGAGGTCGAGTGGTTGCAGGAGCTGCAGTGGTCACCCAAAGCCCTGCTGGATCCCCACTAGAAAAGGCTGCAACAGGCAACAGCCCACCGAAAATGTGACCTCATGGTCTCTCACACACAAAAAAAGATGCCTTTTTTTTAACAATGCGACAGAAGTGAAGCACTTAAAAACACTGTACATTCCAATTTTAGATTATATAAAATGTAATTTATTGATTCTAATCATTGACTGATTCCAGGAGTAAACCAGGAGTAAAAAACATCTGTAAATGTGCATTAACTATTGCTTTTCTATAATAAATTATTTAATAAGACTCTTAATGTAATGTGGAACACTTTATCCGATGTACATGTGTGTGGGTCTCAGTGAATGCATGTCGTATGGTATGTACTGTACATGTTTCATAGGTACAAGAGGTCAAAAAGTGCTTTACTGATCAAAACATGCTGAATACTGTGAATACCAAATCCTGTCACTCTGTTTTGTCTGTCAACCAGCTCTTCTACTGCTTATACAAGGCAATGGAACAGGGTGGGGGAACTGAGGCACAGTCAAATGATGTTGTTATCAAACGACACGAATGACACGCAGCGTGAGTGGTTACGGCACGAAAGCAACAAGATGATTAAGCTAATTTCTCCATCATCCAGCAGTTTGCTTTCTCTGAGTTGCACTCTGACATTCTGTTAGCGGTTGTCACATCAAGAAGCACTGTCTACTTCTCAGTCAGGGGATTGTGTAGTGTGTGTGCACGCGCGTTGGTGTGTGTGTATGTGAAGCGACATTGGGTCTATTCCTGGTGGTTCTCGGAGGCTGTATCCTGCTGCACAAGAAAGCAGGCTTGACAGAGCCCAGGCTCAGCGCTTATCTCTCTTGTGCAGGAGAGCTGCCACAGCTCTTTTCTCCCTCTGCTTCTGACTATCAGGCCGACTGGCCACACAAACACATACACAGGTGCACAAACGCATCCACACATCACCAGCCAAGAGGCAGCAACGTCAGCAGCTGATTTTCATGCATTTAAATCCATTCCCTTGAGCTCTACAAACTGGGACGCGCGAATGTGTTAGAGAGCGAGCGAGCTGAGAGGTGTGTGTGAACATATATGTCTTTTCTGGGGATAATATAACTCGGCACGGTTGACTCGCCAAGGGTCATGACCAAAACTGTGTTGGACATAAATGGGAAGCAATTAGGATTCCAGTAACAGTCTCAGGATTTTTAACAAATCCTACTGGCAAAGGGAAGATTTGTTGTCATAACGCATCACATAAAAGGCTTTAGAAAATATTGTAAGCACATATACACTGAACCCATACAAGAACAGGAGAAGCAGGCAGTCATGGATGTAGCATACCGTAATATATTTGTTAAAGGGCTCTATAGCTGAGATAGGGTTTGTGGATGTGGTGTATCACAAAGCACCCGTTATTGTACAGACAAGGTCATCTTCAGTATATTCAGAATGACTGTTAGCTAGGTAATCAAGTTGTTTTTTATTAATGTATTGGTCATTTCTTTTGGTATATGACATAATGATAATTGTGTTTGAATCACTTTCAGCTGTAGCAGGGGTTAAACGGATACAAATCTTCACAGGATATTAAACTTCTCCTGTTGGACTCATTCATCTCTATATAGCTCATGTCTCAGTAGCTATCCACTGTACATAATCTTATGCAACTCATTTGCAGCTGTGTGGCAGGACTGCTGTCCCCGCACAGCTTTGATGTGCTTTTTGAATTTCACTCTCTTGTCTCTGATTTCATTGAATTTATTTGGATTCTTCCTGGCTCTACCAACGTAAACTGATCCATCCAGCAATGACACGCATAAACAGGCTCAACTTGTTGGGTATCCACTTTTTACTCTCATCTGTTTTTGGACTGGGTCATTTGTGCTCAGTTTAAGCTGGAAGCTCTTGCTCAGTGTTACTGGCAGCGATGTCTTGGTTTTATTCGTCTG
This sequence comes from Solea senegalensis, assembly GCF_019176455.1. Taxonomy (NCBI): domain Eukaryota; kingdom Metazoa; phylum Chordata; class Actinopteri; order Pleuronectiformes; family Soleidae; genus Solea; species Solea senegalensis. Next base: position 8,520,776 of record NC_058026.1, on the reverse strand, counting down.
AAAAATGTTAAAAATGAATTGAATATGGCTATAGGCAGTTTCGGCATTTTTACATCAAGTCATTAATGTGAACACCTTAGCTCAATGTGTTTTTGATGCAATATGAACAAACTTGAATCCATTTATATCCATGAATCTAATTCTATCTACTATTGTTTCATGATGTACTACTAATTTTACACAACACAAAGTCAAATGTCCCATGCAGTACATAAATTAGCCAGTGAGTTTTCTTTTAATTTGGCGTGGTACTCTGCTGCCATCCAGTGGATTACAATGTTCACTGTTCATGAGTTTTTCCTGTAATGAAGCCGTGACCATAGGTTTACTGAAGATCGGTTGTTATTAGCCATATGAGGTTACTGAATATGCATTAATGTATCAGAGTATTTGCAGTAATTATCAGAAAACACTTGAAACATGAATTTGCTCATTTTTGTTGTTGTGTTTTTCATGTGCCTGTTAACTATATCTTCTGGAATAGGGATTTACATTTTTCAATATGCTGTCTTATATATTCTACTGATAGGAAGGAGTTCTTTTATAACTGGATGTAACAAATGTGTCATCTGGTCAGCTCTGATGACCTGATGAACAAAACTTAACTGTAATGTACTCTTATACAGCTATTACCCACTTTCAGGCCTTCTCCCAGTCAATGGTGTCTATACTAGTGTTTTATGTTTGATAATTTATTTAATGTATTTGACAGAGAGAGTTGTGTAAATGCACTTTATTCAATTAAAAAAACCTTAATTTGCTGATATTGGTTGTAAGTTACTTTGAATGAGTAAATATATTGTATAGAAATAGAAAATACTGATGTTACAAATGAACACAAACGTCCAAGTATAAAAACATTCCACGTTTCTCTGTTCACTGAAAAAGGTTTTTTTTGTGTGTGTGTGATAGATGTGATTCCAATGCAGACACCTGAAGTGCAGTATGTGGAATAAAATTCTGACATTTGTTCCAAAACTTTCCACCTCTCTGACTATAATTATCTGAATATAATCTGGGCTAATGATCCTGAAGCAGTCTTGATATAATCTCAGTAAACCACTGTATACACACTGCACACTGTAACCATAGAGCTTTTTCACAGCATATATTTTGATGGGAAAAGAGATCTTGTATCACAATGGCTAAATAAAGGATAAATAGGATAACTAAAATAAAATAAAATAAAAATGTCTTAATAGATGTAATACTCTTTATGGCCCCATTTAAATATAATATAGGCTTTCAAGTTTTGCTGTGCATTTTTCTAAACTGGGGGAAAACTACATTGAATAGACCTGTTTCAGAGTAGATATGTTCATGTGTCAACTCAGCATATGAATTAATTAAGCTTTTATCATGATGTTATTGTTCAAACAAAGAGTGCTCCTCTGAAACACCTGAATCCATTTAGCAGCATTTACTTGGACATCAAAATGAAGATTACAGTACAGTACTTGTTTGATTTGTTGCTATTTGTATTTTTTGGTTGGTGGATTTGTAAGGTGACCTTGGCGCCTAATGGTAATAATAATAATAAAGATAACGATAACGATAATAACGATAACGATAACGATAATAATAATAACAATAATAATAATAATAATAAAAATAATTATAACAACAATAATAATAATGCTTATTGTTGTAATAATTATCATTATTATTCTTATTATAATAATAAGAATAATAATGATTATTATTATTATGTTGTTCATATTATTATTTGTTGCCTGGGTTACACATTACATAACAGTGAGGGCAACAACCAGACAGAGAAAGAAAGCTCATGGTCATATACTAGAACGATCCAATCAATTTACACTCTAAGCAATTACTCCAGCCAATGTCGTCGTATCAGGAAAGGACAACAGGAAGTGCGAGGAGGGAGATGCTAAAGCGGCGGAACAAGAGAATCATACTGAAACACACAGACCCATGCCGACGAAGTAACTCGTCTGCCAGATGCAGGAAATCTTTAGCGCATCCATGACAGCTGTGTTCGGCGACCATTTAACTCATTAAGACGTTTGCTCTTGATGCTGCTTGAATGGCAGCACGCTAACTAGCTAGCTAGCGGACGCCGGGGCTAGCGCTCAGAAGCGGCTAAAGTGAAGCTAAGCTAACTGTGGAGAGAATTTACCCGAGGAGACAACGGCAGTGGACCCGAGGACAGAGACACAGGACGACACCGGCATGAGTCAAACTGCTACAAGGTACAGACCAGTTTAACGGACCTTTATTGTAGCTGCATAGATGCCAGCTAGTGAACTTTAAACTAGTCGCATTAGCCATTTGAAATTGTGTATGACAGACATATGTGAAATATTGGCAATGTTCCTCCATTCAAGATTATCCCAACAATAGAAATGTATTCAACCACAGTCCATCATCTTATTTTGAGCACCTTTTGTCGCAATGCCTAAGGAAAATGTCCCATTCCTTCGTGTTCGACTCAGTCATCAGTGTATTTGCATGAGTAGTTCAACTGCTTAATCTGCAGTGATTAATGCTGACAGCCACCAAAGACAGGTGACTTTCACAGACGCTGTGTAAAAAGCTTGAAACGGTAGTTGTCAAATGTCAATCACATGATGGGGTTCCATTCTGATGGGAAGTGTTCCCATCAGTGTAATCAGTGACCACACACACACACACACACACACACTATTGTTCCTTGTTAAAACTGCTACTCATCAATTTCAAGGCAGACAGGTTGGAAATGTCACTGGTACTTTCCTCAAGTATTTTCTGCATTGTGAAATACGCATAATGACGACTTGCTTTTACACGCATTTATTTATGACTTTCAGGAAGTGAGATTATTTTTTTGGATGAGAGACTCATGAGTGCTATAGCGTAGTGAATAACTAAATTTGATTGGAAATGATGAATTGAGAGGGCAGATCAAACACAGGTAAGGGGATTGGCGGTCATCTTCAGGCATGGCAGAGTTCATTTCACTTGTAGAAAACCTGGAGAAACTGATACACTGTTTTCCTACATTTACAAGTGAGATGTAAAGACCTGCGAGAGAAAGTGATGATTTCGAGGCGATGAGCTTATGCCTGCAGTGCAGCCATAACCCCGACCAAAAAGAAACACACAGTTTTGTTTTACTGAGTGGGTTTAGCAACTCAAATGGCGTGGTGTTAGATGGAAATGTCAGCCTGTCACTTTGGTCCAGACTGAAATATCTCATCAACTACACAATAGATGGCCATCTAAATTTGTACGGACTCTCATGAAGGATTATTTCAAGTGACCTTTGTAGTCCTTTACATTTGTGATGCTTTTTGGATCAGTTATAACAACTTGGTTCATGAAGTTCAGCCCTTTGCTTAAAGCAAGTCACGTTTCACATTTGCCGCAGGTGTGGTTTGTGTTCGGTATTTTGGACAATTTGGACAAAGTATTTAGTGCTGCCTGTGTAAGCTTGTTAAAATGGCGGTATTTTTCTCACTACGCAGAAATAATAAAAGACAGGCAGTAAGTTAATTTTTTCTTTTCCATTAGCAATGGTCCCTGGTACTTTTTTAGTACCTGCTCGGGTGAGGTTACAGGCGAGTTAAGGGGGTGTCCACAGACTGGTCTGGTGTATTTAGTGAGCGGCGGGCTGCATCACAAACTGACGTTTCAGTCCACTGGATGATGCCAAGTGTTGTCCCAGTAAAGTGCAATATCGCGACAACATTGTGGTGTTTCTGGCGATTCCCACCCCTAATTATTATTGTCACCATGTCAGTGTGTTTACTGCCATTCAAATCAATGCTGCGACCACCATCTTTGAGTGCTGCCGGAGCTTCTTGTTGACATACATGACGGGCGCCGATTTATGTGCCACTTATACTAAAAGGGAGAAGCAAAATTATTCCCATTAATGCAACATGCTGGTGACGATGTCACACAATTGATTCAGCTGTTAGTGGAGTAAAAAAATAAAAAAATAAAAAAATAGGGCTCTTTTATTAAAGCATCGCTCCAACAGCGGAGGCCTCTGTGATTAAACAAGCCTTTGAAACAAACCATGAAATTGATGACGGGCTAATAAGTAGTGCAGAGAATCCAGATCATCCATTCCAGCAAAGAACAAACAATTCAAATTGAGCATAAAATTGATGCCATGCCAACAACTGAAAGTTCTATATTTACATACTCTATGTCTTCATCCCTGTTGGTTTTTTTCTTTTTTTTTTCTTTCTGCCTCCATCCATTTGAATGATTACCAAGATTCATTTATTCATTCATAATGATTTATAAGCCGTAATCATAACTGCGTATCGACTGCGTTATGAAACTAATGTGTACAAGTGTTGATGAATAACAGCACATTTCAGCGATTGCTTCAGTTCACAATATTGAACGGGCCTTTCATCTTTAAGATTTGCTGCATTTGGAAAATGTGTTTCCACATTGAGGCAGATCAAAGGCACAAAGAAGAAGTTTAACTGTGTGTGTGTGTGTGTGTGTGTGTGTGTCTGTACTTGTGAATATATGAAAAAAAACATCTGAGGGAATGGTAACGTCAGCCCAATCCTTTCTGTGTTAATCATTTTTTATCTGTTTGCATTAATACACATCTAAGGTTACACCACTGCTACCAGCACAAATTATTACATTTCTGTGAAACACTCATTTGTTATTAAACTCAAAAAACTCAATACTCCCTCTTAAACTGTATTGACACATATTAATAAATAAAATTCTCTATTTGAGTACATATTCCCTTTTTTTTTTGCAGTCTGGGGGAATGCTAGTCCAATATTAGCACACATGTTAGCTCTATTTTCTACTCCCTGCAACTGCAAGAACAACTAGACAGAAGGAAGGTTTTATTTGTGCTTATATATATATATATATTTTGTAAATGAAAATAATAAACATAAAGTGCATAATAAAGTGATATTAAACGAAGGAGATATAAAGATTGATATATAAATTGAAATATTGAAATATTAAATTGCAAATACAGTACACTTGGCAAGGACACCCATTGGCGCCCGTTTTAGCAACCATAGGCATGGCTGGTCTGTCACATAATATAGATGATCGGCTTGTGCATAAAATTTAACGCTGCACGTTGTGTTGAACTTGTATCATGAAAAAAGAACCTCTGCTTAACAGAGCTGTACGTCTGCTTGTTGAATAGAAGAAACTGCAATAATGTGTAACAGTAAAGCCAATGGACGTAAGAGGTTTGAAAACTAGGTTGGAGTGAGAAAGAATAGAAACATACTGTAGGTTTGTTTGAAGACCACAGAAACATTTGTCGACATTTAATATGCGTCGATGATCGCAAGGGATTTGGAACATCTTCGAAAACCAATAAAGCTGTCGCTTTGTCTGTCTGATAGCCCGCTCTCACTTTCAGCCTAAATGTATAGTCCCTCTGATTTCAGCAGCGACTGGTATATTTTTTTGTCAGCACTCCAAGGCTCTTTTTGACAGGCCAACAATAACACAAAATCAATATTTAGTTCAGATGCAATAACGATCTAAAGGTTCCTGCTGGTGCATCTATTAGTGGATTATTCCCTGCTTCTGGGAAACTGACCAAGTACATTGGCTCAAAGTGATGAATAATGGTCGGGTCTGTGGATATGAAACATGTTAATACCACTTTTCTTGGCCATGTCTTGGACTTACAATGTCTCCGATTTTTTTAAAGATGTTTTGTGTTTGTGACAGTAATGCTGACTATGGCCAGTCATTGACTCGGCATGGCTCTCGCAGACCTCCCACTGCAGAAACATGTCTAACATGTGTATTTGCATCCATTTGCGGCTTTAAAGTCACATGGCATAGTTACACAACATTTGTGCCACCTTCAGTGCTCTTTGGGAAGAGTGTGTTGAAGCCTCCACGGAGCTAACCCAGTCTGTGTATGTGTGTCTGACACCTACCCCCTACCCCCTGCCCTCATCTTCATTTGAGGTACCGAGCAATTCCAGACACCACAGAGGCCCAGATGAGCACGAGCAGTGTTCATCTCTTTTTCACCTCATCTCTCTCATATTCCTCCTCCTCCTCCTCCTCAGGCTTCTGATCCTCAGTGATGGAAGCAGCTGTTGTTTGTTCATTGACTTCTTTTCAGGCAGCACATACGTCCCACGGTTCTGGTGCAAGCACACATTACTAGAAATGTGAGCACACACAGCCACAAATGACACCTCTCCCTCGGACTCCTGGCTTATACCTGTTCCTGTAATTAGACTAATTGACTTGAAAAGTCATATCTCGTCTCAGGACGTCATTTTTGAGAGCGGAGGATGACAAAATGAGGGGGGAGTGCATTCTTGTGCGGGCTGAAAACAATTTCCTTTTGTGAGAATCGAGGTGTAACAGAAATGTCAGTCTTTTCGGGCCGCGTGTTTCCGCTCTGATCTTTTTGTCTTTCACCCCGCCTCCACTGTCCTTATTTTGTGAATTCATTTGAAAAACCCCTCTGGTGTACATGTAATTGCACGTTCGGAGCTTTGTCACCGTCAGATTGAAATTTGAAAGCGGGATGCATTTGCTGTGTAACAGACACAACAGAGCTGCAGATGGTTTATGCTTTTGCCCTTTCAGTCTGTTTGTTGTCCTGTAATAAGAGCGGATCTGCACAAACTTTGGGACTTTATTCATCAAAGGGGAGTGACGGATTCCGATTGAAATGCATGTAACATCGGAACAGGTTAATTTCACACCGTCAGTCTCTTACAACACACATAAGAGGCAAATCCTCCATAATTGGCCCTGTCAAACAATAGAGATCTTATTTATATCCTAGCAAAGTTACCAACACTGGACACTGTACAGTGGTTCAAAGCTGCCCATAGTGACTACTGAACCAATATCACTTAAAATGAGTAATTGAATCAAGAATGAATTAAAAAATACGCAGTCTCCAATTCATTTTTATTTTTTTATTTTTAAGAATCTACATTTAAAGAGGTTCCTGAACAGTTGTGATTTATACTACAGCAGCACAGACGTGTTTCAAAAGGGTAACATTCATTTAAAGTGTCATTTCAACAGCAGATTTCCACTAAGACAAATTACTCCGAAAACTCCCACAAAACAGATTGAAGAGCTATTTAACTGAATGATTGTGTCTGATCTGACATCTGTAATGTATTTATCTCGCCCTAGACTTGGCTTGAGGTGGCTTTTCAACAGCTTTATCATTGTAGTGCACATTTCTGTGTGTAAAATAGTGCGTCATTCCCGCATATTTTATAATATGTGTGAATTTTGCGGTGATTAATGGCGTTAGAGCCATGTAACGAAAGTCACATAAACGTGACAAACAAGCCATAAAAAAGATAATCCACTGATGCGGTGTCTGGCTTCACAGGCAGCGTTCTCTGTTACTGTCTTATTGTACCGGTGTTGAACATCGAGTCACATTTAGTTGTAATAGCACCTAGCAGTTTTAGCTGTTAAGCCCCACTGAGTTAATTTGCTCTAAAACCTGATTGGTTTGTCAGATTAATGATACGCTGTCACCGCTTCCTTTTTGTTTTTTTGTCGAGACGTATCTTAAATAATCCCATGGCGATGCGGTGGGCCACATCCCTTCTCATCTCCTCCAGTATAGTTCATAGGTGGTCACACTGTCAGAAGACGGGGACACCCAAATGTTGTCTCCGCTCAGTGAATCCGTTTGCGCTTCAGTAAACGTTACACATGAAGTCAAGTGTTAAGCTACTTAGCGGCGTGAGTAATTGCTCAAATTGACTGTAAAGAGTAGCGTGAACCAGTAAAGTATATAACAACTGTAGAAGGACCTGACATTTCATAAGATCATCTTGCATCTCAGTCGGACGAAAAGGAGCCGTTGATCTGAACTGTGATCCTTAAGGAGAGATGAGGTGATATATAAGGAAATAAGGACGTATCCCGGTAATTGGACTGAAAGTTTTGGGTATCCTTTACCTGTTTACTTAAGTTTGGAACACACCCGATCATCTGAGGAATATTTTTTTGCTTGCTGGCAATTACCAGTGTTTGAGAGCTCGGGGAAAACTGCTGCAATGCGAGTGACAGCAGAGCCCTGAGGCGACTAGTGTTGGTGGTAGTCTGAAAACTGAAACTCCAGTGGAGATGAGCTGCTTGAAAAGTGTGGGGGGGGGAAAAGTTCATTCAAGTGGTCGATTGGTCCTCTGGAGGGAGTAGTGAGAGGCAGTCTGCCGTCTGTCCCACCAGTGGCCTCGTCTGTCCCAGATGAGGCCACAAAGTGTTGACATCATTCACCATCGTCTGTCTGAGTGAAAGTCAACAGGGAGCCGCGAGATCAGGGGGAAACTCTGTGAAGCTGACATGAGTTCAACTATGTTTTTTACTCCAGATGTGTAAATGAATTGAAGCACTTTAATCCATGTCAAAAACATGCTCCTGTTTAGGCAACACAGATTCCAATCTTCTCTAGATTTGATGGCTACACCGGATATCAGAGCTTTGATTACACACCATTACATGAGCAATTTCACTCTGGAGTGGAAAACTCTGGGATGTCAAGGAACGCGGTAGATCAGAGAGAGAGAGAGAGAGTAGAATAAATAAAGAGTCATTCGTGAGTGATGGGCGAAGTAATTTGCCTCAGCAGGACAGGAAACACTGCGATGCTATAGGCCGTACTCCTGCAGTAAACATAGCAGACGGTATAAGCCAAGCATCAAGCTCAGGGCGGGAGGGCAACCTGTGGAGGTTAGATATCTCACTCACCTTCCCTAGGCAATAAACCAACTGAGAGAGGGGTGAAGATGAGTATAGGATGAAATAGAGGTGGTGAATAATAGAGAGATGGAGGTGGAGGAGGAGGAGGCGGCAGAGGGGAAGAAAAAGAGTAACGGGAGCAGTGGAGGAAGACCAACATGACTAAGGGAAGGGATGAAAAGTTTGTATCGGGGTAAGATGGAGATGCAGGGAAAAACCGGAAAACTGCACTGCCATAAAAAGAAGTTGCTATACTCATCACTTCCTCTTCAGTGCCTCCTTTTGTATATTTTTACCAAACACCTCCAGTTTTGTTTTCATCACCCTGGTATGGGACTAATGGGCTGTGCTCAGACTTGGTATTAACATCTGTCCTCATTTGGACAGAGCTCAAAATGTGTCTCCTCTCCTGTGACCACGTGTGATCAAATCTGGCTTCTGTCCGTCCCCGGATTCAAATTCACAAAAGAGTGTGACCGTGCAGATGTGTCGAGAAGAAGCTTGCTGGAGTCAAAGTGCAACTCGCACTGCCGTGATGTGAAATACAGTTTGAAGCGGTAGAAAGAAGAAATCTTGTTATAAATAAATTCCAAATTGTTGATATTGGGGCTGCGAAAATACTTCAAAACTACAGTCGGTCACAGGAGGCGGCCTCTAATGTGTCTTGTGATTTTTGTGATCAGATGTGAGGATTCTTTCAGGAGAGATTGGGAGTGTTGGGATCAGTCGGGAACAAATGGTAGAAGTGTTTCAAATCTCAAACCCCAGAGGCAAAAGAGAACTTTTTTTTATGTTTTTTTTCACTGATGAGCAGCCTTTACTGCCCCGTCCTAATGTGGTGTATTTGTTGAATCAAAAAATGATATTTTCAAGAAGCACTAGATCAAACCTAGTGGACTGAACACCCTGGGTTGTCAGCATGATATACAGCATGCATTATTACTTAGGCATGTATCTCACAGCTCATTTTAGCTGCACTTTATTGGATACTAACTCGGAGCCCGGCAGGGTTTTGCCAGCTATTTTGATTCTTATGAACATCTTAGCTGTCGGAGTAAGCAGCCCCTGTGAGGCTGGGTTGAAATTGCTTCACTAATCATGTCTCCTCACTGACACTTTCTCTTCACCCATTGCTCTCCTTGAATCAAAAATGTCTTAATTTATTCATGTATGTATTTATTTATTTATTTATTTATTTATTTATTTATTTATGACATAGGGACAATGCATAGTTAACATAGTTTACTTGTTTTTATCCCTCTGAAGTGTTTCCGTATCAGTAGAAGAACTATGAAGGTGTCAAACATGAAACGCGCGTGTTGTTTTCATCCTGTTGACTGTGTGTATCGGACACAGATGTGTCCCAAGTGTATTTTTAACTGTTATATTAATAGTTTTTGAGCCTGTATCAGAATCGTTTTTGAACGTTCCTTAGTTTGCATGTTCTCCCTGTGGGGTTGCTTTTGTTTTCTCCCTTAGTTCAAAAACATGCAAAGGTTAATTAGACACTCTAAATTCACCATAGGTCTGAGGGGTTGTGGGTGCGATGGACTGGCGACCTGTCCAGCGTGTACCTTGCCTTTTGCCCTATGTCAGCTGGGATTGGCTCCAGCTCCTCCCATGACCCTCATGTGGAGGATAAAGCTGTAGACAATGAATGAATGAATGAATGAATGAATGAATGTTCCTTTATGGTGAAACAGCTCTGTAGTCCTTCATAAGTTGAGGTCATGTTGGCGTCTACTGTTCATTAGAGGTCATGCATCTCACTTAAGTGACAGTATTCACCCTCAATAAGTCTTTCATACACTATACTTTCAATGCGCACAGCAATCTGGTGACAAAAAAGCTACAATCTGTTCTTATCTTTCCCCCCAAACTGCAGCTTTGCTGTGAGTACCACCCAGTGGTTTGTCCCTGAGGGGCTACACAGGAACTATGTCTTTAGCTTCCAGGCAGGCACACACACACACATACACACACCCTTACACTGCATGATTGTGGTTTATGGAAATATCCACCATCTATTATTAATCATCGGGCTTTCTCACTGTATGCTCTTCAAGTGGCTTATTACAGCGACACTGTATTTGTAGTCATTAAATTGAGACTGACACGGAGCAGAGGGGAACGCGGGATTGTGGTCATTGATCCGAACAAGGTTCAATCAACGGGAAGCGTATTATGTATGGATTTTTGACCTTGGTGAAGCTCCGACTCTCATCCAGTCATCATCTCAAGGCGTCAGCTGGGACGTCTGCAGGATCGATAGAGCAGGTTTTTTCTTTTTTAAAGTGCACAGGAACTAAAGGATTATTTCATCTTTGCATGCTCAGAGCTGGACCCCGACCGGTGAGAGTCACTCCAATATTGGGAAACTCTTTCCCTCCACTGACTGATGTCAACTCTCACAGAAAAGTCTCACTGACAGAGTCTGACTCCTCAATAAAAGGCACTCGTATCAGTATGACTGCAGTGTCCAGAGATCTTAAGGTTATCCTCTGAATAGGTATTTTTTTTGCTTTTGTGTAGCCTGAAATAGAGGCCAGAATTAATATTTATGAAGCAAGTGTATAACTCATACAACGTATGTATATAATGCTCAGGCATGTTTTGAATAAACCTGTCGTAACAGCAGATGTTTTTTGACACGAAATAGAAAACAAACAAACACAGGTTTTACCAATAACATCCAGGGTTGTGCTATTGTTCAAGTGGAAAAGTAGGTCACATGAGATACTTTTTTTTCCTGGAAAATGTGTTATTTTAAAAACAGCATACATACATGTTGTCTGTATTTCTGGTGATACAAAAAGTCTATGAGAAATAATTCTATCGAGGGTTGTTCCACTAAGACTCCTTAGTGGAATATATATGTATATATATATATATATATATATATATATATATATATATATATATATATATATATATATATATATATATATATGTGTGTGTGTTGTTGTTGTTGTTATTTTGTTTGGTGGAACAGGATTTATTTTCTCTAGTATCATCTCTTCTTAAAATCATTCTGATTATACCACCTATTCTTTTCCTTCTATTACTGCTGTCTTTATTACTTGGTCTGTGTACCTATTCTTCATGTGTCCTTCCATTCATCAGTTTTACTATCTTTTTTTTCTTTGCTCACCGCCCATGACAATCTGCAGTCTTCGTAATGGCTGACATTTTCTTTGAGGGTGTGCAACTTGTTTGTGTTTAAACTTATCACACCCAAGTTTTTCCATTAACCAGGACATTGTTATTATGAAGTGCGATTGGTTCATCATTTTGACATCAGCCCCATAACTCCGCAGGACCATCCTCGCACCCGCTCGTCTTCCACAGCCGAGCACAACAACACATCATCGGCACGACTCTCTAATTGGTACAGTCACGTAACCTTTCAATGGGCCCGATTCCGCCCCATCAAACGCAGCAGGTGCCGGGCTCATGCGTTAATTGTAGTTGTATTTCATCCCGCGGTGGAGGCGTCGGCAGCCTCGAAACCAATCACATCACCTTCTTAGTTGTTTCTAATGTGTGGTTCCACACTGATAGACCACCCACCACAGTTGTGCTTTCCGGTTCTCATGAGTCTGAGCTGAGTTAAAGAGATATCCTGCTGCTGGAAAGCAATGATAAAAGGAAAAGGGAGGAGCAATTGTCTTTGAACGCCAGTGAAGAGCATGAGACGTTAGCACGTCCACAGCAGGCCTTGTGGTCATCAAATCCAGTCAATTATGCAAGTTGATTTTCCTCAAGGTCCAATGACTGGATATACCTTTGATTAAAATGTTCTGTTATCAAGGAGTTCTCCTTGGTAAGGTTGCATGGATTGCAGCTGGTATTTGTCCACTTCCTGTTCCTGAATTTTCAGTCTGCATGCATGTATGTAATGTCGTCCAACTCCCTGGTGTATTTTTATGCACAAAATATACACACAGCTCTCCACAATCAATAGCTGACTATTGAGCAGCAGCACACAGTGCTCCCAATCAATTTCAATTTCCCCGTGTATGAGCTTGCATATGAATTTCTGCATTTCCCTTTTTCTCGCTGAAAATTACGAGGATGTGACTTGTGGTTCATTAACGATCCCTGGCATAAGTTATCGGTGATCTGCTTGACCTGTGACACGAGTTATCCTCTCTAATGGCAGCTCCGTCACATTATTGAAGGTCAGGTGTCAATTGAGTGTCCTGCAGTGGCCCCCCCCATGTAATGTGCACATTTCCGGCGACGTGCTTTATTGCTTTGACATTGCTCCTCGTGTTCACAGTGCACTTAGCAAGCTCTTGTTTTGTTTTGGAGTCATTGTGAGTTAGGGTTATGGTTTTTTATCTGGACTGGAGTGGACAGAAACTGGATCATTAGTGTTTTACTGGAGTCGTGTGGACACGCTTTATCAGATACAAGTATGTTATTTTGACAGTGTAAGCTCTCCGCTGTGAGATTGCAGCTTGAAGGCAATGTAACCTTTGTGCTTTGTGCAATTCTCTGTCAGCTGAAGCCGGCATATACTTTATTTGTTTGTGTACATAACGTATGTGGAAGACATAAATATTTTAGAAACCTTTCAAAAAGTTGTTTAAAACTAAAAAATTTATCGTTTTCCTACCCACATTTGAGTCAGAAATGAATCAAGCATAGCAAATGTTTATGTTCAGGAATGCAAGTAAATAACAATAATTTGACATCTTAATCAAGAAATAATAACATGCTTCACTATTTTTTCTTTATGGAACACAATCATTTTGGTTAAAGAGCGTCGACATACTCCTGTATTAACCATTACAGAAACATAAAACATAATTTGGATAATTACCAAAACCAGCTGTGGCTTAAACCGTACAGTGGGTGGTGATCTAATACATTCGTTAAGCATTAAATACGCTTTTTCCTCTGAGAAAGAAAATGCAGATGACTCAAATATGATTCCAAACATCGCTTTTTATTCATGACATTTTTTCCATTCATCCTGCAAAGTAAGATGTGCACTCTGTACATCGCTTCTGTTAACAAAAGCAAAGTGTGTGCTGAAGCAAAAAGGTGCATTTTATTTGAGCAAAACTCCACTTCGGATTTAAGTATACATACAGTAGATTTGAATTGAGTGCAGAGCAGCAGCCCTTCTGCACCTCTGCATTCACACTATGATTTGTTTTGATCATGTTTTTGTTTATGATTTGCAGCCAAATGAGCAGCAGAGAAGAGCTGCTGTACACTGTCTACACACAGAGACACACACGGGCATATCAGAGCCCTCATCTCCACAGAGCAATGCTGACCCTCCTAACAGGAAGAGGAGTGTCGATGATAACCTGGGGCACAGGAAGTGATCTCATTAGATGTGGCCTGTGTGAGGGTAATAGTGGAAAGCTTTGGCTCCATTGATTTTTGTTGGACGATAATACAATGTAGTGGCAGAGAACTTGGATTAGATGTAATTGGATGAATCTTTGATGAGATGACTGGGGAGTAGCTGCTAAGCTGCAGCCTGCTGTTGGTTATTGGGCTCCTGGGGTATGTGTGTATCTGAGTTTATCTGGCCATGTTTTTCCCTTTGTTCGCTCTGATTCAGTTGTTATGGTTGCGATCCAGCGATATGGTTGCCCAAATTAATTTAGATGCTGTGGCATCTGCTCCCTCTGGAGAATCTCTGAGATGGCAAACTGCTTGCTTTCTCCTTGCTACTTTTTACTGTTGCTCTATGCTACTTTGGCAGTTTTCTATTTTGGGGTTTGAAAGCCAAACTGGTTTAAAGGAAGACAAATATTAGCTGCAATGATAAGAGGACTTCATCAAGCATATTTTAGATTCAGTATGACGCAATATGGTCTCTTTACGTATTGTCCCAACAAAGCTCATTGTAGTTGCCTGAACTCTTCTAATTATATGTTACACAAAGTCATTATGTCATATTATTATAAGGAGTATTTTTAATGAGTCTGAATCTATGTCTTTAGTTGTGAATTGCTCTGCTATGTTATAACCTCTCTAGTTTTTAAGGTATATATAATATAACCCAAACAGTCAGCTACGTACTGTAAAATATGCTTATTCTTTCTGTGGAGAAGGGAGGAACTTCAGAGCTGCTGGCAGTTCTCTGTGTGTTCATCCCTCTATTAGCAATGCTGCATTACACACACTGTGATATGACCCACTACTGATCTAATAATGCTGATTTGCGCAGCTGTAAAAGGTTAAAATAAACGTATTCGTCCTGCAGGAAGCCCGCGGAGGCCGAGTCGGTCACGGCAGCTATGACTCCACGAGTGTACTATAGCTTCTGCTGGAAAAAGTTGAGCAAACAAAGTCTTGATGGAGATGACGGAATTATAATTATTTTATCCTTTTGTGTCTCTACGCTCTCCCTACACTCTCATAGTGTTTGACATGTTTCTCTGCTCTGCCTGATAACTTTTCAATATTTAATCATTTTCCGTGTCCTTCCTCTCAGTCTCTGTTGGTTTAAGTGTTACTCTTCACCTTTATTCCCCCCCCTCCCTTCTGTTTTTGCCCGTGATAGTGCTAACATTCTTCCCCTTGTAACGGTCCTAATCTGCTTTGCTTATGAATGTGGCCTTGATTTCTCTTTAGGTTTGCATCTTTAACAAGTGACTGCTAAAGCATCAAAACCCTGTAACCTCAAATAGGTCTTGCAGAAATGTAAAGTTTTAATCTCAGTTTCCAGACAAATTAGTCAGGCTCATCAATTGTGCCAATTCCAAGCAGTTAATTCTACATATTTGACTGGAAAGCCATCAAACAGCATGTATTTGTCAGCGTATATCAGTGATGCTATTTAAGGGCCTTGGGTATGTAAATATTTTTAATTAGCTAAGCGCACTTCAAAGTCTTTGTCTTATGAATATGTAACATGTTGCACACCCACACTCACACTTGACAGCCATCTGTCTGCGTGTCTTTGATGCACACCACATGTCCACGCTGCTGCTCAAAAACGTCAACACACACTCACACGCGCACAACTTGACGCACACATTCTTTACGTAACAATGTATAGAAATCGCTCCGTTGTTTTGAACCTCTTTTAACATCGCCCTATAGACTACAGCTGGTCTTCAAACACTTTTTACCCGGCCGTTTATACAATTGAATACACTGAGCCTTTATTTACAGTGTGGATTTCAGGGCCCGCTTAATGCAGTCCTCTGCAGACTGATGGCATTCAGAATGGTGGGATCTGAGCTGTAACGGGGTTTTAAATTATTAAAATGCAGGAATGGGGCTCATTTCGCAGCAGATCAGATCTGCTCTGTCCTGCGACCCAGTGATCCCATCAACTCAAACTCTCCTCACTGTCTTGTTTTTCCCCCAATATTCGTATTTTAACCCGTTTCCATCACTCCACACAATGTAGTCCTGTAGTCTCTCCTTCTCAAACATGTTTTATTTTACCATCATGTTGCTCTTGCACTTAACCCTGTTTCTTATCCCGTAGTTTTGTTCACACCGAATACCAATCCTTATATAAATTCCATCTAAAGCTTACTTTACCTCCAAACTCGCTGCTTTCTAGCATGCTGTCTGCTCGATCAGGCCTCAGGAAGTGGGTGTGTAGTGTGTTGGGTTAGTTGGGGGGGGAGAAAGAGAGAGAGGGAGAGAGAGGGAGATGTAGAGAGAGGAGGGGAAAAGGGAGGATACTGATTAAAATAATAAACAGCTGTGTGAAAGAGTGGGGCTAGTGGCCAGAGAGAACAAGAGCAACATAGGAGGAAGAGAGAGGGATGTGGACATCAGCCTGTCCGTCTGTGTGACCTCAGAGGGAACAAACGACTAAAGAAGAAACTCAACTTTCTGACAAGTTCCCTCCCAGGAGGGGAGAAAGGATGGGATGAGAAAAAGATCAACCTATTCTCCTTCAGATTCTCCGAGCTCCAACTCAATGAGGCTGGCAACTCAGACTCACTGCCCAGAATCAGGACGACGAGCCTCGAGGCAGCTCCCTGCCAACACGTGGTTCCAGAAAAAGAAGGAGGCATTCTTTGACTAAGTGGCCCGGTCATGGCAGTGATTAGGAGGGTGTGATAGAGCGAGAGCAGACCAGGTTGGAGACCTGGGGGTCGGCTAGGAAGGCAGACACTGGGGAACTGTGTGAGCCTGTGTTACCTTTTTCTCAGGGGAATTTGAGAAGGCAAACCATGTGCCTCTTTGTGCTGCCGTCTCCCTTCTTGAAGTGTGTAGCGTTGTGTGACTGATGGGGATAAACTGCTTTTTATCTGAGCAATTCAAAACAAATGCCCCAGCCCTGCCCTGGGTTGGGCTACCATACAGCGTGTAAACAGTTTCCTTCTTAACCAGAAGGGAAGTAGAGGGAGAGAAGCATAGCAAAGCTGACAGAGAGAGCGCGCCACACTTGTCCTTGCCGTCCGGGCATTTTGCACCCACATTTTTGTTCCTCAAGAATCAAACCATTATCTCCAATTTGCAGACCTCCACCCCAAGATTTGTTGGATTTGCCTCTCTGCTTCAGCGCCCCATTCCTGGCCAGAGGAAGTCCATTTTCAGCTTCCAGCAGCCACTTTGTCAGACCTCCAGTGGCACCAGTCATCCCGCTAATCCCAGTCCCAGCTCTGAAGCATGACTGCAGGGTAACTGTTACCCAGCCCTCAGTCTGGCTGTCTGTCCAAAGAGGATGCTACGAGCATGTGGAGGGATTTGGCGAGCACTCACACCTACATGTATGCACACGTGCTGCAGATGGGTGTGTGAAATGCTTAAATTGCCGTTGGGACTGCTACCTGGATTTGACCCTCTTTTGTTCGCACTTTCCACCGTAACAGCTGGGTTTCAGCATAGTTGGATTAAAGTTTCTTCCCCTGTTGGATTTGCTGTTCATCTGAGCCCTGACCTTCAAGGTTTAGACCATAACCACTGGAGGACTTGCCTGTGTGCCCCGAACAACCTTTCACCTGTGTGACAGTAGAGAAGATGTAGGCAGCTGAGGGAGTGGGAGGAGTCACATCACACACTCCATTATGATTGGCTTGAACTTCAGTTTGCAGACGCTCCTAAGAAAGCTTGAACAGGTACATATCTTCAGCGGTTACGAGACATACTTAGTGCGTTTTCTGCAAACTTGTACTGCTCTAGGTCTCAGGAGTTGTTGTCAATTTAAATACCTATTCAGTACAACAGCATGTTTGCATGTGTTTTCCTGATGCTACTTCGCAGCCATGTATATGCAGTTTTTATCCTCCATAAAGCGCTAAGTGCTTGTTGTAATGGTTTTCAAGGGGACACTGTCCCATCCTGTCCGCACTCCAGCGAGCCCAGAGCCGACAAACTACAACACTAGTTACAAAGAGCATGAAATGTAGAACCTATTAACGTTTCTGGCGCTTTTGTATCTCCTCACGGTCACATACACATCTGATGGTTTGTATGGTACTGGGTGGTGAAGCAGTGGCTCAGCAGATTCAGTAGGTGTCTGTGTAATATATGCTCATATATCTGCTGTGCACACAGATATCTGTCACTTGCTTCTATAAATGCAGACATGTGTACCATTTTTTTTTTCCAGTTTTTTTCACCGCTTAGAGCCAAAGGTTTACTCCCTCTCATGAGAGAAAAAAAATGAATGCCAGAAATGCATCCTTAATAAATATATTTTCCTGTGAATAAAACATGTTATCGTGACATGGCGACCTGTGGCACACAACTGTTTGATTGATTTTATAAGTGTGTCTTTGTCACTGAGAGAGAGAGCGTGAGAGTGAAAGTCATCACACATAAGTACCTTAAGATGCAAGTTGACATGAATAAACCACTCACTTAAAGTGGCCTTTCACTGCGTGGAATGAGATTTAAAGGGGGCTTTTGTAAACCAATACACAGTATGTGCTTCTGTATGACTGCGACGTCTGTGCTCTCTCTGTTGTCGACTGCTGTGTGCAGTCACTGTGACTTCCAGGAGAAGGAAGTATAAGCGTGAAAGAAAAACAAAAGGGAAGCACTTGGGTAATGACTTGAAACACGGCCAACTGGCTCCGTGGCAAAACAACTCTCTGTATTTCACTTTTTTTTTCTTTTTTTTAATTTCTGTCTTTCTTTTTTTGCTCCATCTTTCCGTTTGTCTCCTACTGTCTGACGTCCATCACCTTTCATTTCATTTGTGTGAAATACCTGTATCCAACTGTCCCCGCACATCGTACTGTCGCAGAGGGATTTGCGTAAGCGTTTGAGGTAAATGTCTATTTGCATGCAGTAAATTACAGCTCAGTGCCATGGCTGACTGTGGTCATTGATGGTTGTTTGTTGTCTGGTTCTTTCGTAGCTGGACTAGATTTTGTCCACTCTTTTGAGATATACAGTTTCTGGAATAGCCGAGCTGTAATCACATGTTCCTCATATGTGTTGTCAAGTGTATCTAACAGCTACTCCAATCTTAAACATCCAGCATGCAAGCATTATAGCGTGTGAATATATGGGATGTAGTGAAGTATTTCCCCTCTTTTGCAAATTGTCTGGCTGTGTGTTTCTACTTTCAATGTGGTGATTTTGGTTGGTATTGCCAATTAGTTTACTTCCTCGCTAATGCCAGGAGCTGTGTATGTATACACTACTCAGAAATAGGAACATAATGAAGAAGATTTAATCTACAGATGAGTGTAGTAAACCTAGTCATATAATTAGGTCACTTGATGCAGAATTAACAATAAAATTGTGCACCGGCTTTAATATTTCCCTGATAAGATAGTTTTATGGTTGTATTAAAAGGGAATCCAGTTAATTGAATAATATCCTATCTTTAATGTCACAAAGAATAGGACACACAAGTGAGTGTGGGCTGTGAAAATGAGTTATTTCCCCGCACAACGTCCAATTTCATTAATTTTTGTATTACCACTATAAGGGTCATCATGTTTTCCTGGATGAAACTCATCTTTTCCCATTTGCAAATCTACTGCAGCCTGTGTGACACTCATCCATAATGGATCTTACAACTCTTTCAGTGAAAGTTACAGTCTTATTTGTTAAAGAGTAAAGGAAAAAGTACCCCAAGGACCTTTCATGAAAATATAAAATATTCATTTATCTGTCGTCTGGAAATATTTCGAGCCATATACCGCGACCTTGTTGTTACCTGTGAATAATCTTCTGTAAGAGCATAGAAGAGTGTGCCATCCTGTTATGGGTGTTTGGGAAATTAACTTGATGTTGCTGCTCTGTGCACGTGCACAGAGACCCTGTGGACCCGCTTATCTTTGACAGTGCTTCTGTGTGTTTGCAGGACATTCAGGCCGAGATCGATGCCCACAACGACATCTACAAAAATGTGGACGGGAACAAGTCGAAGATGGTCAAGGCTCTGGGCAGCTCAGAGGAAGCTGTGTTTCTCCAACAGAGACTGGACGACATGAACCAACGCTGGAGCGACCTGAAGGCCAAATCTGCCAACATTCGGTCAGTTAATCCACATCTTAAGTGATGAATGGAACATTTTTCTTTTCTCCAGTGTTTTGGGTCATGCAGCTCAGCTCAGATCGCTTCTATACTGCTCTTAACTATCACAAAAACAAAAAAAATAAAAGAAGAAACCTTCGCACAAGGTCAGGTCAGGATTAGAAAAGTGGTTGAAGTGAGTCTTGGCTTCATTTTACTATTTCATCAACGAGAGAATTGCACACTGGTTAGTTAGTCTCCAAGAGGGAATCTGATTTGTGCTTACTCAGAGCAAAACAACAAATAAAGCACTGATATGCCAAGATCTTCAATTAATCCAAAATATGTATGTCTAAACAAGGCTTACACTTAGTCCAAGGTCATTATTCCTTGTAGCCTCACAGATACACTTTAGTCTGTGCTTAACTCCCAATACCAGGTGTATATTCTCTGTACTGTTGACTGGATCATTCAACACACTCAGCTCATGAAAGGAAAACATGAAAACCTCCTATTCAGCCCTGCATGTCGTGTATTCATAGAAAACCAAAAGCTGTCCTGACAGTCACCACAGTGGCACATAAACTTCTGAGGACACAGACCAGTGCTGCGTCAGCCT
The DNA here is from genome assembly GCF_019176455.1 of Solea senegalensis. Classification (NCBI taxonomy): domain Eukaryota; kingdom Metazoa; phylum Chordata; class Actinopteri; order Pleuronectiformes; family Soleidae; genus Solea; species Solea senegalensis. The sequence goes on along the minus strand of NC_058026.1, from coordinate 8,500,045 downwards.
CAACCTTGGCATAAATAAATATGATTGGTGATGGCTGGCAAATGTAGAGGATGGAGAAGATGGGTGGGTGGGTGGGGGGGGTTGTAAGTGAAGCTGACAGGGGCCAGATGGAGATGTTCATTGACGGAGTGGCGGGGAATGTGTGGAGAGAAGTAGCACAGTAGCACGGCACAGATACACCGAATACAGAGACGAGGTGAAAGGTCAGAGAGACTAAAGAGAAACTGGCAGGGGAAAAAGAAAAGGTGCTGATGCTCGCTTGTTGTGACTGGAAAAGAATAAATGGGACTTACTCAAGGTCACTGTGACACAGACACAAACACACGCATATATATGTGTACAGGCACAGGAGGACAAGTGAGAGAAAAACAGATAGAGAGAGAGTTTGTCAGTTTCAGTGTGGGTGGTGGGGGAACTGTGTACGTTTGCCGTGTACAGACCATTATGCCCTAATTGCAGTACATGTGTAATTAAGACTAACTTGGCAAGTGGCAGCAGGAGGTCCCTGTACACAGTGTTCAGATATATTATGCCCCCAAGGAGAGTAGCAAAGCAAAGATGCTTAAGAATACCTATTGTATGATTGGTGCCAGCCACACAGTCAACATTCAACCGTGTTCCCTTTTTCAAATAATGTCGACTTCAGGAGGCCAGCAGCCTCTCCTGAGGTCAGCACTTTGGTTTTTATAAAGGCTTCATTGTTACGATATATATATGTTTTGCTGCCTTTTGTATAATAAGTTTACGGAAAGTAGAATTATATGTACAAATATTATCCTTTAATAGGTGCCTAATGGGTGAAATAATAAAGTAAGAATCACTATGACTCACCAACTATTTTGATACTTAACTCAATTTGGCAATTTCAGCTTTTTAAAAGAGGAAATATTTTAGTCTCTGAGCTTCTCTTTTTGACAGTAAACTAAATATCTTGTGGACCAAATGACTGAAGTCACTTTAATAGACTGTTTTGCTTGTCAGAATAAGACTCCATGTGCTTCAAGTGGGCATTATTAATAGTTACTTTGGATGTATACGTTGGCAGGGCCCACTTGGAGGCGAGTGCGGAGCGTTGGTCTCGTCTGCTGGGCCTCCTGGAGGAGCTGTGGAGGTGGATCTGCATGAAGGATGAAGACCTGGCTAAGCAGATGCCCATCGGAGGAGACGTACCCACCTTGCTGCAACAGCAGAACCACTGCACGGTGAGTTCAAGTGCTGCAGGCAGTGTTTTCTGATGCACTGTAAAAGATTAATCATAGCATGTTATTGCACATTGGTTTCCAAAGAAATTAGTTGGTCACATTTTCAGTCTTGAGTCTTGAGTGAGTTTCCTTCAGTTCTACACATTGGCCCTTTTTACACCTGGCATTAAAATGTGCTTTCTGTGATCAGATCAGTGATCGGATTTAGTTCACCACATGGATTTACACAATTCAGCTTCATTCAACACTGTTGACTATGCTTGACTGACATAACTGTCAACTCTGTAATTCCTATTGATTCTTACAGAGTTTGGTCATCTCACCACTCCATCCATGTTCAGACTAAGCAGAGCTCTATTGCCCAGTTGAACACAAACATTGCCATTAAATCAACAAAACTGGTTACACAAGCTTTCTTATCCTTTTGACTCGCTAACGGGCAAACTACCAGTGTTTCAAATAACTTCAACGATATCTCGTCTCACTAAGTACGGACACTGAGCTGACATTTACACTAATAACAACATCATTGAACAAGTTCATTGTTCGCTCTCTCTCTGTCTATCATTACTTATCTTTATTACCTGTATTATTACCCATAATTAAGCCTCTATCGACTTCTTAGACAACAGCACTGTGCTTGTCCGATACCTGCTAGAGTTAAGAAAAAAACCTCTGGCACGACCAGCCCATGCTCCGTGCTGTTCCAGACTGTAGTTAACAACTCAGACAGCTGATGTACATTGTTTTATAGTGTCGTTTCTTTCCATTTATGTATTCAGCCCTCAGACACATAAGCTGAGCAGTCAGTATTGATGCCACAAGAGGATGCTGGTACTATAAAGCAGTGGCAGTAATCGCCATGACATTATGGAGCGTCACACTCATCACCAGTGTGGTTGTAGTCCATCATTCACGTTAGAAATTGTAGCAGTCCAAACTCATCACGGTGTAGTGTTTGATGTAGCCACGGTCAACCCATACACAAACCTTAAGTCCGCACCGTGTTGAGGGCCAGTATCAAAGTCACGACTGCACCATCAATACTGTTGTTCCGCCTATTTTACTCTGAGAATTATTGTTATTCATCTCCCTCATACCACGCTGTTTCATTTATTCTAACAAGCGATCAATACCATCATTGTGCCAAGCCATTCATATCTTTGTCACTGCCGTTATTTGTCATCCGTCTGCCCCAGTGTATTATTCATTCTAACCACTAGTTGTAGTGATAGTGCTTTGCTGTGTAATTGCTTTCAGATGGATGACTCGCCCAGCGGCTACCCCCTTCTTTGTCCGCTCACCGCCGCTGCTATTGTTGCACGTGTCTCCCAAACCCTGGTTTACCGCGCTGTTATTTTGTTTCCCGATAATGCTTTGAGAGTAGGGACGTGTGCAATCGCGCGTGCGCTCAGGATCGTAAACGCACGCAGGTGGCCTCTTGAACACATGCACGCACAACACAGTTGTGTTGCACTTGCTTAAACGTCAAATGACAAAAAACACACACACACACACATGTGCCGTAAGAAATTGTAAGATGTAATTACGGTGTTTGCTTTGTAATGCAATTATGCGACTATATATATTACCTCATGTTTATGAGACAATACCAATCAAGACTAATCAAGCAGTCTCACACACACACACACACACACAGACACACTCAGTTTCCACAATAAATAAATAAAGCACCGAAATGAGAGGTCCTCAATTACAAGGTGGTAGATTAAACACCTTGATAATAAAAAAGGGGAAGACTAATGAAGATAAATATTTACACATACAAAAAGAATTTATAGGATTTTTTTTACACATAATGCTCGTGCATTGATTCAAAGAAAAAAAAAAAAGCCCAAAACAGATAAAGACACTGCTTTGGATACTGAGTGTGGCTTTTTCCCAGTGGCAGGTGATCAATTCCTTGGCAGCTTTAATGCCTGCTAAGTGTATTCTTTTAATGATTTCATGATGAATCATCCTTCAAAAGCAGAGCACATTGTAAAAAAAGAATACATTCCCTCAAGATCATGGACAAAAAAAAAAAATGTATTTCAGAAAAGAATATTGCAGCCAGGACAATGCCACAGCCTGTGAATAAATTGCCCACTGAGGAACAAAAAGTACAATCAAGCCTGGGAGATTCACTCCGTAAAATGAAATGGATAATCTGCTGTATTGTTTGGCACTTGCATAATGTTCCTCTACGTTTGCATTGACGGATAAGACAATTAGTGGCCGTCCATGTTAATCAAAATGTGTCCTTTGGGGTCTGAGAGGATGTTGAGGTTCGTACTGCGTCTTGTACCCAGCAGCCGATGGAGAGCAGAGGCAGGTCTCAACCGAGCAGATCAGACAGACAGATAAGGACTGGGGGGGGGCAGGGTACACACAATAAGTGCAGCAGAATACAATCTTCCTGCTTTTCCACTTTGGCCTTCCTGTTCGCTTAACCCTCTTTCTGTTCCTCTGTCTTCTTTTCTGCAATGTGTCTCTGTGATGTCCAACTGTCCTTGCGTCCTGTTCTTTCTCATTCCACCGCACTCCTCTCTCTGTTCCCTTGTTCCTCTCCAGGTTTAAGGCTTTGAGAATGCTAAAACAAGAAATAATGGAACGGGGCAGCTGATTGTGACAAAGACTCCATTTGAAAGATGTTTTATTTTCTCTTTCCTCTGTATTTTTTATCGATTGGCCTGGAGGTCTTGCCAGCCCTGAGAGTTATGAGGGGACTGAGCAGCACAAAGAGCTGGGCCTTTGAACACGTCATGCTCTATTACTTGCTTACACCAACACCGAAACCCTTTCTGCGCTTGCATGCGTAGGTACACACTTCTGTCACTCATTAAAATATGTACACACACAGCAGCTGCTCTGTCAGACATGAAAGAGCAAAGGTTTATTGATATTGTCTATGTCTATGAGGTAGAGGAAGAAATGAAACAGCTTTTTTTTTCTATTTTCTTTTTATCTGCTATAAAGGAGGGAGAAAAAGAGGAAGGTCTGAGCCACTTAGCCCAACAGAGAGAAACAGATATTTCCGTTATTGAATAATATAAAAGTACAGTGGTTTTAAAGAGTCAGGAGTGGAAGTGATGGACATTAAGGTACAATTTGATCAAGAGAAAAGAGTTCATCCTGGAAAGAATGTGGGAAAAAGATGAATGTGACGCCTTTACCTGCCTTACCTGAGTAGCTTCTTCTTCCTTTCTCGGCGTATTGATCCGCGTCTGTTTTTCTCTGCTAAAATGCCTGTAATTGCATTTATTAATGGAGCATTCAATTAACCAATAAAAGGGCCGTCGTCAGCGGCCATCCGATTAAACTCATCAATCTGCTCTATTAAATTACCAGCTTTAAGATAAGGCAGAGGGAACAAGGGATTGACTGCTTGTGGGCATTTTTAATGAGTCTGATCTTTCAGCCAGAGTTTTCTTTTTGTCTCCGCTGTTAGGACAGTCCAGTCTGGACTTTTCTGAAGCTCCTTCAAACATGATAAAATATGACAAACAAAAGCCAAACAATGATTTAATTTAAATGTAGTTAACATTGTTGTGTTCGTAGGCTGAATATGCTGATGTAGTGAACCCTGTCTGTCTAGTATTCTGCTACAGAACCCGTCCTAATTACTGTGTCTGCATGATTGATTAGCACAATTTATACCTGAATGGACAGGTCCTGAAGAAGAATGAAATTAATTAAAGTTGCTGTGTTGGACTCTACCATATCTCTAATTAAAGGTAGTATTCTAAAATTCCAAAATACCTTGCCTTTTATAACTTTAAAGCAATTTTCATCACTTTTCCAGCATGTCCACTTGTCTGCTTTAAAGTGCAATTGTGTAACTTTTCAAATGTCTGTTAAATTCCAACCATTGTCAAATGAGCTCAGACAGTGATGATGAAGCCTTTCAGCGCCACATGAATCCCTCTCTGGTCCTCAGTATACTGTGGCAGTGATTTATTTTCCTGCCTGTGGTGACACAGATTGATGCGTTTTACACCAGTTCTGGTGGAAGCATAATAGCCGTGCTGGGAAAGTTTAGGTTAAGGAATTAACCCCTGTTCTCTGAAATGTGAGCGAGGGAGTGAGATTACCAAAACGGAAGTTGAAAGAGAGTGAACTTTCGGAAAGTTCTGCGGTAAATCTGGAGGTAACGACTGATTAAGGTGATCAGTGTTCATTGTCAGTGACTGTATATAAACAACATCAAGAAAGACACAAGTTACATCAATGTGTGATCAGATGTAGTCATCAGGAAAACAGCTGTTTTTATACTATTCATAAAAAAGAACCATACATTATATTTTTATGATTCCCTTTTTGCCAGAAGCTTCAGGACATGCCTCCTGTTGCTCTGTAAAAATCCATGTAAATCACTGCAGTGAAAGCAGCACGACATTGTAAAATAAACATATCCAATGCATATTTTATCGAAAATCACTAAATAACTCTGAGGAGATGTCACTGAGGAAACATTATTGTTTAATCATGCTTTACTTTTTTATTAACTGCAGAGCAGTCGCATGTGTTTAATGGCACATTGTTTGGCGTGCGGGAACGTATTTATTAAATATCACTTATGTATCGGTAGACCATATCAGATAGTATTTCAAACTAGTCTATCACCAGCTTTGAGTTGTTCCGAAACAGGAAAGAAAAAGAGGATACAATAAATTCAGATAATTACAAAAATCGAGGTTTTTTTTATTTTGTTCAGCCTGCATTAGCTCAACACCTCACACAATTTCCAAAGTGCTTTGTTGTTGTGTTTATTTTTATCTACTGAAAGAAAAAATAATGGGCATCGCTTCCCTTTCCAATTTTAACTTGTAAGTGCACTCTTCTTTAGAAGGCTTTTTGTGTTGCTGTTCTAATAGTTCTTTATGAGGCCTTTTGTTTGTTAAAAAAGACCTGGTCTTTGAAAGGGAGAAGAGGGATGTTTGGTAAAGTTAGTAGATATGGTGTTTTGTTATCTAATTGGCACCACACACACACACACACACACACACACACACACACACACACACACACACACACAGACCAAAATGTTGCTGCTCCAGCCACTCAGCTCCAAGACATAAGCCATACATATTGTGGCACTGCCAAGGATCCTTTCTTCTCCTGGTTACCACTCATCATTCAGGCCCAGACCATACTCTCACCTGTCACTGTTGAAATCTATAAAAAAAAAGAAAAGAAAAGAGTAAAGCAAAGCAAAGCAAATACCCGTCTGTTTTCATCTACAGCACAGCCAGTCAGGTAATGTGACTCATGAGCCCGCTGGGATTCGCTGGTTAAAAAATAACTATAACCCGAAAAAACTGCACATGTCTTTGATATTTACCTCTCGTGCTCCCTTTGAAAGGTATATATCGCTGTGACACTTGTGCAGCAGGTACAAAAGAAAGAAGACTCTGCTTTGGTGTTGTTATCTGTCTGTACTGCATGAAAACGCGGTGGCTGGATGACAGGAAAGAGACATTGTGACACAGGGAATTACTTGTGTTGCCATTGTTACAGCCTCCTCCAGATTTGTTCCTCTCTGTGGAGTCAGTTAACGTTGAAGGGCGACATTTGGGGGAGCACCGCTGTCATAAATTTTTATTTATCGTAGCAGACAAGACAATACACTTACATAAAGCAAACTAGGGCTGAGCAATAATGTTATTATGGTACAGGATTGACCTTGACATTAGCCGTCTACTAAATGGTCCACAAGGTCTCATGAGCTTTTTAATCATGTCACTCCATCTTCATCAGGAGATGAAAATGTCAGTTTTTCTTATCTGAGTTTCACTTTTTTTTTTTTACTGTCCCAGAGGAATTCAAGGAAGCCTTTCCAAAATCAAGACATGATAGAAAAAGCATACTGTGAAGCAGACAGCTAATTGATTCCTTTACATTTGAAAAAAATTTAAATGTGACATCACAAAAGTATGATCAGAATATTTTACAAGCTATATACGCAAACAATTAATCTCAACTCAATTAAATTACGTCCATGGCTGAGTTTAAGCCACTAACAAATCTGCAGGAAACTCTTCCTCTATCACCTCTCATTTAGTTTCAATCTCTCAAGGTACCCTCTCTGAGCTACCTGCCTATTATGTTTCCTCCGTGTGAGCTGGGAGGAAAATCATTGGAACGGAGCAAACCATTTATTAGCAGGGGTGATTAAATTTCTTTTCAGTAGGATGCTCCATTTTTGCGTGAAGGTGCATCTGTCCACAGGAGGCTGTGTGAAATTGTCATTGCAGCAGTCGACACTTAACTTTTCGAGGAAGTTTCTCTCAGAAATGAAATACAAAAAAAAAATGACACCTACATCTCAAGGACTGTGAGCTGACAGTTTCCATCTTTCCCAGCCTCCTCCTTCGAATGTTACTGTAAACACGACCCCACTGAACTCAGCCAGTTGTCACCGGAGGCTCACTCAGTCAATGCTGTGTGCATGACTGAAAAACAGAATTTTTGGCATCTCATTTTTACTGTGCTCTTCTGTTCGATGAGTGCAGATTGGGGAGCTGTCACATCTAATCAACTTGCCCCACTGTCCATTAAACTACAGTTCAGTGCCTCCCCATAAAGGAATCACACACTCTGATGGGAAATGAGGTCCTTCAAGGTCACATTTAATATTAAAAACAAGAATAATTATACTCTTACATGCCACGCTTGCTGCCGCATTCCAGTTTTATCTACTGATGTGAGCTGTGGAAAGGCTGAGCATTTTTACAAAGTGTCTGTCAAACTTCTTTGTGAACTTTTGGTATCACTATTAGTGTAAGGTCTGAAGAGAGAGAGAGATAGTATGTATTTACTTATATTTGCTTCCTCTTGAGGACCTTTTCTGGCAGAAACGCTGACCTTGTCAGGTCCTCATGGAGACCAAAACCTGGTCCGAAAGAGGTGGAATGTCATTTCTGAGAAACTGGTTAAGTTTAGGGCTAAGATTTGTGTTCTGGTTAGGCATTCACTGGTTAGGGTTAAGGTTAAGGTTAAGGTTAATGGTTTATTTAGGCTGTCCAAGTGTGTCTTAAGAAGAATAGCTATGCAGACCTGTGTGTGTATGTGGTAATTTGGCTATTGCAGAGGATGTGCAGTATGTGGTAATGCTAGCTTACTCCATAGTTACCTTTTCCACGGTGAGGAGAAGAAATATATTTCAGTTCTGAGAAGCAATGAGCAGCTAGTATGGTGGCTAGCTACAGCAGCTACTGTTTGGTGACAGTCCAGCTACTTCACTCAGTCAGCAATGTAGTGTAAAGGGAGCGTTTGGCGAATGAGTTTGTTAGCTCACTCTGCGAGCTGTGATGCTAGCCCGTTAGCTACACCTGCCGTCTGAGAGGAAACTTCTGAGAGGTAGGAAAGAGGTATTTAACTAAGGGTGTCAAACTCATTTTACAATAATAGCATAATAACCTATAAACAACAAAGACTCCAAGTGTTTCCCTTTGTTTTACATGAATGTATATATCTTTTTTACAAAACATATTATGAACAACCTGAAAAATAAGTGCAATTTCAACAGTTTTATGCCTACGTTTACCATTTAGACATGTGCATTACAACTTACAGATCACAGTGGATCTACAAAGGCACAACATATTAAGTCACAGGTAGCTGGAACTGAAAAATATAGTATTAGAATCTAATCATATTGTGAAATCTTCACAAATTCATCCTGCAAGCCAAATTTGACCTTCTGGTCGTCCGGTATTGGCCCACGGGCCGTATGTTTGACACCCCTGTATTAAACTGAAGAGATGTCGTGACGTGGAGCTTATAAAGCAGGAGGAAGTCCCCCTCCTCTGGGAAGCTGAGGTCATGTCTTCCTGCCAGTCAGGACTGCTGTAATAAAAATGCTTCTGGGGGAAAGTGCGGAGGGCGTTTCCCATAGTGACATACTGAAACGAATGTTGAATAAGAACCTACAGTGTTACTCACTTAATTCAATGGGTCACTCAACTAATTTCATAGTGACCCAGAGGAAACCCCATATTCTCGCCTTCTGTTACTGTTCTGTTCTCAGAGCTTACACTGACTCTTAACACTGCTGCTCTGTCTCAATCTTTCTCTCTTTCTTCCACCTCTCTTAACAAGAAAAGACAGTGTTTGTTTTGCTGTAATCATCTAATTAGCTGTTGGTAGTTGTGTTGTTTATCTCTTCCACAAGCACTTGTTTTGTTGGTTGTGTGTGTGTGTGAGTGTATGCATGAATGTGAGATAATTATAACTGCGTTTTCTAATGTCATGACAGAGTTGCAGCTGAACTAAACTGATTAGTAGTTATTTCTGTGGTGGGCGTAGCAATTTGGTGACAAGCCCCCTGATTTAAGGTTCTCTGGAGTTCACTGGTGCAGATACGATCAGGAAACAAGAGTCAAATATGCACATATCTGCAGATCAAAATGCATTAATTATGCCTTCATCAAATTCTCCGTTAAGAATAAACTCTGCATACAAATGCCATCTCTCTACGTCAGAAAGCTTGTTCTGGTTTAAAGTCATTTTTACTGTCTTAAGTCTTTAATTCTTACGATTTATTGTCAGGAGAACAATTTGTGCTTTCATTGTCACAGACAGACGGACATCGCCATACACGTCTTTAACCCCCACTGCTCTCTCTTCCGCCTCTTCCGCAGACACTGCGTTCAGAGCTGGGGGAACGCGAGCACTTGGTGATGAGCACATTGGACCAGGCTAGGATGTTTCTCGCCGACCAGCCAATTGAAGGTCCGGGAGAGCCTCGCAAGACCCTGCAGCCAAAGGCTGGTATGTTTGCACTGTCCTTGAACGCTGCAAAAGAAATAGAAGGATCTTCAGTTTGCATCATAGAGCCACTCAGCTTTCATCACTCTGTGATCTAATTTAACTGCTGATGTCATGAAACCTATCTTGAAATGAGAAATATTACTAAAACCCTATGCATTCCATACTGTACATGCTGATTTTTCTTCCTCTTTACTAGGTCTGTTTGTTGTGATGTTGCAGTAAGTCTTTTAGCATCAAGTCAAGGCTCAGTCAGCAGCTCTCCCCCCTCTTTCCTCATTTCCTCTGTTTTCAGCGCTGTCCTTGAGGACAGGTGTTAACTGGTGCATTTATATTATAATTTTTTAGATCTATTAATGTGAATAATTATATTGTGGGATTATTGGTAAAACGTACTTAATCTTCCACTATGAGAATCTTTATGACACTGTATTGAGCATAAATTTCATGCCACTAAAATAAAATGGGAGAGGATAAAAATAGCATTCAACATATTAAACTGATTTAGAGAAATGACCTCATGGGACGTCTTTTCCATTTCATGATTTTAAGGTTATCCTATCTGCAAGAAAATGCAGCAAGACCAGCAGGCTTGGCAGGCTCCCGTGGGTTCTTCGGGGTTCTGGAGTATTTTTTGACTTTATTGGATAAGATACAGTAGAGAGCGACCAGGAAATGAGAACAGAGAAAGAATCCATTGACTTGCATCAAAGGTTCTTGGTTTTTCACTAAAAATCTGAGCGGATGATAACACCAGTGTATAACGAGGCACCCAAGAATCAAATATGCATCGCTCCATTCAGCATTTCCTCTCTGTCTCTGTTGTATGCGGCAGGAGAGTCTCGGTTAAGTCAGCACATTTCTCTAAAACCCTGCTGTGTAAATAATTAAACCAACCCAAGGGGCTGTGTAAAGGTATGGTGAGAGCTTGGACCAATATGCTTGTTGTCTGTCATCTTTGATATGGATATGAAAGCATTGTCTCAGTGTAAAAATAGAGGAAAAGGCTGATTAAAAGTCAGGGACTGTGTTTGTTGTGTCAACAAAGGAGACTGACACTCTGGTAAAGCCTTAACTTCTTTTAACGCCCCATGATCCTACACTCTCGCTGTGTTTTCTTGTTTTAGTGAAGCTTAGTGACGTGTTATTTTGTCACCATCACACTGCATCTGCATGTGATGCTACCTGCTGTAGATCACAGAACATGTGTGTTTGAATATGAGAGTTGGAGCAAGTGGAAGCAACATGGGAGAGTTGTGGAGGTGCAACAGGTTAAAGTGTTAAGTTAGTCATTACCCCAGAGGTAAGAAAAAGGAGCTGCTTGTGTGTCTTCTTAGTTGAAATTGATGGCAGGAGAGCAGTTTCTCATCTGCTGACTCCTTGCACTTCTTTTTTTCCTCCTGCATCCTCCTGAAATATAAATGACTTTCTAATTGAGCAAGGGAATGAAAGAATTGAATTTTTTGAAGACTTTGCCTCTCTCTTTATTTGCAACTTATCAATAACACTACCTAAACAGATTAGATCCAAGTGAGACTGTATATGAAAAGTGAATGACGCCTTCCGGTTGCAAAATTAAATCCTGTTTTGAATGTTTCTGGCACTATGACAGTTTTTGCCACCAGAAATGCACCTGCTCCTATTGGATGATAACAGCTGTCAGTCACACAGTTTTACTGTCTATTTTCCTCGTATCATAATTGACAAAATGGTGTTCTACTTCAGAAGATCTGAAACTAGCGGTTGCTCCTCAGGAATAAACTCTGTTTAAACGGACTGACAGTGATGTTGCGCCCTGGTGACTAACTGATACTCACATATTATGTTTTGACCTTCACCTTTCAACATCTGTTTTTGAATATGGTTTCACCCAATATTTTGGGTAGAGGGTTGTAGAAAAAGTAAAAAAAGTTGCACATACATAAAGAGCTATAGGGCAAGAAAATTGACTCTGTTCATGGGAAAATATTGCCCCTGACACTGCCTTTTCTTTTCTGTGTCCTCTTGCTTCAGACCTCTCGCCTGAGGAAAAGGCACGGGTTTTGGCCCGGGCTATCCGCAAACAGACAGGTGAGGTGAGGGAGCGGTGGGACCGTCTGAAAGGACATGTGGGGGGCTGGCACACTCAGGTGGAGCGCGCCCTGGAGCGACTCCAGGAGCTGCAGAGCTCCATGGACCAGCTCGACCTGAGGCTGACTCAGGCAGAGGAGGCCAAAGTCACCTGGCAGCCGGTGGGGGATCTGCTGATCGACTCTCTGCAGGACCACATCGATAAGACCATGGTGAGTCAGACATATCACAACAAGTCAGTGTCACTCGTCTATACTTTAGTGCCATGGTTCTCAAGCTTTGGTAGGTGTACCCCCGTGGTACGCGAGCTTCCTCTGGTGGTAATTGGAGGAAAATCAGAAATACTCTTCTACTGTATATGCCAGAATAACATAATAATAAATGAAATAATGATGATTTGAGTCACATTATCTCTCGCTCCATCTTAATCTAAGTTCACTATACCAGTGTGTGAAGTATATGTGAGGAAGAGAAGGAGGTGCAATTTGACCAAGTAAATATAGTAATCAAACTGCACAACCATGACATAGTAAGTGCAAGTCTTGGCTATTTCCACCCTTCATTTTTTATTTTTTCACATCGCATAATTTGCTGAGTTGATGACTCTGTCTTGTTTGTTTGCAAATGCCACTCATCAAATTTGCCAAGACCTGACCCAGGAAGAGGCAACACATTATGTTAACAAGCAGAAAAATGACACCGTCTCCTGATGAACAGTAAACAATAAATGATGTGGAGCAACGAAGGAGAAATGGAGGACGGCGGAGAAACGGTGGCACCTAAAACAATCAAGTCATGGGTCGCGAGTTGCTGAACTGTTGTGCAAATTTTCTCAATCATTGTCTCCCTGGGATATGGACCGTCCATTTATATACACAGTCCAATTCAATTTGTCTGCCTTTGTAAGAACCCACTTTAAATATATTTTCATATTGATGTTTTTAAATCTGAATTAAATAAAGATTATGAGATCAATGCAGTGAACATGAAAAAGAAAAAGATTTAGAAATATAGTTCATAACGTTTAAACAATAGATTATTATCTGTTAGATCCAAATAATGCTGATTAAGCCGAACAGCTCCACACGACTCTCCGTTTTCAGTCAGTTTAGCAGGGTTCTGATGTCGTCGCTGTGAAGTGAGACTATGAAAAGTTCCAGAAGTGAAAACTACTGCTTAAAAAAACCTGGTTGTTCAGCAGTTTGACTGACTACACCACTGTATACACACACAAACACTCCCTCAGTCAGGTCTTTAGTTGAAGGACGCAGCATACAATGTAATGCTGTTTTCACAAAGACCAAACATGATGATAACATCAACAACAACAACAAAAGTCATCAATAGTCACGCACTGATGCATCTGTGAAACCATCAGCTTCTTAAATGTAACACAAACACAATACTTCCCAGGCCTTCAGAGAGGAGGTCGCCCCACTGCGTCACGATGTGAAACTCGTCAATGAGCTTTCTGCAGAGCTCACACCACTGGACATCCAGCTGTCGTCCACCGCCTCCAGACAACTGGACCAGCTCAATATGAGATGGAAACTACTACAGGTAGTTAAATCCCCCCTGGAGCTGCAACACATGTTATTGCAGACATGTTTTTTTGCCACATAGTTGCTTCTTTTTGTCCACACTTTACAGATTAATACTGGGTTCAGTATTCTGTGTACTGACTAACTTCTACCTACATGTGCTTTTCTGTCTCTTCTTTATGTCTTTGAGTCTGTCAAACACAAAGAGGTGCTGAGAGTTGCTCCTCTACATGTGTTCCTCTACTTTTATTTTGTTTTAACACAGTCCTGTGCTGAATGCGGTATTTGTCACCATACATCAATGGACACTGTACTCACAGCGCAGCAGTCACATTCTTGGCTCTCTGCATGCTTTAATGTTCTCTCTGATCTGCTGTGGGACTCACTCAGAGAGGAGCATGTCTCAGTCCTAGAGGGAAAGTCACTGAAAAGTCTTTTTACAAGTCACCAGAGGGAAGCAGAAGAGAAAGTGTGTTCGTTGTGAAGTAGGGGATAAAATGCTCCGTTAAGTTTGCAGGGGCATAGCAAGTGCACTTTTAAATTATTGAGTTAGGTGGAATTCTTTTCAGACACATTCCTGTCAAAGGTGGTCAGCTGTCCTATATCTGTGTTTTTCTTCTTCCTTCCCTCAGAAACAGTCAAAAATGAATAGATACAATCTTGTGTGAATCAGATCAGGTGTGTGGGATCTATAGACTTGTACATGCAGAGACAGACTCCTTCCTTCATTAGTGCCTCTGACACTTTGAGGTCCTGAAGGCTGCTGATTCCTCCAGTTTCCATAGGTTGGAGAACACTGGTCACACTGTCCATCTGGGAAAGCATGAGTTTAAGGACACCAAGCAGCTGTACTTTCAAAGACACTGACATGACAAGTTGTATTTTTATGGACCTCATTGTATGCAGCTGTGCAGCATTGTTAAAATGAGCTGGACACTTGGGCAGGAAAAGAAGGCATGTGTGCAAAAATGAGTTTATAACAAAAGAATCCTTGGAAATAAAACCTGAAGCCGTTTCTCTGCAAGTGTGACACAGCCGCAGAGTGAAACTGGGGAGCTGTGCTAATTTGTAGACTTGTGATATTTTCCATGTAATGAATAGACACCCACTGATAGTCTCTCTGCCTAGAGACTGACCATACGAAGTCAAACCCCGAGTCAGAGTAGCTCAGGGTCCGCTTTGTCTCTGTATTTTCACACCAGCTTTGCCCATAAATCGGCTCTGACTGTGTTGTTGTGTGATTTGGTTTCATATGCATGCACTTCTCATTTTCATCTCGGTGGGATGATGACCATAACAGCCATCAGTGGCCACATTACTGCCCAAGCTATTTGCTAATTCTTTAGTTTCCCTCTGTGGGCAGATGTGATGTGGCTGCCATTATACTCAAGTTGTGAGGTTGCACATGTGTGTGAGTATTTGTTACCTCTTTAGAAGCAGCCATAAACACATAAATACTGACATTGCCTGGACCAGTAGTCCTCATGGAGACCAAAACCTGGTCCAAATGAGGCAGAACCTAATGAGGAACTGGTTTCGTGCTTAGGTTAGCCTATGCTTATTCATTTTTTTAAGTCAGTCCAAAAGCATGGAAGTCAATGCAGGCCCTAAGAAGAATGGCTGTGCAAACCTGTGTGTGTGTGTCAGTATTACAGACTGCCAACACTGTCCTGTTACTCAGACTACTGGAGCAAAGCATCACCACAGCCACGTAGGGCACAGGTGCACTGCCTGTGAGTTCAATACTCAGCTTGCAGAGTGGTGTAGGAGTGGTGTGTGTGTGATTGATGACTCAAAGCTGTATTAGTCACTGAATGCACTTTAGTTTTATAACACCACAGGTTGTATGGAGTATAACAGGAAGCCTCTGTCCTGTTTATGATCGTAGCTCGCAAATGTTGTTCTTCTTACAGAACATGCAACATGAGACGATGCCTTATTCAGGGTCATGATCTGTGTGTCTTTGCTTTTTTTCATTTGATTCCTCTTCATCTTTCACCGTGTCGTTTCTGCGTCACCTCAGTTACAGCAACAGTATAAGACGAGCAAAGTTTGGTTTCTGGCTGCTAGGATACAGAGATGGATTTATTGTTCTCCCAATGTTGGCTTCTAAACTTATCACCAGTAATACTGGCGTAGATGAACAACTATGCAGTTTACCCCTGCACTTTCAGTGTCAGATCATAGTGTGGAAATCAGGGGATGAGCAGATACAAATTTCTAAACTCTAAAACCCACAATGCACATAAATGCTTCAGTAAACAGTAAATGTGGCCTGTTTATTTCTCCTTTATAGCAGCAGAATATTTGTTACACAGCACAAATGTATTGTTAACAGCTTGTTTAAAAGATTCCCTGATATCATTAGATACTCATGCTTGTAATATCAGTAGTGGATAAGAAAAAGTGGTATTTTTGGAAACATGCTTGAGCTCGGGGCATAAGCAAATTCTCTTATCACTTAAATGCACTGGAATTGAATTCTTCCCAACCATGATGCCAGCTCCAGCCACTGTAAAGTCCTCTCACAGCTGACCGTCTTCCTTCCTGTCTGTCTTTTTTATCATACAGGTGGCGGTTGAGGACAGACTGAAGCTACTTCAGGAAGCCCACAGAGACTTTGGCCCGTCCTCCCAGCATTTCCTCTCTAGTGAGTTCAGAACCAATTACCTCTTTAAGGAAATTATGAAAATTGCAGGGTGGGAGAGGCTGCTAATGGTGGTGGTTTGTTTCAACTCCCACTCTTTCAAATTCAGTAATATCTCCTTGTCCCGTCTTCTCATATTTGGCCCCATGCTTCGCTGTCGCGCATGCTCTGTGGATACGTGGGTGCCAGGGGGTCACAATTTGCAGACGAGGCACTTTACTCTCGAATAATGCAGGGTTTAATTACACTTCCCCATTGACTGTCTCCTCTTTCTCCCTCTTTCCAGTGGTCATTAGAGAAAGGGGAACAGAGAGAATTGGACACATAGATTGAGAAAAAAAGATAAACGCACGAGTGTGAACATTAAACAAAGCAGCCAGCCTCTCGTTCCCTCATTCTGTCTATTTCTCTCTCTCTCTCTCCTTTTAATGATACGGCCATAACTGTTCTTTCTGTTCCACCTGATTTGTTTTGCTGGCTGTCAGACAGGGAGATAAAATGGACGGTGTGTGATGCCCAGAGCAGGTGGTAAGCCTGGCTGCCATGCTGTGTCACCAATAGACATGAATTCACTAAGTAAACCCAGCTGAGAGCTCAGCAAGTGCACCAGACAAAACACCACTCTGTCTCTTCTTTCATCTTCCTGCCGTGATGACACTATCTACTCTATCACACGTTGGCTCTCATTACACTAGTAGCTTAATATTCCCTCAGGGATCAATAAAATGCCGCACTCTTGTCTTGTCCTATCATCTCGTAATTCTCCCAATCTTGCTTAATCTTTCTCTTACTGTCTTTTCATCTCTCTATCTAAGCATAGAGCTGTGTCAGGGAGGCGGGGAAGTAGGAGGGCGATAAATCAGGCAACATTCCTGCTCCGTATTGCTCTTGAGAGCTTCTCTGGGCTCAGATTAGGCTGATTTCATACACAGCATTGGCGTGTCATTTTTAAGATTGCTTTGCTCTGTCAGTGTTTATTGTCCACCGCAAAGATTAACATAACATTTTCTTCCTTTCATGCTTGATGTTCTTCTACCTCGCTTCTATTTATTTATTTTTTTTCCCTCCCACAATGTTAATGGTAGACAGACTGTGTTATTGGGAATGTGTGTTAGGTGTGGGGATTATATGCTAAATGGATTACTATACTTCATGGTGAAATTCTGCAATGTTTATCAATAAGGTGTTCTCATTTGACCTTTCTCTCCCTCCTCTCCATTTCAGCTTCTGTACAGCTTCCCTGGCAACGAGCAGTTTCTCAGAATAAGGTTCCATATTACATCAAGTAAGTGGCGAGAAATAGCTTCGATAGATATTTGTGTGTGTGAGGGATTTGTATGCAGTGATATGGCATTTAAGATAAATCACTCAAGATACTGTTTGTATCCTGGATCTTTTATAAGCTGGAACTGTATGAATAACACAGTCACATGAGGCAGATATTAAACACATGTAACCTTGCCAGTCCTATTGAACAGATGCTTCAACTGATGAAAGGCTAATTCTATTTGTTGTTGTGGTTCAAAGAGTTTGTCTTTAATTATGTAATTTGACTTGTCAGGGTCCAGCCATATAGAGCCACTAATCTATATTTTAATCTGTCTTTTATATTATTTGGTTTTCCACATGACTCTTTAACAAAAACCACCGTCTGCCAGTGACCCTCCATTCAAGGCTTTGAGTTCATTATGTCTTTGAATTTAATGTGACTTGAATTGAAGAGTAACTTTTAATTGGACTGGTTAATGGGGGTAATTCTGAGAGCTCTGCAGAGCTCAAATTGAACTGAAACTGAAAGAAAGCAGAGGCTGGAGTTTAAAATAAATGCAGAATTTTTGTCTCATAATTTCCCTGCCTTTTATCTCAACCCCAGGGATTGTCTTCTTTTTACCTCTCATTATAACTTTTGACCTCCCGTAACTGCCGTGAATCCTCAGGTTGGAAACGACTGTCTTAGACCTGAGAAGCTCTTGTAGACCTGTAGATTATGCAGGTTTATTAAAGTGTCAGGGAAGGGCTTCATTCAATTTGCCTCATGTGTTATTTATGTGCCACGACCAATGACCTGCAGGTCATTCAAATTAAATCACTCAGACCAAACCAAAATCTACTGTATAATCAGACTACATCAGAATACATGGTCTTTTATAACTGAATCATTTAGAAGAAAAATTAACATTTGTATGACCATTTGTCAAATAGTCATGGAGATCAAACTTGAGCAATTTGCTGCTAATGGACTGGATTTTATTTTTAATTATATGCATTATTATTTTCGTATTATTATATATTTAAGTAACTTTCCCTATTTGACTCTTGAATAAACTCATTATTTTACTTATTAACCTTTATCACATTAGAGCTCTGACCTCTACCAACCCCCCTTACATATGCAATACTCACAGGTGTTTTAATGGTAGTTGTATTTTCAACTGTCAAGTAAACCGATTTTCCCTTCTGCGTACGATACACACACACACACGCGTCTCATTCAGTGCAACCTTACCACCTCATTTTGAACATACACTAATACCCGATCCAGTGTGGGCAGTTTCCCACATTGTTCTGATAGTCACTGTCTCCGCTTAAACCTGACATGTTGCCTCCCCTTCTAATTTTTGCCGAATCAGGCCAAGCAGTAGGACTTCACTTAAACCCGGCCAAGAGTGTTGTCAGCAAATACGATAGGATTTGTCAGTTCTGGAAGTTTGAAGGACCTCATTATCCAGACATCATGTAACTTATGTCAGTGAATTGCTGACTAACAGAAGCTCAATTCAACCTGGTGTAAAGGAAAAACGAAACTTTGGATAGCTGTTACAGCTTTGTCTGTTCTGCTGCCTTTAGTTTCTCACTGATATCTCTGTTGGGACACTGATACAGCCCAATTTTGTGTTTTTTTACGATGAATAAATGCATGCATTTTTAGGGCCTTTGTCCCTATATCTCCCTTTGTCAAAATGTCACCGGCTCAGTTAAGTTGTCAACTGGCCATTAAAAAAAAACACACAATAAACCTCGCCGTTGTTCACAGAACAGCCCACAGTAAAAGCTGTGATGATTTACAAGTCCAGTCTTGTCCCCGTGATGGATTGAATGTCGCCCCAAAATGTGCGATAAAATATTCTATTTTTATTTTTTGTGATAGTTCTTTGGAGACTTAAAACTGAGTTTTCCTTTCGGGGTGATGGAGTAACATACGTTGTGACCTATCAGTTACTGTTGGCACATTCAAATGCTATTAGAAAACTTGCCTTAAATTATTTGCAGCCACATCTATAAATTTTATTGATTGATTTTACTGCTTCAAATGAGTCTTATATCTTAGAGCTGCACACCATACTCTGATTGACTGAGCCCCATTTGTCACACTAACATTCACAAAAACACTGATTGATCTATATTGAAGTGGCTAAAAAGGTGTTGTGAGGTGTAAAGTGACACACTTCTGATTGGATTAGGGTGGAGAGAGATGCTCACCCTCACACTGGCTGGGAAACACTGACACACTCTCAAAAATAAATATGAACTCCAGCTGGAACCATGCTGAAAAGCGCACACAGACACATTCTGGAGACAAGCCGCAACAACCCATATGTTCTTTTGATGCCTTTGAGATGATTAGAACAGGTTTTGTTTTTTTTCTTCATGGTGGCTTTCACATCATTCAAGAGTAGAATCAATCCTCCTTTCACCTTTAACCACAGTGTTTGTGGTGTGAAAGCATAATAATTTGTCTCATCATCCTCCACACACAAAAAAAGAAAAATGCACATGCATACATACCCACTCAATTTGCAGTTTGAAAAGAAAGAAGTCTAAATCCATCTTTAATCACAGGTTGCATTCAGTGCTGTGACATACTTGGAGCACCCGTGTCAGCCTTTGACACATTCATTTCCACAAAGCCCTCCTCGTCTTCTTTTTCCTTCTCCTCTCTCCTTTCTCTGGGCTGACAAAGGGCCCATGATTAAAACTGCACCTTATCCAGCCCCTGCAGTGAAGAGTTCAGGTGACATATTGGGGGGGGGAATCAAATGGCTACGCCATATGCCAGCAGCCTCACACTGGCAACCTTACATACGGTCCCATTTCACCATTTTGCCACTTGAATGGGCTTTCTAAGTGGAAATATATCAAGACGGAAAGATCTGCAAAGATCAAGAGACAGAGGAGTTCCCTCCCTCTAATTCCAAGACTTTTCCAGGTTGTATTAATATCTGGTTTAAGAAGAGATCCAGAGCTATTTTAAGCAACAATTCAACAGCAGAATACTGATGACACAGGAGAAAGAAGGAAGGAGGTCAATATTTCAAGAGCAAAAAAAAAAGGCAGAAGTCAAGTAGTAAATGCAGAGAGGTCTGACAGGCTGCTGTCACCAAAAGAACAAAAGACTTCCTTAAATCTTCCTCTTGCTTAGTCAGATATTTGACTAATTATACCTGTTTGGAGATCCAGATACGTCAGTAATCATTCATCTGCATGCTCATTATTATTCCTGGCAGTGTGTGAGTGTTTGACAGTGACAAACTCCCAGCAGCACAGAGAAGTGTTGGCTGGTTTGCAGCCAAACGTTAGATGGGATAAATTCACCCCTTGCCCAGGGTGGGGTGGATGTATCCAAGAGGAATTTTGTTTACTGGCTTTCATAGGAGTGACGGGAAGTTAGACAGTTTCTAACGGTGGGAAAATATGTTTTTGCTTAATTACGGGGCAGTGGAGAAGAAGTGAGTAATTAGTAAAACTACTTTAACCTTCCTCTGTATGTAGCACACGGAAATGGCAGTTCTACACAGAAAACGTCAAAGGAAATGGCAATTATTTCTGAAATGCTTAATTGCTATATCACGGTGGTTCGTGTAAGGTCAGATTTTTCATGTCCTCTCGCTTGGCTTCAACTGCCACGCAGGAAGAAATCTCACAAATACAAGTTTATTTTCCTACTCACAGAACCACAGTGGCTACATGCATTTCAGCCTTTTCTGCCCGCTGCAGTAGCCCCCTTCTCCAACCCCAATTTCAGTTCTCGATTCATACACCAGACGCCTTTTAAATGATGTTTATAAAGGAAAATGTCATACGCCTTACGCAGGACCCAAGAGGCTACATCCCCTGGTACTCTCACTCACAGTCGGTCTACTCCTGAAAACCTGGAAAATACCACTGTTTGTGTTTACAGGCTATTTAAACTGCCAATGTTTTTAGTTTTTATAAAGAATGGGGTAGTATATCTTGTTAGGGAGAAACTCGCCAAAACAACAACAAAAAAACAAAACCCCAAACTATTCAGATAATGTATGGATACAGAAGTTGGATCGATTTATTTCAAGTGTAGGACGTGTTTGCATTAACTTTAAAAGCTTCAGCTTGTTTTCCTGGAACTGCCTAAATGTATATAAATCAAAAAATGTAATAAAGGCCAGTGAGAAAACAAACCAAATGGCTGATGTGAAAACCACCTTTGATTTAAAATTTCCTCACACTGTGCTGCGGTTAGCTGCTGTCTTTTCCTGCCATTAAATATTTTTTAATGTCGCCCCCCCCCTCGCCGATGAAATTTGCCTGTTGTGTTATCTGAACTGTAGCAGCTTTATAGTAAACGTGTGATCAGTTTGCTTTTCTTTCCTCCTTCAGGACAACAAAAGGATTGCTCAGCCATTACACGGGGAATGTGATGAGAGAAGCGCTGAGGACAGTTGAAACTGATAACTCAGTTGTCCTCATTATGGCATTCATGAGCTGTTGATAGATGCACAGGCTGTCTAATCTCACTGACAGAAATGCTGCCTGCCTTGTGATGTGCAGAACAAGAAATGGCACAGTGTTTTGTTGTCATGGGATTTGACTGTGTTTCCCCATCTTTGTACAAGCTTTATCTTATCTGCGATAGACTATTCTACGCTTGAATGGTGAAAATATTTGATGCCGATAGCTGGCGGCCAATCGTGGCGTGTGATCTTCTCGTTGTGCAAAGAAAATAGCAGATCCTCTGACGTGAATCAAAGTGTTTAATAGTCTTGGTAATGCTCCCAGGCAGCTATTTTGGACTAGCAAGACTTAGCTTCTATGGAAATTAAAGGGTAAAGAGCCATAAATTCATTTTTAAACAGCTACACATATGGTATCAGCTGTCATTGATTGAACAAAAGACAGATTTTGGTCTAAAAAGATGTTTAAAATGGCCACATGATTGGTGTCGTGGTTAGCACTGTTGCCTTTGCATCAAGAAGACACCTTTCTACATTGAGTTTGTATGTTCTCCCCGTGTGCATGGGTATAATCTGGGTTTTCCGGTTTCCAGCCACAGTCCAAGAACATGCAATATGGGGATTAGGCAAATTAGACACTCTAAATTGGTGTGAGTATGAATGGTTGTTTTTCTTTACATGTGGCCTTGTGATGGACTGAACCCCACCTTTCACCCTGTGTCAGTTGGGATTGGCACCAGCCTGCATGCCTTTTTCTCCAGCACTCGACCAATTAGATTTATGTAATCCTGATTTTTTTTAATTCAAAATGATGTTTGTGGTTTGTCTCTTCTCTATAATGTCTCTGTCTAGAGTTGTGTTTCCATTACAGTTTTTATATTGCTTTTACAAAATAAAAGCAATATTTCTAACATTTCAGCTAAGTACAGTTGCTACTTGCAGGTGTTTCCGATCCCATTCCGATTTCCGACATCTTTCTCGTAAAATCTCGTAAAAGAGTCCACTTTGAGGAAGATGGCTGAAAAGCATTTTGTGTTACCATGGTTTTGGAACAGCAAAGTGCTTTCCATTGCACTTTTGCAGTAAACTTCTATATTGTCTGGAAAACCGCCTCATGAGGGCGTAAGAAGGGTTTTGGGATATTTGAGAGGTGTTTGTGCCAGGTTACATATTTAGGTTTGCGCATTTTCTAAGGGTAATGGAAACTCAACTTGTGTTTTCACCCAGCCCTCTTGGCAATTAAAGCATGTTGGTTTAAATAAAACACGAGCCTTGCCAGGCATTAGCGTTGACCTTTCTGGTGTGAAAGGGTCATCAAGCCGTTAAATATTGATGGATTGTATAGGAGATGCAAAAATAAGCCTTGGGCTTCGACCCTTTTTTAAATTGTTTGAAATGGAGTCTTGTCTGTCAGTTGCATATTCACACATATTGTTATGCTTTATTGTTATAATGTATAACCCCGCTCCCAAATAATAATTATAAATCCGTGGAGGAGTGCAGGCTCCTGACGTCAATTTTTTTCTCTGCTGTATTTGCCTGTCACCTGAGTGTGAGGCAGCAGAAACCACAGGGGAGCTAACGAAGTAATAAAAAATGGAAAAAGAGGCTTCTGGAAATCTTCTCAAACATACCACAGAGATCTCAGTGCAGCGTCTGACAGCCAGGTGCCTTTTTTAAAATACACCTTCAAAGTCACATCACGGCGGGGGAGCTTGAATAGATGCTTTGACTGGCAGCTGTCCGGTGTGCAAGAAAAAGCCGTTGGATTTCATTTAGTGTTTTGGTATTGTTGTGTCGGTTATTGATTTGTTCATATTTTGCATGTGTCTCTGTATTTGTGACACTTCTCTTTGAACTAGTGGAGTTCAGACTTTTTGTTTATTTCCCAGTGATTTTGAAAAGACAGATGCTGCGGGGATGAAAGGGATGCGCTTGTATGTGTGTGTTTTCTTGTCGTTTTCACACAGTGGACTCGAGTTTTTGTGTGTGATTATGATTTTTGCGAATAATTAGTAGCCTCTGTCCCCATTTCGGGAGCAACCAAGTCTGATAAAGTAATCAACAATGTTGGCATATGTGAAATGATGATACTCCTGTATTGTTGTTTCAGCTCTTCTATTCTGTCAGTGTTTCACTGTGTACAGGATCTTCTCTAACAAAGAACCTTTGTCCGTCATTGTTTCTCTTTTTCTTCCTTCTGTGATAAACCTTGAACATGTTTGTCAGCTGTGTGTGTGTGTGTATCTGTGCAGTCACATACTTCTCTCTTGTTGTTGTTTTCAGTCATCAGACACAGACGACATGCTGGGACCATCCAAAGATGACGGAGCTTTACCAATCACTGGGTAAGAAAGCACAGTCAAATCCTGAAGTGTTGATGGTTCTATTAAAAAAGTCTCATGAAAGGTTACACAAACATCTGCACAGGTTTGATGGATACTTCAGTCTTACATATACGTTACCACTTCAGTACAATGGAGTAGAATTTGAAGCATTTCCATGGTAAAATGTTCCAATAATTACCTGTGTGCTCTGTGTGTTCTGATTCTGAAAATAGATTTTGCTGTTGAATTATTTAAATGTTATGTCCCTGTGCTCTGTGCACCACAAGATGTATTTGCTTCAGTTCTACTGAGATTGAGGCATTTGTTCAAATCTAGAAGTCGGGTGAATAATCCTAAACAATCTGAATTCCCAGATATGGCTATATATACTACAGGCAAAAGTATTCTGCAATTTGGTTGAACTGATCTTTTTTAAAAGAATAAATGAAGTGTTTATAATACAATACCATTGTATGGAACCAAAGCCCAGTTTCACAAAAGCAATTTGTAAGCATCACTTAAACGATGATCGTACATTGCAACTTGCATGTTGTGATTAATTTAAACAACCCCCTGGTCTTTTTAAGGACATTTTATGTTTTAGGGATCTTTTGTATCGACATCCATTTCTCACTTGTCTTTTTTTATGTTTACTCTCTATTAAAAATGACACCCGAATCGCTTCCCTTTCTCATGCTCTCTGCTTATATCCATATGCACGTCCGTCTCCTTGTGGGATGGTCTGTATGACTGGCCTTAAATGAGCAGCTGGATAAGTAATAAGCTGTGGAACTTTGGGAGCGTTTGCCGTAGGCCAGCAGCTTAACAAATAGCATTTGACCCTACTGAGACTTAACTCACCAACCTAATTATACAATTCACATTAGCAGCCCTTCCACGACACTTCCCCTCAGTTTCCATCTCTGTAGACAATAACTGAGTCAGTTTTCCCTGAAAACAGAGATCGTGCTTGTGTTGTGCTGTTTTTCTGATTTTGTGGGTATGTTCTCTGCCTGTAGGCGACTTGAACAATGTGAGATTCTCGGCATACAGGACAGCCATGAAGATACGCCGACTACAGAAAGCACTGTGTTGTAAGTCTCACACACACACACATATTCATGCAACATATTCCCTATACCCCTTACTCTAACCTTAACCATCACAACAAAATGTCTAACCCTAGAACCAAGTCTAAACCCTTTCAGGGGGTGACAGAACGTGAGGATCTGCCAAAATATCCTCACTTTCACATAATGTCCTCACTCCCTTTGGCAGGCATGTCCAAAGTTCCTCGGTCAGATTTTGCACAGCCCACAGCTTTGGTTTTTTTAATGTATTTTTCACGGACAGGAACGGACTCAGACAGCGAAATGGCCTCAGTCAGTGTCACGTGTCATCCCCATTAGCTCAGCTGGTAAGGTGTTGTGCTTTTAAACCAGCCGTGACAGATATAGACATGCATTCACCTCCTGTTATGTTATCTGACTCCATATGTGAAAGAAAGGCACAATTTTTTGGACGTTGCATTGACTTCCATTCATTAGGACAGCCTAAACAAAGCCTTTCCCCTAAACTTAACCTCATCACAATTCATATCTTAACCAGTTCCTCAGAAATGAGGTTCTGTCTTCTTAGGACCAGTCTCTGTAAGGACCCCTACTCCTGTTGAGGTCAGTGTTGTTTTTGCAGATACAGTTATGGTCCACTGCTTTTAAAGTCTGGGTGCATCAGAACGGGGGGATACGCTGATGATTTTAAGCTTTGCCAGATGTGATGCCGGAGGAGCAGAAGCGCAAACCAAAGATTTGGCTTTTAAATTTGAATACAGTGGCGGTGTTTGTGTGCATTATTTTGTTCACGCACAGTCACAGCTGGTGCTTGTGTTGAGCCTGTTGAGCAGAGCCTCATTTAGTGTGCACAGGTGGGAATTTTTTGTCTGTCTGTGTGTTTTTTTTCTCAAAATGAGTGCTGCTGTTCCCTTGTTCATAATGGATGTTTTGATGAATCCAGCTATTTACACACACACACACTGCAGGTGTATACAGACACCCCCCCACCCACCCATCCACCCCTCGTGCTGTGAGGTTTCCACCAGCACGTCAGCAGCTACTTGGGAGCAGAACAGTGTAATAATGGTGACAAATGTTAACCATTATCCAGCTGTTGACACAGCTGCACACACTGCGAGCCTACACTCCTCATTTCCACCCTGCTGTTTTGTCGAAGGTTTCTTTTGTGTGCATGTATGGGACAAACAGATACAATGTTCCTTGTATGATGAAGGTGAGTTCACCTTTTAGATGTGTGTGTGTGTGTGTGTACCTGAATATTCCTATTATTATGTGTTTGTTGTTGTTTTGTGAATGAGTGATTTAGGCATTTTAGATTGCGACCTCATATCTGATTGAATAAGTGTGTTTGGGATGGGAATGCATTAGGCTGAGTGATTTCAACTTGGGGCAGTGCAATTTAATTTCAGCCATTAGATTAAAGCAGTCCCCAAAACTGTTCACACACTCTCTATGTGTGTGTGTGTGTGTGTGTGTGTGTGTGAAAGAGAGAGAGAGAGAATCTTGCACACAGCAAATGCATCAGTTGTGATTAGTTATTAGCCTGATTTCAAGTGGAATTTCTGCTTGAAGACCTGTGTGCTGTGTCAGAGTATAGCGCACACACACACACACTCCAGCAAACATAGGGATACTATAAAATGGCTAATTGGGTTAAGTCTGTGCCTGGGGGCTGGAGAAGCACAAATGAGCGTGCATGGCATCCTGCTAATGTGCCAGCCTCTCAGCTTCATATCTGCATGTTTAGTTAGAGAAGGAAAGTTTTGCATTCTGACAGCGTGGCTGCTTTGCTGCCTTGCCCCCCACCACACCTACACACTGATAGACTCCAGTAATTATTTCTGTCTGGGGAACAGGGGGTAACATAAGGCAAGGAGCTGCAGAGGATGTGACAGGGGCAAATGAAGCGACTTATGTGAGGGGAAGAGGTTACAGGGATTAGAGTTGTAGAAGAGGAAGGTGTGTTAAAGGGAAAGTGGCTGAGGCTCAGTTGCACATAGAATCTGAAGAAATATGGTGTCATAATAGGGTCCGCACTCTGTTTTTTGTTTACCCAGAGTTGTTTACTTTCTGTTAAAAACAGATGAGGTTAAAAGGTAGAGCTTCCTGTTTGACCTTGAATAAACATCTGTGCTTCTCAGTAAGTAGAAAATAAAACACTGTGTCCCGAAACATATGATATATTTTTATTTCATTTGTTTTTATCTCGATAAGACTGCACAAAAACAGGTGAAATAATCTCACCCCACAGACGGAGCTTCTAGCTATTTTAGGACTTTGTTACACACTGAGCAGTTGCTCTACAGGGCTGGGTATCAAACTTCAGTATGTTTGTGGGTACTGAACCTTCCTCTGTATCCCCTAACATAAAAAATGTGGTGTCTTTTAAATACAATTTGTTAAGTCCAGGTATGTCCATTCCCCAAAGGAAAAGAGAAAGATAGAATGTTTTGATAAAATGGATTTGATAAAAATAGGATTTAAACAAAGGATCAGTCAGTTCTGAAGTGTTCTGAACTAACACTGGCATTTATGTGGGTTTGTGAACAGTGAAATCTACTACACATCTCACTGTTTTGTTTTGTCTCTGTGTGTTTGTGTCTGTTTAAGCATCAGGATATTTTGTTTGATAGTGTGATATCAAAGGACTTGATGAGGCTGCATTGTTAAGTCTCGTCTTGTCTTGTCCATTCTCTCCAACTTTAAATACTTTAAAGACTTTAAAGACACGTATATTTCAAGAAGTAAATGCTTGAGTTCAGAAGAGTATGACTGATATGCTTTTTAAGCTGTAACCAGTAAATTGTGTAGCCTAACTACCTCACATTTTCTCCTCTTTGTTCTTCTTTCGCCTGTTTTTTCTGTTCAGATTTGTCCCTTATCAATATTTCACCACTATGATCTGTCCGTGCTCAACAGCGGATTTGTTATGAAATGAAACTATCTTCAGTTTGCAAGTGTCTTTATAAGAAGTCTGCCCCTGAAAACCCAATAATCAACTTTTGTTCAGTCTCTTCTTTTAAACCTCTTCTCCTCCTCCTCATGCTGCTTTTCCTCTCCATCTACAGCAGCTACCTCTTCTCTCTAACTCTCTAATCCCTTCTTCATCTGCAGTGGACTTGTTGGACCTCAACGTGGCACAGAACACCTTTGAGCAGCACAAACTCACCAACAACAACCAGCTGCTGTCTGTTCCCGACGTCATCAACTGCCTGACGTCCATCTACGATGGCCTGGAGCAGGAGCACAAGGACCTGGTCAATGTTCCGCTTTGTGTTGACATGTGTCTCAACTGGCTGCTGAATGTTTATGACACGTACGTACGCCATCTGTTTTGCTTCAGGACAGAGGATTATGCATCAATATGTTGCCGTCTGCATCTTGTCTTTTTTTATATATATATATATATTCACAGATTTATGCTACAAGATGAAGTGCATTAATGTCCTAAATCACACAGGATGTTTTCCAAATCCGTCTCTGGCCGTGCATAATTATTATGTTGCTGCATAATTTCCTATTCATGCATATTCTGACACTGTCAACACACTATATGCAGCGGAAAGAGTCCCAGTTGGCAATGTTAATGGCTGTTACACACCATTTGCTGGCAATAGACATAGAAAGGCCCGTGTGCAAAGATACTCTGGCATTAACAGGACAAACCTTGTTATTCTTTGTATAATCACATGTTTATTCATACACTGTAAACCATCTTGCTACTGCTTCTGAACATTTATGCGTTTAATTAAAATCCTGCCACTTCTCTCGACTCAAAAGATAGTTATGGAACACAAATAAACAATTGAGAGTGATATTTTTTGTTACTACGGTTGCATATAAATTAGGTGTTTACTGAACCAACAATAAAATAAACCTAAAGTAAGTAAACCCATCGGAATTATCTGCAGCTGGCTAACTACGTAATTATGTAGTTGGGTTTTTGACTAATAATACAACACATTTCATTTTAACCCTTTATAGTCATTGAAATACTTGGAAATTAAAAAGTTCAACCCCAGAGTGTTATTGGAGGATATAACAAGACTTTTTTTCTTTTTGTTACATTTCTTAATGTACATTCATGGTTCATAAGGATACTACATGGTTCCTTGCCCATCTGTAGATGTCTTCGTCACCAAATATATTTTTATGCCTGGTAAAGGGTTAACGAGAACTAGTTTGTGGGCTCCATAGCTTGGGACTTTAATAAGAGCTAATAAACCTCAAGTCTAACCAGTGATAAACATGTCAAGGTATGAAAAAGACTAATATTACCTTGTAAAAAAAACACTTAGTTTGCTGGAGGTACTTGCTGATGTGACACAAAAAAGTATACTGTAGGTATTCATCAGTCAAAAATTAAAAAAAAACTTCATTAGTTCAATATTCAGGGTGCATGGTCGCCTGAAATGTAAAGTAGTGTCTCTTTTAGGAAGTTGCTTCAAACACAAAGAGTTCACGTCTTCCCAAGGAAAATGTTTGTGGAGTGATGAACCAAAACTTTGATTGATCAGGAGGAGCATGCATTTGTCCTCCAGCTGAGATCAGGATGTTAACCCTGAGCATTAAAAAACTTACTCTATTAAATCTTCAAAGAAAAAAAATCCACCTTTTAAAGAGACTTAGTCAGAGCCCAGACCCATGTAGAGGGATGATTTGGCAGGAGCTATTTGTAAGGATTATCTTTTTTTTTAGCTGGAGAATTGTGTGAAAATCATCCTGAACATAGAGCAGGTCAGATCCACAGGTACTAGCCATGCTTAAAGAGTTTCACCTGGTTATTAAATCCAAGGGTTCACTTACTATTCCCTCCAGCTCTTGAAGTATTTAATGGGTGTTTTCAAGAAAGAGATAATAACTACTCTCGTCAATGAAGAATAAAACACAATCTGTTCATCCGTGTACACTAAGAATAAATTCATGGAAAGTACAATGTCTCACTGGAATCTTTGTGTGTGTGTTTTGCAGTGGCCGCAGTGGAAGGATCCGCGTCCTGTCCATGAGGATCGGGTTGCTGTCTCTCTCTAAGGGACACCTGGAGGAGAAATATAAATGTAAGTGCCAGTGAGTGGGTAAGGTATCAGTGGGAAGGAACATAAACACTCCCTCCACCCTGCCTCCAGTACAGTCAGCGAGTCCATCCTATTCTGCTGGAGCACAGCTGTAATCCCAGCAGCATTAATCAGACTGGCAGACAGCGAGCGAGAGCGCTGGAGAACGGGTCGTCTAATTGGATGAGAGACCTCCTACGCGTTTGCCCTGTTTATTATTTAATTTCCTATTCTGATTTATTTTTGAGGATTAGGAAGTGTGAATATAGGCTTGCTGCTCTGGGAGGAACCTCATTTTGGGTTTTTCCCTTCTCCTTTGTTTCTGCTGCTTTATCCCTCCGTTTCTCTCTCTTCCTCTGCCTGTCACCACTGACACCATTGCTCATCCATCTAACAGTGCCACTTTGTCTTACATCCTATCTTGCTTACTGCTTCTTCTACTCTTTCCTCCCCCTTTCCTCCTTCCCCACCCTTTCTCTTGCCCGTGTCATGGACTCCATCCCTGAGCCTATTCGTTCCACTGGCAGTTTCTATTAGCCTGAGAATGGTATCAAGCACGGTTGATTGCGTCCCTACTTCTTTACTATTTTAAAGTCTCATTGTCTGTCACACCCATGCATAAAGCTACACAACACCACACACGCGCGCGCACACACACACACAAACTCTAGCACACACTTGACCAGGCATGCTCCCATTTGCGTATGTCAAATTTAATCTTGTAGTAGAAAGTAGAGAGTTGGAGATGTGGGGGTTGATTGGTCAGATGCTATGACGTGTGTGTGTGTGTGTGTGTGTGGAGTAAGGGGGTCACATAGAGGCACACACACACATACACACATCAGGAGCTGGCATCAGGACAAGGCCTCACACAGAGATCAAAGTCAGATGCAAGCGGAGCAGAAAGACCTGTCATGCCCTCCGTTTCACCCTCCTCTCTTTCTCTGCATTGCCTTTCTCTCCTCTTTTTGCTCAGTTGGTGCCTGAGCCCTGGATATGTTTCATAACTTCATCTGAGATATATAAAACTGAGTAAATAAGTTCCCTGTCCGTCTATTACTGGTCTGTCAGTCTTTACGAGGATGTGGTGGAGAGATGGAGGCAGAGAGATAAGAGGGAGATGAGAAAGATCTTTGCATACAAGAAGTGAGACGGGAAGATAAAAAAAAAAGCATCTTTTTCATGTGTCCTCTCTACCACCCCCCACACACATACAGTATACACACTTTGCCTCCCACTCCCTGCTTGCTGATACTCTTTCTACTACTGCATCTAGTATATTTATACCTCCGCCATATCTTCTAACTATATGCCTCCTTTTCTTCCCCCTCAGACCTCTTCAGCCAGGTTGCATCAGCAGGTGACACGTGTGACCAGAGGCAGCTTGGACTTCTGCTCCACGAGGCCATCCAGATCCCGAAGCAGCTCGGGGAGGTGGCCGCCTTCGGAGGCTCCAACATCGAACCCAGCGTCCGCAGCTGCTTCCAGCACGTATGTCCTTCACTGAGCTCACGCACATCTACTGACAGTGTGGCGAATGATGGGCTGTCACCATTGTTGTTGAAAGAAATGATTTTCCTTCATAATAAATGTCACTTCAACATATTCTCACTGAAAACGCAGTATGTTAGGACTACACTACACAAACTATGTTCGTTTTTAATTATATTAAGTTATGTTAAGTTGAGTTGGAATCAGTCTTTAGGTATTCGACCATTTCTGGGAGCTGAAGCTTTGTGGGTTTCTGCTGGCTGTTTTATTTTAGATGCAGTGACCACAATATAGTGTCTATTTACACATTGAATTGACAGTATTGACAAAAAGATTCATTAATTCCTGTATATCCCCAAGGAGTAATCAATTAATCCTCCATCCAATCCAGCTTTATTTATAGTGCACTTTTAAGAACAACACGCTTGGCCAAAGTGCTGTGATAAAAATCAATAAAAGACAATAAAAAAACGTCTCACATATAAAGTCTAAAAAGCAACAACAACACACAAATACATTAACCTTTGCATTCACATTCCTATTAGAATTTTATTAATTTCACTCACAGTTGTTCTGTCATCTACTGCAAAACTGGTAACAGCCCTCAGTTCAAAGTAGCCTAATTTGAAATGGCCACATAACTGATAATAGTTTTTGGAAAGTAATCAGTACTGTGATGCCTCTTCCCAGAAATCTAATGGTCATTAAGTACCTCAGTCTTCTCTGCCATTTCACAGCCATTTACCACTGGCCACTCTCCGGCCTGTGAAAGTGATTTAAAATTTAAGCTTTGCTGACCAATCTTGGAGCCTCAAACGGCCCCAAGGCGTCTGCTGCCTGTCCTCTGGTGTTTTACTGCAGCCAGCTAACCACTTTCACTAGGTTTATCTCTAGACGTTACTGGCATTTAATGATGTCTTCATCCCTTGGGATCACTGTTTCATTTTTCCTCTCCCTTTCTCCCCTGGCTCGTGCTTTGGAAGTCATAAATGCCAAACTTTAAAATTAGGAAGCTATAAATTACCCTGATTCCCTGTGCTGCATCCCCCCAAAATAGCAGAGAGAGGCAGTTTTAAACCTTGTCTCTCTTTAGCTTTTCTTTTCTCAAAATGATGCAAAAAGGC
Organism: Solea senegalensis; assembly: GCF_019176455.1. Taxonomy (NCBI): domain Eukaryota; kingdom Metazoa; phylum Chordata; class Actinopteri; order Pleuronectiformes; family Soleidae; genus Solea; species Solea senegalensis. The sequence goes on along the minus strand of NC_058026.1, from coordinate 8,467,036 downwards.
AGCAGGGGGGCAAACACCTTGCCACTTTGGTTAGAATTCACTACCTTTATGACATATTAATACACACAGGCACACAGAGGAAAGTGTATATGCACAAACACATGCACAAACTGCTGATTAGCCCCAACTTTAACTTAATCACAGTTCACAAATTAGCCATAAATTTTACCAGTACTTCAGAAATTGGGTTCTGCCTCATTAGGACCAGGTTTTGGTCTCCATGTTGACGACTGGTCCTGACAAAGTTTATGCCAGAAAAGGTCCCAAAGAGGTAACAAATAAAAGCATGCACACACACACACACACAAGCAAAAGCATGTGCACACACATACACACAAAACCCTGTCTCCGTCTGTGTTTCAGTCTGCCCTGCCAGTGACAGTGCAATCACTCAGTCCATTTATTTTAATGGGCTGATGATGAACAGGTTGCACCCTGCAATAAATATGGCCCCTTCACTGGTCTTTTGTCACACTGCCTCATCCATCCATCCATCCATCCATCTGTCCACCCACCCATCCATCCATCCATCCGTCTATAGAGACATACTCTCTGCAATTTCTCCCCAGCAGTAATTACTATGTAAGAGCTATAATTCTGCAGTTAGATGACAAGCAGGAGGAAAGGAAGATGATGATGATCAGACTGACGTAGATAAAGAGTAGATTGAGAGGTGCTCTGATTTTACTGGTGAAGGTCAAATGGAAGGATGATTTGGAAAGTTTCTTTGGCGGTGTTTTTAATTCCAAATTGGGAACTTTATGACCTTTTCATGTGTTCTTTGTCCCAAATGAAACAACCCGGTGGGTTACTGAAGAGCATTTACTTGTTGATTAGTGACTGTAGAGTGATTTGAGAGTATTATTACAGTATGGATTTAGTCTCCACTGCTGATGTGTACATATATATGTACATATATGTACATATACTGTACATATATATATATATATATATATATATATATATATATATATACATACATATACACATATATGTATGAATGTATATATATATATATCTTTACTCATCCTGCTTGTTTAACCCGGGGATTCCACTGAATGTGTGCGTTCTATTTTTGCCGGATGACAAGCAGGACGAGAAGTCAGACACCATTACGACATTAAATGCGTTATTTTTATAATTGAAATGCACTTTTCAATTAATTGCACAGCCCTAAGTCAAAAGCAAGTTGTCATTTCAAAGTTGACTTAACTTAAAGGATTAAAAACATGATTATAAACATTAAAAATAAATTAAACCCGTCATCATGTTTAGACATGGGCAGCTGCACAAGAAATACCGTCAAAGTTTAGAAAGTTGGAAAGTAGGGATCTAGATGAATATTTGATGCAAACACTTGGTACATGTTTGATATTTTGGTGCTATGAATACATTTGGGTCAGCAGCACCAGGCACACATGCTCACACCGAAACTCACTGATGAATGTTGTTTTTGGAGAAGCAACTGTGAATATGAATTCAATAAGCCAATCCCCGTTTTCAGGTTTCGATGTGCTTCCTTTTAGTTTGAGTTGTATCGATTTATTTTCAGAAGGATATGCTAATAAAACCTGACAATTTACAGGCTTACACACTGTTAGCCTTGAAGAGGCATCAGGCGAAAACACACACATACACACACGTGCATGTTCTATTCCTTTTGATTATTCTCTCATCTTATCTTAAATATATTCAACCCCTTTGCTCTGCTCGCTGCCCTTTCTGCCTGTCAGGGATGATGGAAATGTTGTCTTTGATTTATTCAGTGGTAACAACAGCGATGTTTGACGCTTTTACCTGCAGCTGATGTTTTAAAAATGTGCTTGTTATCACCTGTAATTACATGTGTTTGGTTGAAAATGGACACGTTGTTGTTTCTTTTTCAAACTCTTTAAAACACGACTTTGTGCAAGTACTGGTTGAATACACACGGACTCCAAAATTTGACAGCAGCTGTGGTGCAGCAGCGGGTGTCTTTCATAGCTACTTGTGCAGAGCAATATGGCTGCTATCTAACAACACAGCTTCAGACATTAAGGACAAGGGCAGCAAGGGTGTTGAAGTAAATCAGTGTTTATTTAACAGTATTTCAACTAATAAAACATGAATAAGAGGCTTGAGAAAGTTATTTAGTCCAGTCCATAATTCAAGGCTTTAATATGCCAGAGAGAAGTGTCACTTTAATATGTACGGTCATCTTAAATTTGCCTGCATTTTTATTACACCTACGGTAACAAGCAAAGAGTTACTGCATTTTCTTGGAATGGTGTTGTGCATGTTTTTCTGCCACGTTTTATAGTTTGTCATCTCTCTTTGTTGAACTTTTGTTGGAATGTGAACTTCCCGTGGTCCCTAAACTTTGGATTTAAAAGACCTTCTCACTTACTTTAAGCCATGTCTCTTTTTTTTTTTTTCTTCCAATGACCAGGTGACCAATAAGGTGGAGCTGGAGCCCAGGCACTTTGTCGACTGGATGCACCTGGAGCCTCAGTCCATGGTTTGGCTTCCTGTGCTGCACAGGGTTGCTGCTGCAGAGACGGCAAAACATCAGGCAAAGTGTAACATCTGCAAAGAGTGTCCTATTGTTGGTTTTAGGTAAACACACACACACACACACACTGAGATACCCAAGCTCATTTAGCATTTAATTTAGCATTTGCAGAACAGCTAGAATTAAATAGAGGTGGCAAGTCATCAACATGTAACAGACCAAACACACATGTACTCACACACACACACACTCACCTCGAATATGGTTCTGTTTTGTATTGTTCGCTCCTTGTTGAGCATAAAGGGCAGATCTGCTCTAGAGGGCAGGCATTTATCTAAATGTCAGCAGTTAATACACCACTGACTAAATACCATCCAGAGGTTTGCAGTGGAGCACCCACACACACACACAGACACACATCTTCACAAACAACGAGACGTGCACAGACACACACACAGGGCCACATTCACAAAGTTCAGTAGGAGCTGGTCGCTTCGCAAACAGTCCATGACACATCACCCGCTGATACTATGCAGGCACCACGATAAAGCACACGCACACACAGGATGGCGCAGCTGTCGTTTAAGGACTTGCATTGACTTCCATTCATTTTTTTTTTTACTTTTTAGACAATCCAAAAAAAGCACTATCCCTCACCTTAACCATAGGTCAGTGTTTTTGCCAGAAAGAGTCCTGGGGAGGTGACAAATACAAGTACACATTACGGCTGTGACTTCAGGTTGTCAGGCGTATGTGTTAATGTTTAACATTAATATATCACAAAGATGAATTTTTTCACTGATGATCCTGAAAGGATTTTTTTCTGTGTCTGTGGATAACACAATGCTCAGTGAAGGTGGGTGGCAGAATTGTCTCTTTCTGATCCAGTGCTTTGCCAGCAGAAAGAGAAATGCAGTCAGACATTTGATGAAGTACACGTCCCTCAGGTTCTGTCAGTGATCGATGAGAGAAAGCGAGAGAGAGAGATGGAACAGCAGAAGAAAATAGGATGGAAAATGCAGAGCAGGCATTTTATGTGGTCCCCAGGCATGACAGCAATTGAGTTATACCAGGCAATTTACCTTGTGTGGAGTAGCCATGTTTTGTCTGTGGCACAGGAAATGGGATCATCACAAAAACAAACAAACAAACAAAAACAATTAAAGAAAATGAAAGCACTCAAAAGTGTCGGATGATGTGTTATATGTCAAGTCAACAAGCCATAGAACCATGTGCACCATTTCCTGGGCAGTCATGCAAACTTGTTCTGTGCGTGTGCCACAGTCACAGATTTACTTCTTCTTTAATTAAGAAAATAAAAGCTTCTGCCACTGAAACTGAGCGAGCTAAATGGAACCCATCCATCAATAAATGCATTATTAATCTGACAGGTCTGTGTTGTGATGATGATGCCGAGATGCAGCTGTAGCTAATGCACAGTTAACGCGATGTTTTATTCACATCGTCATCATTGAAGTAACAGTTTAAAGCTTCACACCTGAGTGATTTTCCCAATCTGACCTGTCAAAGTGGCTGCTGTGTTGCTGTCATTGGAAATATGTTTTATCATGAATAGCTATGACAGTCCCAGTCTCCTTCTCTCTCAGTTGCAACTTTGATCAACAACCTGTTATTGTCTCTACTTTACTTCATGAAAAGAATGACAGATAGAATTGTAGATGTAGGTGAGATGACCCTGAGTCCCAATTTGTACTTGAATGTGCTCAGGTGCAACACCTCAGCTACTCATTAAACGTCGGGAGCTGAAGCCTCATACGCGCAGGCCTAACGATGCCTCTGTCAGCACGTAACGACGCATGTGACTCGGCGCTGCCGTGTGCGCTGTTGCGTCCTTTGATATATGACTCTGTCTTGTCGCACATCCGTCTGCTAACCTTGAGAGAGCTGGAGCTGTGAGAAAGATAAAAGTATTACGCTCTTATGTCTGAAAGGCTCCCATCTCAATTTAGCCGTTAAATGGCTTTCTGGCTACAGCTGCTGCTGCTGAGGACGACTTCCTGACAGCTGTTGTCATGATGCCGTGTTCTGGTGTAAATCCAACTGTCTCTCACACCCTCAGCGTTTTGAGGAGAGAGTGTTAATGTGCGCGCGCGTGAGCGTACACACTGCCATATGTAGTATTATAACACTTAGAACTCTTCTCCAGGCTATGCCGAGGCTTCCTGGAGTGCTGTTGCCTTGCGCTGTCACTATGTTGCATGACACACACACACACACACACACACACAGGACATGAAAGAACCATCGACTCTCACTACCTCTTTCCCAACTCAACTAACTCATCTCACCTCGCTGTCTCCCCCCCTTATCTCCCTTTAGGTATCGTAGTCTGAAGCATTTCAACTACGACATTTGTCAGAGCTGCTTCTTTTCTGGGCGCACCGCCAAAGGCCACAAGCTCAACTACCCAATGGTGGAGTACTGCACACCGGTGAGGCAGCAACACACGCACACACACACACACACACACACACACACGCACACACTTGGACACACGCATTCTTTAAGCAGCTCATTCCATATCGCTCATCCCCTTAATGAAAGCACACACGTTCATGCAACACTGACAGATTGTGGTCACTGCCTACCCCATCATTCACATAAACTGTCCCTCTCTAATGTCACATATAAGCCAGCGACTTGCTCTCATCACTTTCAGTATTGAAAAATCATTTTTTATTTCCAAACATTTCCTGACTATTATGCAGTTGATTTCTCCGACTCGTTCCAACCATCATCTCTCTCTCGACAGACCTCGCTCTCAGACAGGTCCATTTGAATTTGCGTGAACAAATGGTAAAATGGTCATGGCTCTCTGAGGTCTTTTTATAATTTCTGCAAGGAAGCTATACTTCTTTTTACGACTGCGCAGAGAGAAGAATATTAGAAAAGGGAGAGCTTGGAGAAATTGAAGATAGCTTTCGTTCTCAGTTATGATCGCACACTTGCGAGCCAACTCATTTCAGTGTTGCCGAACATCAAATTTTGACTGACTGGAGTGGTGATGTTTCTTGCTTTTGTCTTTTAATTTGTTTTCTCAATTTTACAAATGGGATGAATATTGCCTTTGCAGGAGCAGCTGCAGGGAGCTGTGATCGTTCTTAAGATGCTCAACAGCTGCTCGCTGCAACTTTGACAGTTACTTTATCTTTCAGCTTTAATGCAGCAACACGCACTTAAATATTGCGGCAAGATTACACCTTTGCTGTAGGGAATGATCATTACTGAGCGCTGGTAGGGTCTTGGTGGGAGATTCTTTTATACCAAATGTTCCCTCAAAATACTTTTTGGGTTTCCTCACAATAGTTTTCCCTCCCCGGAGCTCCCCGTGACCCCCTGCCCCGGGCCAGATCCACGTCTCCAATAAATGGAGCTACAAATAAATGGCTGCAATGAACGGAGCACAGTTCCCTCGCAATACAACACATGGACTAGTTTATTTGTAGTGTATGAGTATGAGTGCGTGAGGGAGAAAAGGTTGACTCAGGCATGGGGAGCAGGCAGGGCTGTCTGAGGGAGAGTCGGGGAGGAAACACAAAAGTCATTGTGATAGAACGCAAAAGTATTGCAAAGGAACACCAACATGTTGCAAGGGAATGCAAAAATATTTCAATGGAAGTATTTCCCATCATGACCCTACCATTGCTCCGTAGTTAATCACCCAGGTTTTCCAGGTGATTGTCAATTTAAAAAAAGAAAAAAAAGGAATAAAACACGCAATGACTTCAGAGACTGGTTCAGAATTTCACCTTGACTTTAACCATGTAATTGACTTTTATCTCACATATCTGCACATGACAACCCACTGTATGACAGTAGGAATTTTTAAATTATCGTAGCAAAAGTGCTACAATTACAGAACAGAACAGTAAGGTGAAGTGCTGTCGAGAAAATTGCTCATGAAAGGACTGAGACCAAGAGACAAAAGAACGATTAAATGAATATTTGAACTCCTCGTCTGTCGGCATCACCGCTGCTTTGAAGAATGGCCACACCACAGCGTGAGTCAATCTGTAGTATGAAGGGAATCATCATCACAAGGTGTCACGGTGTCAAGCTTCTTAACAGAGCTGTATTGAACAAGATTTGGTCGCCGAGTTCCAAACTCTTACTATTATATCCAAGACTAACATCTGTAGTTCCTCAAAACTCATCTCAAGTCAAGTCCACTTTATTCAGCAACTTTTAAGTGCAAGTTTCTCTTTTAATGTTTTTGTTTTCTGTAAAATTACTACTTGCTATAATCATATTTACCTCTCTCCCAGTGCTCAGTCCAAATTGCATTTCCACTTAATGTTTCTGAAAATATAGAGTCCATATTGAATAATAATGGTACAAGAGTAGGTTTTGCAGACTTACAGATGGATTGTGGCTTTTGGGAAACTCAGTGCTGCCTTTTAATGAGATTTGTTCTTTCATCCCTGTCGTACGCTTTAGTTTATGGCCACAATATTGCTTTTTTTTATTATTGGGTTTTAGTTTTTTATTGGCATGGCACTTTCATAGTTCCAATGGACTCTGTTAGTGATATTGATTAAGACAAAGTTGATGTTGTGCTGTATTGATCGCTGTAATTTCAATGTTTTTACCTTTCCCAAGACGAGATGTTGCTTTAGTTAAACTCATGAGTCATGCCTTTTTGCTGTCTATACATTATCAGGGGACAACCAGGTGTCCACGGGGTCTGACATCATATCACTACAAAAAAAACACCTGACATTACATCTGTCACACCCACACTTGTCTCTTTCTCACCTGTTCTCAATTTCTGTATAGTTATGATTTAGTTTTTGAGTGTAGTAGCTACAGTACCGTGCAAAAGCCTTAAACCACCATTAGATTTGTTGTTTTACATGTAGGCTTTTTACGATAACCACATTTTCTTGAAAACCAAACAAAATAAACTGCTTCTACGGCTTAAAGTGGCAAGTATTTAGTGTGACCTTCATAACCTTACACTCTTCAACCTGGAGTGGAACCTTAATTAATGTTATTGTTCAAATTTGTGTTTATCCTACTATATGTCTGAAAAACCTGTTTTATGCCAGGGTTGTTCAAGACATGCTTGAGCATCACGTACACATGTTATATGAGTTAAACTTGTTGTCAGCTTGTTAAAATACAACAGTCATATCCAAATCCAAATATCAATGATCACAGAATTGACAGACATAAAAACAACAAATCTGGTGGTGCCCTGAGACCTTTTCACAGTACTTAAAAATGTTAAAAATTAAAGTTGAACCAAAAAGGAAGCAACGTATGCAAAAACACATAGATTTGTCCCCAGCTTCAGTGTAATTTTTCTGTAATTGCTTTTTGGTTTTCTCATCCACCGACTTAAATTGTTTGCAGTAGTCAGTAAATCATGCAAACCCAATACACAGTCTGTGTGTATTGGGTTTTCACAGTGTGAGTTGTGTATTAATCTGCGTGTTTGTGTTCAGCGGTTGTTGTCTGGATCCTCAAAAGGATTTTCTCACCCGCTGGTCAGACTGTTTGTTGTTTGTTTGCGAGGCAGGAGGAACACCTCAGCTAAATGCCTAATTAACAAAACACTTTCTCTGCTACACAAATGTACCTTCTGAGTGTGTGTGTGTGTGAGCGTGCGCACACAACAATAAGTTAACTTTCTCTCTGCCGTGTTCACAGACGACATCAGGGGAAGACATGCGTGATTTCACCAAAGTGCTGAAGAATAAATTCCGGTCTAAGAAGTACTTTGCCAAACATCCTCGCCTTGGTTACCTGCCAGTGCAGACGGTTTTAGAAGGTGACAACATGGAAACGTAAGTAACGCTGAGCCTTTTTTTGTGAATCAGAACAGCGGTGATCCTATTACCTGATGTACGATAAAGTTTTATTAGATTTATGTCCTACAGGTGACATTTCAGATTTCTACATGTCACTCAAAGTCACATTGAAAGCATAGTGTGTGTCTATAACAATTTTGAAATCACATCCATGATTTCTGCACAGAAAGCAGTTGTTGCTTAGTCACAGTCAGTCTTGTATACGGTACCAAAAAATGGATACTTGAGTATCTTACCAGAAAATGACTTTGATAGAAGTTGAAGTCACTTTTTATAATATTATTTGAGTAAAAGTCTTAAAGTACTTACTGTACTTAAGTATCAAAAGTAATGTATGTACTAAGTTTTCGAAGTAAAAGTATTAAAAAAGTGAGGAGTTGGAGTTGAGCCATGGTAGCTCAGTAATAGGGCGAGTTGTCTTTCAACTGGAAGGCTGTGGGTTAAATTCCTGGCTGTGCAAGTTTATTTGTGTTCTTGAGCAAGACACTTAACCCCATGTTGAAGTGTGTGAATGTCAAAACTGTAGTGTAAAGCTGCTCATCAAGAATAGAAAAGCTCTATATAAATACAGACCATTACCAACTCTTCTTCTGATTATATTTGGGTAACAAAGATAGTTAGAAGAAACAAAAAGTACACAGGTTATTTAGGAAATGTAAAGTAAACGTTGCTAGAAATATAAGTAAAGTATAGATACATGAATTTTGTACTTAAGTACAGTAAAAAAGTATACTTTGTTACCTTACAACACTGGTCACAATGGTCCAACACTGAACTCTGAGTAAACACCTCTTTTAATCCTGTTGTTAGATTAGAAGGAAGTAATAAATCAGGACTTTTGTACAAGTAAGCCAAGTTTTAGCCAACTCACATCCAGAGAATGTTTGAATTAGAATTATTGTGTAGCTTCAAGGATTTTGTGTTTATTACATCAGGGTTGATGTTGTAGAGGTCAAGAAATATTTTGACAATAGCACCAAAAACTTCAGCCCCTAAACTGTCAACATGCAACTTAATAGGATTTTTTATTAGAACCTCCCCTCTCATCATGTCCCTCGAACTTGATGCTCTTGTTTTGCAGCACAGACTTTCATTTAGCCTCCGAGGCAAGATTACTCAAGTGACAAGATATGTAGTATTAATTTTCTTCAGCTTGACAGAGCTTTAATTGCTGTGACTCATGTGCTCCGAGACTGTCACACTTTATTTTTTTGTGTTTTTTTGACATTTAATCTATATAAGTATCTTTTTGAGCACAGTGAGCTCTCAAAGTCCACGCGTGCACACACACACACACACAAACACACCCACAGAGTGACTCACCTGTTCACTTTTCCATAGATTTTCCCCGACATCACACACAGTCACCTCAGATGGATTGCGCTCCCTTTTTTTTGTCCCTCCCATCCTTGCCTGTCCTCCTCCACACCTCCCACCTCACTCCATTCTCACTTCCCTGCCTCTGAAAAATGACTCCTACAGTGCTGTCTGTCTGATGTATGTCTTTAAAAGATAGAGGAATTGCGTGGAGATATTTTCCAAAAACAAGTCAGAAGAGGATGGAGATTTAGGACTATTTTATGTTTATATTCCCATTTATTTCATTGTGTTGGGTTTCTCCTGTGAGTCGTGAGTTATCCACATATTACCACTGGCCTGTTTACTCTAGGGAGAGCTTTATATAAAGAAGCAGATTTATAAAATCTGGTTTAAACATACAGTATGATTAGTGTTAAAAATGCTCACCATACAGCTCGTCATTTTTATATCACTCAAATGAAAATTGGGACCTAAATTGAATTGAATTCCTCTGTAATTGGAACAAGGTGGACTGTGCTTCTTGCTTAGAAAGAGGATTAATCCAGGTTGGGATAAACATCACAACATTTGCTGCTATTTTTGTCATAAGAATGTGATTGTGCCCAGTTTAAGTCACTGAATATCAGGATTATGTAATTTTATCTTGCTTTGTACTTTGGATATTAAGAATCATGTTTTTTTTTAAAAATATCCTCCCAAACCCATTTAATGTGTTGTCAGGCGCCATTGGTCATCCTAACAAAGGGAACTTCTTAGAAGCTATAATTTACTGTTCTGCAGCAGCAGAAGGGGATATGAGCTTGTCTGCAGTATAATTGCCCTTTCTAATGCACTCACTGGCCGTCTCTTTCATTCCTACTGCTGTTAAAATCATTTTTTTCTCTTTTTCCACCCACTCTGTTTCCCTCCACCTTGAGAGAGCAAAACACCACCCACTCTTGCTGTCCCACTCTCATACATTTGCTTAATTTCACGCCAGAAAAGGTTTTTGATTCGTCACAGCTATATTTGATTACACTGAAAGAACAAGTCTAATGGTGTTTGTTTTCTGCATTTTCATCCTTAATAACCAGAGAGATGACGCCTCCTCGCTGGAGCGGTTAATGGCTTTAAACGTGCATTTGGAAATTTGGAAATAAGTGGCCATTTTCGTAATATTACTTTATTATAATATTAATTTATTTCTTACCACAACGCACAATGCTGTACTAAGTCATAGATTAGTGATAGATTATATTTGCATGATTTTCTTGCAGCACAATCACCCAATTATTGATCAATTCAATTTAATTTTCATAGCACCAAATCAAAACATACGCTAAGCCCTTTCAGTATCACAGTGAATAAGAGAAAGCCACCAGAAGGAGGTGGAGAGATTAGATGTTGTAAAACTAATTATTATATTAATGTTAACAGTAATGATAATAATGATCCTGCAGCCCTGGAATCATAGTTAGAGTATTTGCTTCCAGCTACTCATCATATTCATATAGTTAAAATCGCATGATTCATACATTTTATATGTATGTTCAGGAAATGCTCACATGCAAACACAAAAGCATCTAAATAAAAACCCAGCATATTTATTTACATGTCTATATCTCTATTTCACTCACTTAACGGCTGCTCAGATGTTGGCAGAGATAATGGATGAGAGACAGAGCAGAGAGAGAGAGAGTGACTACCACAGTGTGATGACCTAAACTGACTTTAAACACCTTTGGGGTCAAACCTCACCCCCACTATCACAAGCTCCAAACACACAGTGAAACATGCACTTGTCAAAGACATAAAGAGATGACAAGAGACACCAGACTGAGATGTTTTGGCGATTTCTTCAGTCATGTCTGAGTGAGTTCTAACTTTTCTAAAGTGGAAAACTATTTCCAAAGATAATTTAAAGTGCTAGGTTTATGTGCATCATCTTCATAAAGCAACATGGCCCTCTGCGCAGGATTTACAGCTTGCAGAGGGTGTTTATTGCTTAGTTGAGGTTACCATTTAAAAATCACCCTGTTTGCCAGACAGGGTGCTCTGCTTCTCTTTTTTTCTGATCATGCTTCTAGGGGTTTTGATTGTACACAACAGCTCAGCCTCTTCAAACCTTTTTTTTTTCACACAATACCTGTAAAAATGAATTGTGAGCAGAACTCTGCACTGCACCGAGTTATTATACTTCAGCAAGCACAACATGCAGCCACATTTGTCAGACCCCAAATGCTCCCAAGGTCTCTGCTGTCGTCACAAACACGTCCCCCCCCCCTCCATCTCTCTGCTGTGGTCACCTTTCTTTCAGTCATTTGTCCCACCCTGTTTTACTCTTTACTACTGTCTGCTTCTTCTCGAGTGCACCCATCTGAAGGTTAAAGGTATGTCACTGGACGGTGGTAAGACAAATTCGCTTTACAGGAGAACAATCTACACTTCACAATGTGCCATCAACTTCTGGCAAAGATGAAAACTGTCATCGCTCCTACAAAACAAAAAAACAAAACAAGGAACACACTGACTGTTCCTTCTGGCAAAGATGTCATCGGGGGCACATAAAACACTGCAGCTCCGGCTCACCGTAGTTAAGTCGGTCCGCCCTGCCGACCCAGATTATTCTGCTTCACCCGCTTCCCCCCCAAACTCTTTTCTCTCTTATATCCCCTGTGACATTTTAAATTCTTCTCACAGCCACAGAAGCGTGACTATTCTGGCTGCTTCGCGATGAGAAACCACCACGCCACACGTGTGTCCCTCTGAATTTCCCCCCGTGGTTAACATGAGAACAAAAGCACATGTCGTCAGAATGTGTCTACCTCGGCTGGTCTCTAACCAGTTCTATCCAGCCCCCGCCATGACAACAACACATTTCCTTGTGTTTCTGGCATTTGACAGCGTCCCATCTGTTTACAACTAACACTTTGTGCCGCGTGTCTCTAGGAATAGATGCAATTAATACAGACGAGGAACCACACGCAAACACGTCTCTGTCCTCCTACTTGTTGGTATTTATGTCCAGAACTGTTAAAGACAGTTGCTTCAGTGCCTTGTTACTTGTTAAATTAGATTAAAGACTCAACTGAGGCCACATCAGTCTGTATGCAGAGCAACAATTATGAAATGAAGTCTGAAAGCAGTGATGTCGGATAGTTTCTGAGCAATGTTTGACCCTTTCAATCTGTCTCTTTTTAACCAGGTGTTACATAAACTCCCAAGGGTGCATGTGTGTGTGCTGTCATACTGTACATTGACTGTTTAAATGATTGACGTGCCTTCCCTGTGTGTTGAGTCCTGCCGCTCAGCTGTGACACAGACCTTCCTGTTTTTGTGGATTTGACCCTCAACTGTTTCTGTGGTATCTCTACTCCCCCTTCCCTCCTTCCCTCCGTTTCTTTTTTACAGTCCTGTCACCCTCATCAGCATGTGCCCGGAGCAGTACGAGTGAGTATCTACGCCACCGGAAACAGACTGGAATGCCTTTTAAACAACACCTTCTTCTTATACTCCCGTCTCCCACTGCTCGTCTCCTCCTACCTCATCACACCAACCCAAGCCACGACTGCACTGCATGTTGCCTGCCTGCCTAATCCACTGGCTGAACATGCACCCGACAAAAAGTCGCACACTGTCTCCTAACCGTCACCTCCTTTTCCTTTCTAGAGCACCCATCTTGCATTCAGCTGCTCATGCCAACAGTGGCTGTCAAAATCCATCCAAGCGCTCCGTAGATCATCCCGCCGCTCTCCCATTTCTCTTTCCAGGATCGTCAGATTTGTTTTTTTTAGGTGATGTTGTAACGGGCCATTAGGTTGCACTCGAGCGACTGCGTGTGCATGTGCCTGTGGATCAGTGTGCTAATGAGGCTGTGTGAGCATGCTGAATCTCATTCATCTCCATTACACCCTTCATTTCCAGGCTGTCCCAGTCACCTCAGTTCTCTCATGATGACACCCATTCCAGGATAGAGCAGTATGCCAGCAGGTACGCATCTCAATCACCAGCCACCATCCCATCATGTCAGGTGCTACACAGCTTTTGAATGTTGCACATAAAAAAAGGAGCCTCATTACTTTAAGTGTCATACCAAGGTTTTTCAGAAGCACTAAAAAAAACATGTTTTTTATTGTTACAAGTCATGTTTTTAAATGTAAACACATACATGCAACAATAATACATAAACATAATATCTGTACTATGACTGCAGCTTCATTTACCAATTTAAAACAAAAGTATGAGACTATATTAGAAATTTCATCAAGAATTTATCTAATTTGTGAAAGTGAAATTAGATACAAATGTAAAACTTAACTAAGCATATCAAGGTGCCTCTGTAGTACAGGCTTTTTAATACTGTGTTGAAAGGACCATATAATTAGTCATTTTTACACACACACCAATTAGTGATGGTGAATTTGTCCTCTGCGTTTAACCCATCCTTATTACACACCAGTAGTGAACACACACACACACACAACAACAGGACCAGGGGGCAGCACTTATCTGCGCCCAGGGGGCAATGGGGGATTAGGTGCTTTGCTCAGGGGCTAAGCACCCAACAGGGTCCTGAGATTGAACCACTAACCTTCCAGTTACAAGCCCAATTCCCTTCCTCTTGGCCATGGACTTTTATATGTGAAAATAATCCCTTTGTGTCTGTCTGAAATCCAATGCCATGACAATATTAATGCATCGCGGGGGGTTGTTTTTCATCGCACACAAACCATAGTGTGGAGAAACGAGAACCAAATACACTCACTGATGAACTGAGCCCGGAGGTAATCCTCATCCTAAATTATTGCTCCATGAACAATCACACATGTAATTGAATCATTCCAAAAATAAAAGACAACCTCCATTTTGAAACCTTGGGAAAGTACATCTCATAATTTCATTTGGTTTTGGTGCTGCTCAAAAGCACTTAATCATTTTATAATGACATGGAAAACTTCATAAAAGTCTAGTCACTTAGTAAACTCAAAAAAAGACCCTGTTGCCACCCACATTAAACGTAGCTTTTCTTCAGATGATTCTGTTGTGTACGTCAACACAGCGGGTGAGCTGCAGTTAATCATTATCAACATCAGCACCAAACTAATGAGACCAAAAACCTGTCATGTTTGATTTTGACACAAATTAGAACATTGAAGTCCGCCAGTATCTCTCTTTCCATAAATCTCCCCTTACCCCTTGGAGTTAATCTCCAATCAGTCCAAAGCTTATCTTCTCCCAGGAGGACAACAGTTGTTTGTGTCAAAACAGACCCTGATGTGTCCTTCCACACAAGGCTTTAATCAGGAATGGTCCTCTGATGCCACACAGCTCTGTCTGCCCTGTAACCTTCATTGGTCACACACCATTAACCTTCGCTCACAGATTCTCACCGCTCTGTTTTATCGGCGCTGACACGGACACGAGCCGTATAAATCACAATTCTGACCGAGCTTTAGATGCTGACACTGTAGATTATAGTGTGCCTTATAGATCTGCATGGGGGAACTCATACAGTATTTAAACGAGACTCAGGAGATTCTAACTCAGTGTAGCACCGCTGGACACCGTCACTCCAGATTCCTTTGTCGTTCAATTTTATCGTAAAGGAAAGGTATGTGGGTTAAATCTTTAATCTGCTGGATGACCCTGCTGCTGTGTAACAAGTTTAATGAATACAGGCTTTGATCAGAGGAACCGGCTTCATTAGCGTGACCAAGAAAAATCCTCCTGCAGACACGGTCACACCTCTGCTGGACAACTTCCAAGAAACACAGATATCAGTACTTATACCTTAGAACACAGCATTTAGGCTGCATGTTTCCATTACTATGTTACAACATATTTTTAATATAAGTCGGATTTAATTGGTGACATTTGGAAATACGTCAAAGTTCACTTGGCCTGTTTTTGTGAACAAAAATAAAATAAGAACGGTCTATGTTGTGAATTATCGCTGCTCCCATTTAATAAAAAAAAGGAAATATGCGATATAAAATTAATCATAACTTTAACACATGAGAAGACAGAATATGTGACCTATAAACACACAACCCCGGATGTCCTTATAAGTAGATGTACCAAGGGTGCACCTGCTGCACTGATGTGGAAATTTTTTATAATTTTGACTAGGTTTTTAAAAAACCTTCATGTTCACAGCTTTTAAATGTGTTTAAAAGTTTTAGTCCCTGATGATGGCTTCTTTCTCAGGTTGGCTCAGATGGAGCGTTCCAACGGTTCTCTGCCCACAGACAGCAGCTCAGCCACAGGAAGCATGTAAGTCACTGGTTGTTGTTTACCTTTTTTTTTAATTCTTTTTTTCTTTACATGTTATTATCTAGTTGTGTTATACTAACACCTGTCTACAAACTACCTCTGGATAACTTCAATTTTCATTCATAGTAACATGCTTAAGTATAAGCTAAGTTTAAATCCACAACTTTCATAGATACCTCCATGTGATATTGCTTCAAAATGATCTCCTTATAACCACTTTATTACCATTGTTATTCAAAATATGATGGTATTACAATGCATTGCTATAACAAAATGATTTCCATACTAGTACTATGTTATTACTCTACTGTCATGCAAAGTGTCACTGATTTGAGTTTTGAAATACAACGGCTTTCCACATCCCTGTAAAGAAGCAAAAGAACTGTGAAGAGCAGCAGATGTGTTGAGTGAGGTGAAAAAGGCAATGGGATGCGGTTGAATACAGCAGGAAGGCGCGGACTGTGAAAGAAATATAATGGATTAGAGTGCCAACAATGGGCAGTGAGAGTGATTGGTTTCAGGATCTCTGATAACCACCACTTATCTTTGATGACAGGAGATGAGAACACGGCAAACTTGAGAAAAAAAAGACGAAATCAGAGGGTAAAAACCCTGATAAAGAGCATCAATCTATGTTGTGATAGTGTGTGTGTGTGTGCGTGTGTGCGTGTGTGCCTACACACACGCATGTGTTCTGCAGACCAGTCAGGTTGAAGAGCACACAAGTTCCCTTTCCCCCCTGAATGAGATCCTAATCAGAGAAATGAGCTCTTCAAGTTCTAACGCCCTCTCAGCCTGTGGAGACGAATCCAAACACCGTTATGTTTTTGTTTTGTAGATTTTCAAGTTTATAGGTCATTTTTTTCCTCAATTCAGAAATTAGCCGTGTGAGAAATTAATGTGCCAGAGTGAGGGAGTGTGCATGGTAGAAGGGCACATGGAAATGTGGTCAAACCCTTAGTGCGCGAATCATGTGCACCCCCACATTACACCTTTGTCTAACCTTGCTTTTTAGAGTAGTGTTTTCAGAAACAGAGGTTTTTGAACTGAACATTCTCGGTAGCAGCATTTCTGTCATTCCTCTCTTTGAAACTGATCATTCGAAGGACAAAGAACACAATGAAAACAAATGTCGGTGCGCGTAGGAAAGTGTGTGCGGAGGCGGATTTATTTTTCCCTTAAAACATTTGTAATGTAGGACAAACACATTATCCCCACTCCTCTTCGCTCACTCGCTCTTCTTTTTTTTCCCCCCTTTGTACTTTGGCTAATTTAAGAGAAGAAGCCATTATTTCTTTCTCTGTTTCTGAGACAACACTGGCACTACTCATACACACACTTGTGTGCATGAGCACTAATGATGTGAGGAAGAGGATGGTTTGATGAAGGCTAATGGGTTTAGCTGCAGGGGAAGAAAAAAAAAAACACCCATCAAAAGTGTGCGTTGTCTCGCTTTTTTAGCAGAACAGCAGCAGCCTTTTAATGTATCTGTGCAGATAAAAACAAGATAAAGGGATCAATCGCAGGCCAGTGTATTTCTTCATGTTTGACAGAAAAAGACATTGTAATATTTGCACCATATAGTACCTTTTTTTTTTTTGATGTGTGGATATTTCTGTAACGAAAAGCCAAATGAGTTTTTTTATGTGTATTACTGTGTGAATTATAGTATATATAACATGCTCTCAGTGGAGAACATTGAGCTCAAAGAGATGACATAAACCTTGGTTTATTTATGTCTGAACAGTGCCACTAATTGGAAAGGAAAATGAACAACATCTATGAAATTAGCAAACAATTACAGACTGTAATTATTATTGTGGATCATCGTTTGTTTGTGAGTACTTATTTTAACAGAGTTCTTTCATCCTGACTCTTTATTTTCACCGTAAGCTAATGTATGCTATGTTGAAATCAAAATTGCAGTCATTCACTTAAATGTGTCTCTGCTTACATGAAATGTAAGCAGAGACACATGTTTTTCTTTACGCGTCCATTTCTCTCACTTAGTCACAAAAACAACTCATTCGAAGATGGTTATAGTGGGTGGTTCAGGTTTAGTCTTGCAAGGACTGCTTGTTCTTGCTGTATTTGCAGGTGTTACATATCCCAAAATATCTTTAATTATGTTCTGTACATTTCCCCAAAATGAGTAAAGTTTAGGACATCTTTACTTTAGACGTAATGAAGTAGTGGGTTAAGTTTTTTCCATTCAAATTCCCTCCATGTTCTTGGGTTTGTGGTCTCATATGATGCCATTGATCTACAGTGACATCGATGTTCCTTCTCCCGCTTCTCTTTAAAAATCACACAGTGTTTTTAATGTGTGTTTGTTAAATGTATGGTTGAGGGTAGGGTGTCAATATGATGCGTGCTTGTGTGTTCGGTGAGTTCATGTGACCATACCGGCTGTGAAAATGACAACAAAGGCTAAATCTATCAATAGAAGTGGCTGTCTTTAAAAAGACCAGCATCAGCCAATAGCCCAGTTCTTTTTTACCTCTACACACCAATGTGTCCAACAAGGCCAGATACCAAGCACAAACAACTTTGAAAGCCTCTATAAAACCAGCGGTGTTGTGCTTTGTGGATACCACTACAGTAAAACAGCCATATCTCTTCTGAAAAGATGGATCTATTGCGTTCTCAGACCTCTTTCAGGAGAAGAGAGAACTCTTCGCCATGGTGGATTTTAATGCCTTTGGTTTGTCTTTTTTTTTGTCTATCACTTCACTCCATTTGTTTGTTTGTGAGGACAAACACACACACACACAAGCACAGAAATGAATCCCACATATCGGGTCAGGAAAAAAGTGTCTTCCTGGCAAATCTTGGTAACGTAGTGTAACACGGATGAGTGCGTTGGCCAATTACACGCATGTTTGGCTTTTGGCTTGTATTTTCTGATCTACTAAAGCCTGTAAACACTGATGTGGATTTGCTGCTGTCTGTGCAGTGATATCAATAATTACACTGTGTGTGTGTGGCCTCTTTGATTCTTTCATTTTTGTCCAGCTTTGCTTTTTTCTGTAAGAGAATCCTTAATTAGGAAGTCAGTGTTGCCTGCCTTCACTGACCTTTAGCTAAAGCACAACGTTTTCATCAGTGCCTCTGGACATTAATTGAGAACCGAGACTCCCGGCGTTTCTCTCTTCCTTTTTTTTACCCTGCTCTTTTTCGATTATCTCTCACTGTCCAGTCTTTCCCCTGGTGCAGTCCCCCTTTTTCTTGTCTTTCATATTTCGTCCCTTTAATCCACTCCCTCACCCCTTTTTAATTTCCCCCACACCTTTTATCTTTTAAAACATCTTTTCATCACAACCCCCACCCCCTCGTCTCCTTTCATCGATTTAGTTGTCCTCCAATCATGTTTTTCTTCTGGGCCCAGCCAACCTTCAGACTGAGCGCTAAGCACAGAGGTAAACAGTGAAATACTGCCTTTGAAGCTCTGCATCATAAACAATACACTTCACAACCATCAGTCCCCAAATGTACAAGTCGGTAGAAAGGAGGGCTTTCATATTTCACCAGAGGGGAAGAACAAAAGTCTCTGCCTGTCTTTCAGTTTGGGAGAAAAGTTTTTTCCCTCCAATGTTCTTGGTTTTCTTGTTTCACGTTATCTCTCTGAGCTCCGTCTACACTGCCGGGATTTGATAAAGACTGTAAAAGTTCCCTTAGCGGCGACGAGACACTCATAATTACAACGGCTAATAGCCCCACCAATCGTCACCGCTCTCCTCCTTCTGTGTCCCCTTCATCTTCCACTGCCACCGCACTGCAGTCCTTTCAGCCGTTCTTCCTCTTTGTCCCCGAATTGGGGAGCAATTGATTTGTGACTCTCTGTCATCCCTGATTTCCACATTTTAGTAATCCCCTCCCTGCTCTCCTCTGGGCTTCTCCTGCCTGTCCTGCTGCAGCTGACTGTTGCCAGGGACCTGCCTAATTGGTCACTCGCTGCACAGGACCTGTATCACCTTTATTCCCTGGCCCCCGCAGGCAACACTGCCGCCTATTTACTACAATCTCTACAGAGGCTCAGCCTTTCTTCATCATCCTTTTCAGGCCAGTGGCTGAGTAAAATTCAGCCTTCTGTCCCTGTCAGCTTTCTCTGTGCCGCTCATCAGTAACTCAGCACTTTCAGCATGGCCTCATGTTCGAGAAATTGAACCACATACATCTGCTCCACCAAACTGGGTTTAGAATATTCAGTTCAGTGTTTTTTTATGTAACAATTTAAAGTGTATTATAATGTTTTTTGTATTATTTGGATGTTGTGACCCTCATTTGAGAATGGACTGTCAAGCAATGCTATCAAACTTGACTGAGGGGGCGTTTGCGTATATACAGCTCTACCTCTTGAGTGGGCGTGGGCAAGAAGCATTTATCCCGTCACCACACTGCTTTTATCTGTGTCAGTGGCAATTGCTCTAAGACGGCAAGGGAAGCTCAGCTTCCTTTAAAATGTCGTCAAAACTGTACTGTGTCGTGTTTACATGTAAATACTAAATGTGCGCTAGAACGCAATTAGAATGTGTCACTACTGACAGATCGTCTTACGTGACTTTCGTATTCCCGTAGCAGCCTCAGCTTCAACTGTTCTCTATGGGATGGCACATAATGTTTTTTTTTTCCACTGTGCTCTTGATGGTGATAGGACAATTGTGGCAAAAATGTTACTTCCATGGAAGTAACATCTGGGCTTCCTCGAAAGTTGAAGGGGAGGTGGGGGGGCCCGGAAGCTGGGCTTCTGCATGATGATTGGAGGAACTGTCTGAAAGGCTGTACCAGTTTTTCCATTGACAGCACTGCAGAAGCATACACGACAGCAGCAGAGCCTTTTCTGCCTCAGTCTGTAGACAAATAGCTGGTTGTTGAGTTTTTATTTGCCCATTTTTGTTTGTGCATATACACTGTAAATAAAAACACTATTATAGCATTTTCAGTTTTACATAATTATTGCGTTTCCTTGTGCTAGTTGTTTGTTTGCAGAATGTATGTATAAATACATTGTGGGCAGCTTTTTGTCAGTCAACCTGTTTTGTTGCTGATGCCTCTGTCTGTCTTGACATGAAACAAGAAACACAGAGAAGGCATGGAGCTGAGAGATTAATTGGCTCCAGCACTGAGTGGTTTGAATGACATGAATAAGAAACATTTTGAAGGGAACTGTAAAATTAAAGGTAAAGGGAGACCGTTGTGTTTCTGAAGACAAAAGGGCCGTGTGATGGTTTTTTTTTCCTTCTTTTTAATAAAGAGCACAGAAAGGTTCAGAACATAGAAACTCATTTTGGCAAAACTATTCATTTCAATTCAATTCAATTGTATTTGTATAGCGCCAAATCATAACATACATTATCTCAAGGCACTGTACATAGACAACGTCAAAGAGAGCAGAGAACCCCAACAGTTCACACAATGAGCAAGCACTAGGCATCAGTGGAGAGAAAAAAACTCCCTCTTAGCAGGAAGAAATCTCTGACAGAACCAGGCTCAGAGATGTGCGGTCATCTGCCTCGACCGGTTGGGGTGAAAGGAAAAATGGGAGACAGTGGAGAGGTGGGGGACAGAAAATGGGGGGAGAGAAAGGACAAGAGATGAGGGAGAGACAGAAGAGAGAGAAGGAGACCAGCAGCAGATACACAACAACTGTATCAGGTTACAAGTTTATACAGTTACTGATATCGACTTTTTAATTACAAAATAATAATAATGGTGACGATGAGCGTAGCCTCGGAAACTGGATCTTGATCCTGCAACCTGCATGATGAGAATACAGAGAGAGAGAGAGAGGGAAGGAAGGAAAGACACAAACTAGGGAGAGAAAGAGAAAACTAAACCACAAACGGGTTGAATGTAGGGTTTACACTAATCTATTTCTTTGGCTTCAGATCACAGATGGAGCTTAGGCTGGATCTGATTAAAGGAAAAACTTATTCTGTTCAATGTACATGGAACACTGCTTGTGCATCATATTGTCCTCCTTATTTGAGCCAGTGAAAGACTGTACATTTCATTAGCTATCCACTCACCTCAGTCCTCGGTTACCAAAATGGTATTATTACTTTCTATCTGTAAGTCTGATGTTGTGCGGTGTGGCAATAATGTCATCCTGAATATCTTTTGTGTCTCCCATGGTGCAATTCAAGGGTGTCTTGTACGAAAAACCATAGACACCTCAGTTTGTCAGCCTGTCCTCTGGAGCGTCTTTGATTAACTTGCTCATTACAAACAAGGGTTATGCACTCAGTTGTGGTCTCGCTCTGATAGCGGTGAACGTGTGAAGTGAGTTTATTGCAGCGTCACTGTGCATTACACTGACTGCAGAGTTTACTTAACCCATAAAGTGAATCAAAGGATTTCCGCTCGAAAACATGAATTAGTGCTGCTTCTTAATTTGCATGTCGGTTTTGCTTATTTTGTTTGATACGAGCATACTTTTTTTTCTGCGCCGTCATGAATTTTAATTCACGTTTTGGGTGCACTCACTTCTGATGTATCTCTGTATAATTTAAAAAAAATATATTATACGTTTACGGTCTGTCTGTTTCTTGCCCTTTTCCCAGATCTAATAACTAGTAAGCATTTTTATTTCGTTTTTATGACCTAAAAATTTCCCTTTCAGTCAATTTATTATGTATTATGGGAAGTAATAGCAGACATAATATTCATAACAAAACATTTGGCCTTATGTTAATACAAAATGTTGTTTTAATGCTACATAAATGAAGGATATTACGACATTTGAATTGGCTATATTCATGTATGTAATCACCACATAAAGTTATTATTGAGTAGAAAGTCACACGTGGAGTGACTGTCACTAACCTTTAAACAGCTAAACTCAACTCCAAGTAGACTTAAGTCATGAAAAAGACTGCCATCTTTTTTTGTTCATGTGTGAAAGTCAAGTTTTAGACTTCAAGGCTCAGGCTGAGAGTGAAAGATACACATACACAACAGTAGATATTTGTCCTATACTCCCATCATCTGTATGTTTCCATACGTTAACGCACGGTAAAGCATGGTAACGCACAGAGGTAATGCACGGTACTTAATATAGTTCTTTGCCTGGTGAAGGGTTAAGTCACCAGAAGCTCAGAAATTAAACAGTAACAGTAAAATGATGTTGGCAGATTGTTTTTTTTCTCATCATTATTGAAAAAAAAAAAAATAAATCTGCCTTTTTTGTGATCCCAGTAGTTATTGAATATGTAGTGGTATCAAGTTTGAAACTCTCGTATCACGACAACTCTACTGAGGAAAAAAAAGAAAGAAGTTATCACTCCCTCACTGAACAAAGGGTGAACTGATGTGATGTAATTGAGACAAGATGTTTGGGTCCTTAAATCATCATCATCACAAAACCTTTTCCATTTCTTTCCACAGGGATGACGAACACACTCTGATCCTGCAATACTGTCAGACGCTGGGAGGGGAGAGCTCCCCCTGCAGTCAGCCCCAGAGTCCTGCCCAGATCCTGCAGGCTGTGGAGAGGGAGGAGCAGGGTGAGCTGGAACGGATCATTGCGCGTCTGGAGGAGGAGCAGAGGTGAGCCATCTTTATTGTACAGTGTGTGTGTGTGTGTGTCCAAAGATAAGTCAGTGTGGAGAGAGGTTAGTAAAGACTCCAGAATGTCGGGAAAATCTCACTCATGTTATGAAAAGAAGAAGAATCTTTTTTTTGCTCAGTTATAGTTACTGTTTACTTTCTTCTCCCTGATTTGAATACATGTGCTTATTTTCACACTCCAGTGCACAATACATAAACACACACACACATACACACACACACACACTTCCCGTTCCCTTCTGTCTGCCTCACATGCCAAGTGCTTCCCTGGTTTGATTAGGAAATAGCAGTGGCTTAGAAACAGAGTCGATGTACGGCCTATTGTTGTGCTCTGACAGTGGCTCGCCCGAGGCGATTTAACACTGATTATCTACATACACGGCCTCTCCAGGAGAGCAGGATGGGGAGAAGGAGAGAGAGGGAGAGAGCTTTACTGCCAGGCTCATAAATGCCAACTTAAGCAAAGCACTGCAGCTTATGGTCCCGGACTGAGAGAGGAGATGAGGGGGAGAGAGGCGAGATGTTTGGCTGGGGGTCCTTTATGTTTGTCTATCCATTTCAAATAGGATTTCACTGAGAAAGGAGACATATATGTGTGTGGCACCACACTGTTGAGTTTAGTTAAGAAAAAACTTTTTTTTTCACCACCATCCTTTACCAGATCCGGATATCACATAGCTGTGAACACCATCCATATATCTGTTATTTTCTATTTGCACGTCACAGTCCATTCATTGTTTGATGGAGAAATACCTCATACCTCTCAAAGTTAAGAAAAGTGATGAGTCAAATCCTGAATCTTCCGCTTTCACTCAAACAGTACAATCAATCTAAGAGAGTTCCTCCCTCGCCCACGCTCCATCATCCACCAAGTTTGAGGGAAAAGTGGGTCAGCACTTCCTTAATCCAGCTGACAAACAAACTGGTGAAAACATAAAACCCTTAGCAGTGGTAGCCGAGTGATAAAATGACAACAACCACATCAAACCACGTGTTTTTATTATTCTTTTTCACACTCATATATATATACATGTATATATTGTACATACTTAAATTTGTGTTGTATTTCCTCATTCTTATCCCCCAGGACCCTACAGAAGGAGTACGAGCAGCTGAAGGAACAGCACGGTCAGCGCGGGGCCCCTGCCGGAAGCTGCTGGGAGTCGGAGGGGCCCTCCGCTCATCCCGACGAGGCCGAACTTCTCGCCGAGGCCAAGCTACTGCGACAACACAAGGGCCGCCTGGAGTCTCGGATGCACATCCTGGAGGAACACAACAAACAGCTGGAGTCTCAGCTCCACCGCCTCCGACAGCTACTGCACCAGGTGACATACACATTACGCTGATTTGTTGCACGCTTTTATCCCAGGAGAAGACAGCATGTCCCTGAGAGGAGCTTTTCATAGATATTCATAAACTCATACATCAAGAAAAAAACAACATTTGTTGCTGTGGTGGATTTCACCTTGACTGGAACTTGACTTGGCTAGTTATCTGTTTTTGTCACCTTTCATGGAGGACTTCATCAGTAAACCCTCAAAGTAACAAGCTCTAGCAGCAATCTCCCCCAAACTGTTAATCAATACAGAGAGCGAAACACAGACCGGCTTACATGTCCACAGCAGTACCCGTCTTTGCAGCAGAGTTTTCCCCTTGTAACTGAGTTCTGTTTACTTTCAGATTTATACCTGAACTTAATGTCTTTTTTCTGAGATGACGCTACAATTGTTGCAGCTGTTCACATTGCAAATAGACCGCAGTGATTTAAAGTTTGTCTACGGCATGAGTTGCATTATTTCTTTGTTGTTCAGTGGTCGTACTGTTGTGAAGCAGCAGGGCTGTAATCACATAGTTCATAGACGAACACACACACACACACACACACACACACACACACACACACACACACACAAACAGCTGGCAGGGCTGTTTCAGTGCAACTCATATAATATAAATGTATATAAAAACTAATTTTAAAGTGAAACACCATTACAGAATGCTTCCCATAACTTAAAAGGATTAATTCTGTCTTTCAAATGTGCACTGACATAAATATGTACTT
This sequence comes from Solea senegalensis, assembly GCF_019176455.1. Taxonomy (NCBI): domain Eukaryota; kingdom Metazoa; phylum Chordata; class Actinopteri; order Pleuronectiformes; family Soleidae; genus Solea; species Solea senegalensis. The sequence goes on along the minus strand of NC_058026.1, from coordinate 8,441,508 downwards.
ATTAACTCCCGCATAGACCCGGTTATTATTACTAACTAACTAACAAAATCCACTCATCAACACATTAGAACCTAATCAAATCATTGCCGTTCCTCTACGAGTGCAGCATCCGTCTCGTCTCCCTCCATCAGTAACGCTCAGATTTGTTTATGCGCAAGCCTTAATCGCTCTCTAAGGTTGGATTGTTTGTGCGAGTGAGAAATGCACGCCCCTTGAGCCAAAGGAAAAAGGCGATCCTGACAAATCAGAGTGAGCAAACACGCGAGCAGGTATTGGCTCTCTGGTAGATATGGAGCTGAAAGCACAGCAATAACTCACAATAACGCTGGCCTGAGGAGGGCGGCTGAAAGTGACTCGGCAGATTTTTAATGGATAAAGCGAAACTTTTTATTACTATTATTTTTCTGTGGCATTTTTATTTCTTTATTTGATAGCTGCAATAAGATGAACGGGAAATGAGAGAGAAAGATAGCAGGGGAATGACGTCCATAAAACAGTCCTGACACAAGACTGGTGGAGTTTGTTTAAGTCAGTCGGATGAGTGGTTGATGAGGAATACAATCTAGAATATTATTGCTGATGTATTAACATGTAAAGGTCCAGTGTGTGAGATTTAGTAGAAATTGAATAAACTATCCATAAATATGTTTATATAAGTGTCTAATTGCTTTAAAATGAAAATAATTTGTTTTTCTTCACCTGTAAATGAGCCTTTTACGTGTTACATGTTAGCTAAGGCCTTGCTCCATGGACGCAGACATCTTTCAGAGAGACCCAAACAGATAAACAAGTGTGGCTTTTTCATTTTGGAGCAGGATTTTTTTTTTACACAAGCAAAAAGTAACAACATCCTTTCCGGTATGCGAAGGCCACCGTAGCTGAGGCGTCCTCCGTTTGTCACAGTCTGCAGTCTCACCTTTCGATGTCACTAATTCTTACACACGGGGGCCTTAAAGCTTTTAATTTCATCGTTGTAGCTGAAAATTTGAAAGTTTGATGATATAATTACTGATGTAGAAAAATCTCATTTCGTTTGATTCCAATGTGAAAAGCACTTGAAAGTGTCTGTACCCCGAACATTTCCACTCTTAAGAACTTCACTTGTCTGACATTTGAATCCTCAGAGTCCCGACGATATGGTAACATGTCTTCCTGTCATTACATTTACACTCCTGAGGGCTTTTACTACAGCCCTGACCTTAGACTATTTCGAGGACAATCCTCAAGACACTGTCTCCGTGCTCTGGAGACATTTCCAACATGTTAGCCTTTACTAGCACCGGAGGCACCAGGAGACGACGGAGAAAAGGAAGAATATGAGATTGTTTTTCTTTTTTGCAGCTGAAAAGCTAAAGGGAGTGTGGGGGTCTGCTGTAAATGTCAGTGGACCTCAAGTGTTTGCTGTTGTGCATCAGAGCAACAGACCATGGGGATCAGCTGTCTGCTGTATTTCAGATATAAAATCCCTCATCTTTATTTAATCAATAGTTTAAAATTGTGTTTTATTAAGGGTTTTTTTTTGTTTCTGGTCCTTATTGTGACAAAGTCAGACATTTTGAATCAGCTGTATCTTCGATCTGAGGTATTTGTGACTGAATAATTTGTGTTTTTCAACTCGAAAACACAATTTAAGAACGTTTTTGCCAAACTACTTATTTGTCAACTTTGTTTATCAAGCCAGTTTGAGTGAGTAACAGACCAGAAACATCACATCACAGGCTTTCAACCAATCTGTCAAAGCCCCCGTGAAGAACACCCTCATAATCAGCAACTGCTTTTTCAGATTATTGTGGGTCGCCTGTTTTCACTCTCTGCTGCTTTAGCACCTGTGGCCGCTGCATTAGTGTCAGACACATCGACCTTAGGTGAGACGGATTTTCAAATTACAGACTGGGATGCAGGATTTAGTGCGGACACCTGGGTGTCAGAGAGCAAGATAGATATACAGTTTATTTTCTGTCTCAGTGCACAGAGGGTTTTTGTTATGGATTTAGGAATATTCTTATACTGCGGGGTCCAATGGTTTGAATTTTAATCTTCAGAGTTGGCTGTTTGCAGCCGCCCTCACTCAAACACACACAGTGTACAGAAATAATATGGTTCTTGCTGCTGCATGTTACATGAATGTTAATGAGAAATGTTTTTTGTACACATGACAGCCTCGTTGCGTCATCCTCTCGACTCCCTTCCGCACTACGAAGCACAGCTAATTTTGAAATTGTCATGCAGACACCGGGCGGAATAACAAAGTTATAATGATTGAATTTTCTGTGTTTTGTTTTCCTCCCCGTGTCCCTCTCTCTCTCTCTCACTCTCTCTCTCTCAGCCGGAGGTGGACTCAAGGGTAAATGGAGTGTCGTCACCTGCGGTACAAGACCGAGGGCCAGTCACAGACAACTCGGGTGAGAAACTCGCAGAAACTCAAAATGACTTGCATCCTCAAACACAAACACTCACGATGTATAAATGTGTGTGCTTGGGACTTGTTGCTCATTATGGTGTGGTGTCATGTCAAAATGTGTCTGCGGTAACTGAAATTCAGCCTGTGTGTGTGTTCAGATGAGCTGTTGGACTCCCACAACAGCAGCTCTGACCTGGCAGATGTAATGGAGCAGATTAACAACTCCTTCCCTGCATGCAGTCGTAAGTTTCTCTCCCTGCGCCTCCTCTGTCTCTGTCTCTCTCTCTTTCTCTCTCTCTTTCTCTCCCACCGTGTCTTCCCAGCCTCTGAGGGCAGATTTGTGTTTTGCCACAAGGTCGCTTGTCAGCAGAAAAATTGTGCACGCCACTCCGTTTAACGGTCGATAAATCACCTCTCACAGGGAAAATTCATGTGTGCCAACTGTGTGCTTTCCCTCAACATTAGAACGATCTTCAGTCAGTAAAACAACAACATAGTTTGTTTTTTTTAATCAGCTTTTATGTTCACCACATTTACCTGAAACCAATCAGTGGAAACTCAGAGATTTTCAGTTTACTGGCATAAACGTCAAAGAGAAGCAGCAAATTTCTCACAAATAAAAAGTTGGAATTAGAAAATCACTTGTCAGCTTAATAAATTGTGGCCGTTTCAAGCTTTCAACTTTGCTGCCTTGATTTGGCATAATATTAAAATGATATTAACTTGAAATGTGTTAGTTTGAGGGAACTGGCAAACTCAACTGAATTTGGGAATTATGACAGTTTATGCACAGCCCAACAAATACAGTATAACATAACATAAAATACAGCTAGTTTCTCGTCTACCTGGAAAAGTTTAAAATGACTTGGTTGTAACTAGTAAAAACAATGGATATTACTGCTTTTTATACACGGGACTCAGCGAAGTGTGATGACTGAGTGACGTGGAGTGGTGGCAATAAAAGAAAAAGAATCAGAGAGGGGAGAAACGGTGGCATTTTCTCGATGCAATCAACATAATTTACTTCACGTCCACTAGAATCATCATCCGTCTTTTGATCGTCTCTCACTGCTTTTGTCAGACCCTCTGTCTTCTTCTTCTTTCACAATCTCACTCTCTCCTGCTCTGCATTTTTCTTTTTTCCCCTCTTTGTTTGTACACCTCACACCGTGTGTGTGTGTGTGTGTGTGTGTTTGGGTGCACACACGTGCATGCTGAATATAAATAATGGCATCTTAAACACGTGTACTCTCATCTGTAATCAAGTCTTGTCCTCAGTTTCCAGTGCAGGCTGGATATATCAGGTGTGCAGGCTCCTCCGCTTTGTGTCTTTTAATTGAATCAAGCCCAACATTTTTTTTATTGTTATTATTTCAATGTAGGATTTGATATGATGGTAAACCTTTATCATTCTTTATAGCGAAATTTGATGAAATATCCAGCCCTTGGTGAAGTTTGTCAAATAGGGAAAGAAAAATGAATTCAATTAAATCCATTCAAAGTTGAAACTCCTTTGGGGGCTTTAGTTAAAAATCCATTCTAATCTGGCAGCCACTCCAGCAAGTGTTATTAGCATCAGGTTATTGCATAGCTCCGAGGCACCAGCACTGAACAGCACAGAGCCCAGTGTGTGCATGAATATGTGGGAGAGACTCGGAGGCAGATCATTTAGTGAAGGCTTATAAAAACAGAGATGAAGCAGGGAGTTCAAGTGTTAAAGTATTCCATCGTCTCTTTATCTTGTCTTCCCACAGCCTCAAGCCTCTCCTCGAGACCACAGGTAAGACAGAGCCCTTTTACACTTTTCACAAATCAATTAAACTTTTTTCAGATGAATCAATTAGTTTTTGCTGCCGCACATCGCTCTCCTCTTGTATGGCTGTTGCACTTCAACGTATTGCTTACAGTGTTTTACACCTCTAAACTTGGATTAAGTCAGACAGAGAGTTAAGGCATGGGTGAATGGATTTAAGTGTTTAATTCGATCTGCAAGAGGACGGCTATATTTTGTATCCTCTGCATCGTCCGCACTCACCTCCTCCTCCTCCTCTTTTCCCTCACACCAAGTTCCTAATGGAGCGTATCAGACTTGAGGGACTGCCGTCCATTAAGCAGCTTTCAAACCCAATTACTTTGTTTGAACTTCAGACATTTCCACACAGTGATGTCTGGAAAACAAACGAGGCGGGTTCACCTTTGCGCACTTTGTGTACAGAAACTTTCTGGTGGATCTAATTGAACCCATACACACACACACGGACTGGCACCACCGCGCTTTAAGATCGAGGAGGAAGGGGAGGACGATGCAGGGGTAATTAGTCTGGTTGCAAAATGCAAATTCACCCCTAGATATAATCTTTGTGATATACTATTGTGTGTAACAGTTAGGAGAATTGGAACTGAATATACTACCTATTGGTATGTTTGTACAAATGCATACTAATTTTAAAGTGTCATTGTTTGATAGTGTTTTTCATGTTGGTTAAAAAGAAAAGGGGGTTTTGGGAAACAAACACAATCAAGCGATCCGCCGCCGCGTTAACTGTTTGGACTAAACGCCATCGACAACAACTCGTTCTGATCGGTTAGCTGTGAATTTGTCAGAAAAGGAAGCTTGGGAAAAAATAACGGTCACAATTTCGACACAACACTTCTGGTGTGCAAAGGCCTTTAGAACAAGCCTTTTATATATACTTAAGGTAAGGGGCTTACTATACCGAGACCGTCACCTTGAGTCGCCATGTTTTACAGTAGCCTGAACAAACGTGTCTTGCATTTTCAAGCGGGAGCTCATTGTGCAAATAACGATAAACGACTTTGACCAGATGAACCCGATGCATATATCAACAACGAAGAATGAGGGAACGGCAAAGAGAGTTGTGAAAGAGTGTTAACGTCCTCTCTGGTGCGCACAGGCTGCCGTAGTTCCCCGGAGCCCTTTTGCATTCTGCAGTTTGACCAGTAGATGTCACTAATTCCAGCAAATCATGTACACACTGGCCCTTTTAAAATGTGTAAACATTTGCTCATGTTTGTGTTCTCTGCTTTGCAGGTGATGTGAGGACCAAGCAGGACGTGTTTTTGTGTGCACATGAGTGTGTGAGTGTGTGACTTTGTATGTGTGTGAGTGAGAGCTGGAGGAGACAGGATCGTTCCCTGACAAACAAACAAACAAACAAACAAACAAACCACCGACTCATCCCAAAGACGCACAGGACTGGACAACTCAACTACTTTTACCACCTTGTCTTGTACTATGCAAACTGTACATTGTACTGTAGATTGTTCCTGCATTTGGTTCATCATTTGTCAGTGATTTGTTTAGATAAGCAGAGTTTATGTCACAGGGCTTTGTATAGTGAAACACGCTTCTTTTTTTTTGTTTTTCAGAGGGTGGTTTGGAATTTGTGTTTAAGTTCTGTCTTCACTGGGAATCAAACTGTTACACTTTTTTGTGTGTCATTCCTCTGCTTTAAACCCTCTAGTCCCCAGTCGCTATTGTCAGCCACAGATTTTAATTCCATGTTTGGGAGCACACACAATTCCTGAGTCACCACATTCAGTGGCTGAAGCAATGCTTTTGCAGAGACTGTCACAAGGGTCTGTTTTGTTTTTAAAGGTTGATCTTGTAGCATGCTCGATATCAAGTTCCCCTTTAAATCATCAAAATGCCGACAGAGTTTGTGTCGACCGCGATTTGTTAATGTAAAGTTTACCCCCATGTGCCTATACAGATTGTCCATTCCACACGTGGAAAGACGAGATAAGAGCTCACATATTAAAGTGGGACTGTGTATAAAGAGATAAGTTTTGAAAAATATAGATTTAAATCTAAAGTCGTTCTGAATCTGGGTTCGTACGAGGCCCGCCATCATTATGTAGAATAGTTTTTTTTAAGGAAAAAGATATATGTTCAGAAATCAGAGGAAAGCCATGATTGCCTTGCTACCTCAGACTCATAGACACAGTTTTGTTTTTGTGGTTCGTAAACTTGTTTAAAACCGTTGTGATCAATTACAGAACATTTAAACAACCTGGTTTAGAATTCTAAGCTTGAGCTTACTGTATTTGTGTACACTGCAACGAGGAGATACCAAGTTTCAAAGAAGAAGTCATTACCGTATCATAATGGGTCTGTGGCCTGCTGAAGTTAGCCGCTCGCTACGGCGAGTTTTACTTTATCTGTTGTTGGTTTTTCCACTGGCCTTCTAGCACTGGTCCCTCACTGCGTTGTGTTGTTGTGCTCTATGCTATCCTGTAAAACTTGTGATACTGAACAACACTACTATAACCTCCTCTGGCTGTAGACTGATGATGATGTTGGTGATAGATGTAACGATTACAATCATGGTGAACTGTTCCATGGCAGAACTGTGTCGCTTCTCCTGAGGTATGTAAAATAGATTGACCACACTACATGTAATATGGCGATGTTGTTTTATTCTAAATAAAATTTTTATAACAAGTACACTTTTCCCCCCTCAGCTGTTATTTTTCCTCAGTGGCTCAATAGCTCCAAATGTCAGAATCTGAATGATTAGTGTTTCAGGAGGGAAACCATTATTATTATAACCATTATTATTTAAATATTACATCGTCATTATTAGATGTTTCGGATGAGCGTGTTGAGCTGTAAGTATGGATAGGGCAAGAGATCACAAATTTATGTCAAACATATGTTAAACAGAGACAAATGAATGAATTAGGACAACAAATCAGTTGAATGCATCAATGTAAACACGTTGAAATTGCTAAATAACATCCGTAGTCCAGTCCTAAGGCAGGTAACACAAACCAAACAATTATACAGAACATCACACAAATAACTCAACAAATGAAAACATTATAGTAAATATGCTAAAATATGTAATAACTAGAAAATCCTGGGAACGCAAAAGTGAGAAGGTGAGCGTTGTATGAGAGCATGACTAGTCTATTTTTGTGTTTGTGTTTGAGGTTGCATTTGGGTTTTTTTCAACAACATTTAAAGTGATTCCATATCTTATACTGTACTCAAAATGGATATATATTGAATCTTTGTTATATTTAAATCATCCTCTTTTAATTCTAATTCAAAGTCTATGGAATTATTGCCCAGCCTTAGATGTAAATCAAAGCCAGAAACTTAAATCCACTTCACTTGAACGATAAGGCATAATTCACCTCTTCACTTTTTACTTCCACCAAACTCAACCAAATAAATACCTCCATTCTTGAAAGAGTAGCCTTACTCACCTGCAGTCAAGGGCTTTTATTATTCTTAAAGATTACATGATGTTTGGATGATGTTGCTTTTTATTGGCATGAATGAATACAAGGTGTAAAATCAACTCCTGCTCTTAAGGCTGCGGTTATAAAACCGCAGATATTTCCATCATCTTTTGTCTTTTGCACCTGGCCAAAGTTTTGTCGCGACACCTTTTGCATGCAGGATAAGTTTTCGATTAAAATTACCCCTTTAATCTTCCATCCAGAGACTCCATCACACGCTTCAATAATGCATGAGCAGCCATGTGGTAGTGCACCCTAATCAAATCTAGGTCAACTATGTATTTTAACTCCTTACAGAAAGTACGTGTCCCTGAGGTGCTTTAATTAATTTATCAGTCACTACAGCTTTTGTAATGCACTGCAGGAATTACCTTGTTTGTAAAGCAATGAAGTTTGTTAACTAACAAGCATACACTGGGGAGGGGGAACTTATTTTTTTTACAGTTGTCATTAATATTCATGTGACAATATGGCCGCACATAAAGCAGGGTTAGGTTTAATTACTGTAACAAGCTCTCTGTCTGTCCAGTCTTCTCATGTGAAACTTAGTTTTAAATCGTTTAATTTAAGCATTTTCATTCTTGCTCAGAATCACATTAGACTGTCAGGCTCCACCGAAGCTCCTGGAGCCGCTTGCTAGACTGAGCAAAGATTAGCATTTTGCAAGTAAAACAAAAATTCATAAAAATGATGTTTTATTAATAAACTGAGAACAATGAAATTGTCTGGCTAGCCAAAATGGAGGTCAAAGGCCAAGCCCAGCGGCAGAACAGCAGAGCTGGAAGGCGACTGCCGATCACCAGCATCAATCATGGCAGAACAGCAAGACTAATGGCTAATTTTAATCCATCCTGCCACAGCAAATGGATTGTCGTTATTGTTCAAATTCCTCAGCCACTGTGTATGTAAGGGTTGACTTTGTTTTATTCAAATAAGGAAGCAAACTGAGCGCTTTGCTTGCAGCTTATTAAGTATTGGTAATAATCAATCAGCAGGAATTATGTGTTTTTCAATGAGATGTGCCTGTTTAGACAGATGATTATTATTAATGTAATACCTTTTACGACCACTAGTGGAAGCACTGAGCACAGTGAGTGCTGCTCAATCAACTGCCAGGTGTGTGAGTCTACGAAACAAGTCCTGCTAGACCAGTTGGGACGCGATGTGGATGGTTCAAGACTTTGCCCTTGCCTAAAGTCAAGATTTGCACCTAGTAAGTCACCAAAAAATTATATTCCATACCTTTCTTTGTGAGAGTTTGTCATATAAACTTATTTGATTAGAAATACATTAGTAACTGACACGAACCAGACTCTGTTGCTGCTGTTGTCCAAGAACCGGAAGTTCATGTGAGAAACGTGAGTAATGTGTCCTCAGTTAAGCTTATTTTTAGTGTTTCAAAGCAGCCCAGTCTTATTTTTAAAGACTTTCTCTTGAACGTTTCTAAAGCGTCCATTTATATTAAATCATGTGTATTTAGGGGGCGCTATCGTCAGGGTGTGCAGATGGTAATGTCTTCAGGTTGTTTTGGTCCCAGAATAATTCATTTATTTCCAGATTGAAGGAGACTGTTACTGTAGAATGGAATTAAATTTAATTAATTCATACATTCATGATCCTGACAAGATGACGGGCCTTCTTCATGGCAGACAGTTTGACAGGTCACAGTAGGAGAAGGCACAGGTGTAATTAATCACATTAATGATGGACAAGTTAATTTTCTGACTCACCATCACACGCAGAGCCATTGATAATGTTATCAGAAACACCTGTGCTTTTTCCCTGCCAAATCATTTAAAAATGTATGCTGTGAAGAGAGTTTATAACCCCCATTATCAGATCATAGTTTGTGTTGCTGGAATGTTTTAGTTAATGGTTTATTAGTGGCAAACATAATTATACTCCAATCAACATCAGCTGCAGCTTATAAGCACTAATTAGCAATTATTTACATTTTGTTTGGCTGCTCAACATTTTTTTCTGTAACTCATGTGTTGTATGGCTATTAATTAGTTTTAGGTGAGAAACTACTTGCTTTGAATGTATTTATTTGTTAACGGCTGAATACTGCAAACTGTGTTTCCATTTTCTCCTCAGAGCTTCTGCAGCCTCTGTACTAATTTGTTTTTTTTTTTGTCATTTTATGCAGAGTAAAAGCAATAATATGGAAAGACACTATGGTCTTTTATCTGCAAACTTCAAACAACACAGATTTGACGCAGCATGTTGAAGATCTACCAACGTGGCATGAATGCAAAGGTAAGCAAGTAGATAATAAGAGCACATGGAGGAAAACTAAGTGTATACTACTCTAGAAATGAGAGGCACACCTGAATCACACATTAAACAAAATTGGATGAACCAAATCTTCACTGATATAAATTCTATTGTTATTTGACAACAAAACAAAATAATCTAAGAACCATCAAAGAAAACCATTCAAAGCACAGTTTGTTTGTGTTCCCTTAATATTTTTGCAATGTGAGCTCAGTGGTAACCAAATCTTGACCCCGATCTTCTCTCTATTGTGTGTGAAGTAGGGCTGAACGATTTTGAATAACTATCTAATTCCTATTATTTTACATTACATGTCAGAGTCGAACTTGCGACCATGATGTCTTTCGCACACAGGGTAACGGTCTTAACCACTGAGCCACTCCATCCCT